>NC_091963.1:27394397-27764397 GCF_031021105.1 Erythrolamprus reginae | reverse complement strand
TCCGGGTCCCGTCGACTAAACAATGTTGTTTGGTGGGCCCCAGGGGAAGAGCCTTTTCTGTGGCGGCCCCGCCCCTCTGGAATCAACTCCCCCTGGAAATTAGAACTGCCCCACCCACCTTGTCTTTCATAAACTACTCAAGACCCACCTATACCGTCAGGCATGGGGGAGTTGAGACACCTTTCCCCTAGGCTCTTTATATTTTACGTTTGGTATGTATGTGCTCTTTGGTTTTTCAATATAATAGGGTTTTATATGCTTCTTTTTTAATATTAGATTTGTTTCGCTATAACATTGTTTTTTATTATTGTGAGCCACCCCGAGTCTTCGGAGAGGGGCGGCATACAAATCTAATAAATTATTATTATTATTATCATTATTATTATCATCATCATCATCATCAAAGGCCATGTTAAGGGGGAAAGATGAAACCCAGTAACTATGCTCTCATGACCTGTTTAGGATTTTTAAAGGCAAAACATAGGTAATAGGTAAAAAGTCATACGCCTTTGATACTTTTAAAAAACTGGCCTACATGGAGCCAAGAATGCTGGAATTTTCTGTGCATGGTAAATGAGGAGATTACTATTAGAGGCTGAAATACAAGTTTATCTTGGAGGCAGCAAAGCAGAGGAGGCAATAATGGTTGTGGGAGCAGAAATGCTGCCTTTCTAGGCTTAAAGACAGTGACTTCCCCATGTCATCAAACTAGTTTTCATGGCTAAGGCAGGGGAAGAGCCTTCTCTGTGGCGGCCCCGGCCCTCTGGAACAAACTCCCCCCAGAGATTAGAACTGCCCCCACCCTCCCTATCTTTCGTAAACTATTCAAACAATACAAGTTGTGCATGATATGTTTGGGTGTATGTTTGGTTTTATAATAGGGGTTTTTAGTTGTTTTTTATTATTGAATTGTACATGTTGTGTTTATTATTGTTGTTAGCCGCCCCGAGTCTGCGGAGAGGGGCGGCATACAAATCCAATAAATTATTATTATTATTATTATTGAACCCACATTTATTTTCTAACCTGCTGCCTTAACTACTAATTAGACTAAACTGTTCTCTTATAAAAGTTTGCCTTTTCCTTGATTCCAATGAAATCCCTTCCTCAAACCTCCTTTTTATCTACACTACAATATTAATTTTCTTACAAGCATATACACTTATAAAACAATTTGTAAGCTTGGCAGCTTCCCCTATCTATGCTTTGCTATCATTGCTTACAATAGGTTTTTTTTTCAAATATAAAGATAGAATTGGTTAATATTACCTTTAATATTTCTTGCAGACATTGTTCTTAATTGCTTCTCTTTGATCTTCTTATACAAGAAGGCTCCAGCTTTTCCTCATACTTTTCTAAATCCCAGGAAAGATTTATAAAAATTGCACATAAATATTTGTAGATTTGGATGCAAATAGGAAGTCTCTTTTAAGTCCTAGGTAACCTCAGAAATGGAAAGCTAGAGAAAGCCTCTGGTTCTGAGCTTGCAATTTCTTCCTCTGAATTAGCACATCTGAGAATAATTACAGTAATTGAACCAGGAGTTAATTGAATCCAGCTGGCTAAAGTTAGGACTGATTAAATTATCTACTGGAGTGGTTTCTCTCTCTTCTGTCAGTTTCCTTGCACTGACAAATTACAGATGGGAAGACATATTTTACTAAAAACATATAACATTTTCTTTTCAGGCAAGATTTTTTTTTATTTTTCACTCCAATCACATATGCAAAATAATATACCATCAATCTGAAAATACATTCAATAATTATTTCTTTTAATTTTGGTATTCATGATTCATCCAATGCTGCCTCCAATACAATTGACATCTGGGCAAGAATAATTACTCAAATTTCTTATGTTGCTTCAAGTTGCATCTTATACACAGAAAAATACGGTAGGTAATAGCACTTAAAATTAAGTGCTATTAACTACCGTATTTTTCTGTGTATAAGACGCAACTAGATTTTAGAGGAAAGCAAGGAAAAAAGTATTCTGAACCAAATGGTGTAGTATTATATTTCTTTAATAAAATATCCGTGTAGCAGAATACTTTTTACAACCATGTATACTTTTTAAAACCATGTACACTTTTTACAAACTTCAAACTTGACAGCTTCAAGACTTGTGGACTCCAACTCCCAGAATTCCTCCACTAGTCATGCTAGCTCAAAAGGGAGTTGAAGTCCACAAGCCTTAAACGTGCCAGGTTTGAAGACCCTTGCACCCCTAAACCCTAACCCAAGGGTCTTCAAACTTGGCAGCTTCAATACTTGTGGACTTCAACTCCCAGAATTTCTCCACCAGTCATGCTAGCTTAGAAATGGGAGTTGAAGCCCACAAGCCTTAAACTTGCCAGGTTTGAAGACCCTTGTACCCCTAAGCCCCAGTCTTCAAACTTGACAGCTTTAATAGTTCAACTTCCAGAATTCCTACGCTGACGGGATCCACCTCCCAGAGTAACACACCCCCTTCTCTCAGCTCTAGTCGAAAATCTGATTGGGGCGCTTCTCTGTCGGCCGCAACTCTGCGCAACTTTAACCCTAAACCATCCTCAATTCCCACCCACCCCTCCACCACCTCTGTTGCCTTTTCTTCTTCCAGGCCGGCCTCTGTCCCTATGATAACCGCCTGGTTCAATTGTAAACCCCAGCCTTGCCTGCCGCAGGTACCCTATTCTCCTCTCTCCCTTTGTAGATTAGTCTCCCGCGGAGAGACTGAGAGTGCTCACCTTTCCTTCTCTCTTCCGGCCACCCAAGAGATCAGCAGGCCCTTGCAACTCTTTTCCTCGGCCTTGCAGCAAAAGTGGCTGCAGCCACTTCTTCCTCGGCCTTGACGTCATTTCCTTCCAACATAGTGAGGATGGGAGGCTGATGTTTCGCCGCTGCCGCTGCTTCTAATGGACGCTGAGGCAAATAGGCAGCGCTGCGTTCTCCTGTTGACCTTCTTCGTCCTTCCCCTACAGTGACGAGCAGGGGCTACAAGCTGCCCGGGTTTCGGTTCTGGGTGGGGGTAGCAGCGAAGGAAAGTGTGTGAGCGGCAGCTTATGGCAGCCCTGCTCATCACTCTGCAATCCTCCGTCCCCCCACTTTCTTGCCCCTAGGAGCTTCAGAACGCGTGGCAGCAGCTTCAGAGAAGCGGGCGGGCTTCCCCTCAACACTTCCAGCCGGCGGAGGAGCCCACGGGGCGGTTTTGATCATCCGGCAGGAGAGGGCTCGGCTCCATCAGCCCCCACCCCAATCTCCCGCCTTTGGGAGGGCGCAGCGGTCAGCGAAGACGCATTATAGCTACAAGTTGCCAGCTAATTTAAGAGCAATATGGTCCCCTCTATACATTTGTCTGCCTCTACAAAGCACCTGAGGGTAGAACAAGAAGTAATCGGTGCAAACTAAACAAGGAAAGAAGTAACTTAGAACTAAGGAGAAATTTCTTGACAGTTAGAACAATTAATCAGTGGAACAGCTTGCCTCCAGAAGTTGTGAATACGCCAACATGGGAAGTTTTTAAGAAGATGTTGGATAATCATTTGTCTGAAATAGTGTAGGGTTTCCTGCCTAAATAGGAGGTTGGACTAGAAGACCTTCAAGATCCTTTCCAATTCTGTTGTAGTAGTAGTTGTTATTGCTATTGTTGTTATATCAGCATTCAAAAACAAATCATCCTCATACTGCAAAACTGAATATTCCTTGATCCATGATGGTTTATACAGGTTGTTAGCCAGGCATTGACCAAAGATGGTGGAATTGTTCTTAAATCCTTGTGATAACTTATATCCCAAGTATTTAATAATAATATCAGGTACCTCCATACAATGGGGTCTTGCCATTCAAAGGTAAAGATTGGTTGGCTCTCTTTTGCCAGTGGGATGTAGAAACAGACATCCTGTAAATCCAATGAAGTCAACCACTTATCTTTTGGGTTAATTTGTGCCAAAAATGTATACACGTTGGACACTACTGCATGGAAGATGGGGGTATTCCTATCACCCATCATATCCTAGAGAAAACTGGTTTCTTAATAAGTAGCATTGGGGTGCTCCAAGGTGAAGATGTTTGTCTTATAAGTCCTCATTCTAGGACATTTTCTATTATGGGCTGCTTGCTTTGCCTCCCATTTAATATTGTATTGCTTTGTATTAGCTACTTGTCTCCTATTAAACAATTTCTCTGGAACCATTTTCACTGTAGCTAACCCCACAGGAAAATTTCGTTGCTTTTGAGAATAAATAAATATATTTTCTCTCAACATGTCGATTGTATTTTGATTTGCTCCTATGCAATCCTGGCTCAAGTGGGAACCCCAAATTATTCTTTTAATAATATGGCAGGCAACACGGAGAGCAGGGGACGCAGCTCTCTTAATTTACACCAGACCATTTTAGCACCCCCTAGCCAATGCATTAACATTCATAGAAATATACAAGCAAGAGCTATGAAGTTATTTGCAAAGGACAGATGCATACATTCTGACATTGCAGTGACACAGAAATCTAGTCCTAGCCTAGGGTCAAATCTCCAGCTATCTCAAAATATGTTCCTGGTCATTTTAAACAGTAAGGAAGATCGAATTGTAAGCACTGAGGGGCTGCTTGCTGCCGGCGCTACCGGTACGCTCCTGGCGTCTGGCGTGGGTGCGCCCCCCCTGGCGTGAGATTTGGCTTCTGCACATGCATGTAGAAGTGAAATCTCATGCAAGAATCCTTGCACAAATGAGATTTTGGCAATTTTCGCCAATTTCTTTGCTTCCGCACATGTGCAGAAACAAAAGAAGCTTGAAAATTGCCGAAATGTCACACAAGCGAGCACTCTCATGTGAGGTTTTGCTTGCTGTACATGCACAGAAGTCAAATCTCACACGGGGGCGCATCGGGCTCACAGTTGCTCATACATTGCCATTTTTACTAACTAATCGGTGATCCCATTGGTACCAGCTGCTGTAAGTGAGAAGTAGTATGCAAGTTTGTCATACACCTACATACCAGAAACATAGAAGACTGACAGCAGAAAAAGATCCCATGATCCATCTAGTCTGCCCTTATACTATTTCCTGTATTTTATCTTAGGATGGATATATGTTTATCCCAGGCATGTTTAAATTCAGTTACTGTGGATTTACCAACCACGTCTGCTGGACGTTTGTTCCAAGAATCTATTTCACTAACTTCAGATTGTGTCCCCTTGTTCTTGTGTTCACTTTCCTATTAAAAACAGTTCTCTCCTGAACCTTATTTAACCCTTTAACATATTTAAATGTTTCGATCATGTCCCCCCTTTTCCTTCTGTCCTCCAGATTATACAGATTGAGTTCATTAAGTCTTTCCTGATAACGTTTTATGCTTATGACCTTCCACCATTCTTGTAGCCCGTCTTTGGACCCATTCAGTTTTGTCAATATCTTTTTGTAGGTGAGGTCTCCAGAACTAAACACAGTATTCCAAATATGGTCTCACCAGCGCTCTATATAGCGGGATCACAATCTCCCTCTTCCTGCTTGTTATACCTCTAGCTATGCAGCCAAGCATCCTACTTGCTTTTCCTACCGCCCGACCACACTGCTTACCCATTTTGAGACTGTCAGAAATCACTACCCCTAAATCCTTCTCTTCTGAAGTTTTTGCTAACACAGAACTGCCAATGCAATACTCACATTGAGGATTCCTTTTCCCCAAGTGCATTATTTTACATTTGGAAACATTTGTACACTACATTTATTAGTGTGCACTACATTACATTTGTATACACTAATAAATAATAAATGGGATTAATACATATATACACTCAGCAAATTTCTCTAAAATATATAAAAATGTACAAATATGGTTGTGTGATGTTTCAGAAAAGTATTTCTTTTTCATAATGTTTCAGAAAAACTTAAGTGATTTGTATACATTATCAGGTTTGCTCTGTTCCATGTATTTGGCATTACAGTATAAAGAATGATAGATGACAGATAGATAGATAGATAGATAGATAGACAGACAGACAGACAGACAGACAGACAGACGATAGATAGATGATAGACCGACAGACAGACAGACAGATAGATGATAGACAGATTTGTTTATTTATTTATTAGATTTGTATGCCGCCCCCTCCGCAGACTCTGCAGATAGATAGATAGATGATAGATAGATAGATAGGTAGATAGATAGATAGGTAGGTAGGTAGATAGATAGATAGATAGATAGATAGATAGATAGATAGATAGATAGATAGATAGATGCATGCATGCATGCATGCATACACACATTCATACATACATACGTAGATTATAGATCTTGTATGTACAATAATGGGCAGCCAAAATTTTTACTGCCACATTGTGGGTGTGGCTTATTTTGTGGGTGTGGGTTGATGGTCATGTGACTGGGTAGGAGTGGCTTGCCAGCCATGTGACCAGGTGGCAGTGACTTGAACGATCATCATCATCCAACTGAGCTGTTAAGTCCTCAACTTACAACTTTACAATTGTCTCTCTCTGGAATGACCCTGCCTCAGGCTGGGTAGCTAGGCGAATGGGTGCCAATCAGCTATTGAGAAAAGAAGGGGGAAGGATATGGACCCCCTGCAACTCCTGCCAGTGATAGTCTCCCTACCACTTTCCGAGGAGGAGGAAGAGGATGGGGGGGGGTATAGTCAGCTGGAGCTGGGCACACAGCTTCATTTCCGCCGGTGGAATTGCGTTCTACCCTGTCCTGTTGTTGCCCACCCCTGGATATGTAGATACAAATATATTCCCCCAGACATTTAACTTTGATTCACTTTTAACATCACAACAGGTTGTGACTTCCTTTAAAGGCATTAAATATTTTTTAAAAACTGTATACTGTATTCATAGAGATGACCAACACCCACTGGTTATTGAAACTTTATTTAATGACATTCAACAGATATTAACAACTGTCTCTTTTTCACTGGAAACAATTGTTTTTAAAGCTTGTCTATCTCTTTACCTCCTCCAAAATAAGTGTTAGTTTTCAAGCCATAGATGTACATTTAAAAGCTGAAGTATGTCATTTTGCATTGTATGGTCACAAAGGAAACTTCTTGGTCCATCATTTCATGGGAAAGATGATGGCAATAAAATTCTTGAAGTCATCCTACAAGTACAGCCGTCAAAATATAAAGTGCTCAGTTTAGCCAGCCAAAAGTGATAAGCAAAGAGCTGGAATGCAGAACCTGACTAAAAACATATTTAATATTGGTGAATCTTCTTAGAAATTTGGCTATCTTGCTTAATATAAGAATATGAATAGCATCTTTTGTACTTGCTAGTTGCCCCAAATACTGGCTGGGAACCTACAGTCTGGAGATAACATGGTGAGTCAGACTGGCTTTAGGTTGGCAAAGGAGTGTGTAAAAATAGTGTATTCTTCCCTTATTTATTGAACTGACCTGTGAAATATACTGCATACTGCAGGAAAAATAGTAAAGTGACAACATCTCACTTTTAGGATTGTTTCTTAACAATAAAGGAATCAACAGCCAAGAAATACTCCTTAGACTAGCTATTTGCTAGAATAACAATGAAGTCCTGAGGAAAGATGTGTATACTTAAACAATCAGAAATTTGCAAACCATATTTTCTCTATAAGACACTATGGATGTGAAAGTTGTACTTTGAAGAAACAAGGGAAAAAAGAATGTTGATGTTTTTGAACTTTGCCATTGGAGAAAATTCCTGAGAATATCATGAATAGAGAAGAATTGGATCATGAAAGAAAGCAACAGAATTATTTCTCAAAGTACAAACGAATGATCAGGTTTTGAATATCATATTTTGGGTACATTATATATGAAGACCTACGTAGTCCTATGAAAAAGTCTATAATGCTGGGAAAGGTAGAAATAAAGAAAAGGACTGTGGTGGGATGTCATCTGGATTTCCAGGAAGGAGGGGCTGCATTCCAGAAGGCAAAAAGTCAGCAAAATATGGGAAGTCTGATCAGGAGGAAGAGTTAAAACAGTCCCTCCCTAGCAATTCCCAGAGTATATCTACGGTGATACAAATATTTGCTTTACTTTGGCAAGATTTATTCCTATAGATGAGCAACAATAAAGGAAACTACTCTAAAGTTATTCTATGTATCCTTGGTCCTTAGGGACCTGACAAGGGCAGCGAGCAGCAAGATGTTTTCAATTACAGTGGCAATCAATACACCAATGGAAGACCTGAAAGACCAAATTGGGGACAAATCATCCTGGTGAATCTGTACAGTCGTTAAGAAACAGCCCTAACTTAATGCCACATAATCCATCCATCAAATTAATTCAAGCAATGTTCATTTTCATATTTATGCATGAGCTGTTCCTGCGTGTGCATTGACTAGTGAATAATAAGGTCCTTTTTGAGCTAGTAGCTGCTGATGTGTTCCCTGTTCCATGACTTTCCCATTCTGGATTACAGCTATACTGTCGGCATTCTGCACCGTTGATAAGCGATGAGCTATTATAATGCAGGTGCGACCTTGTCTGGCTTTATCCAGCGCCTCCTGAACAACCTGTTTGAAAAGAAATACATTTTAAAAATCTATTCTCTGAAAATACTGTAGGTACATTTTGATTATAACTGCTCATTGTTAAAATGAACTATTTAATTAATTATATAATGAGCTAAAAGAAAGGATAATCTTGTATCATCTTTAAGTCTTAATTATTTTATTGCCAGGGTGGTGCAGCAGGTAGAGTGCTGTACTACAGGCCACTGAAGCTGACTCTAGATCTGCGGGTCAGCGGTTCAAATCTCATCACCGGCTCAAGGTTGACTCAGCCTTCCATCCTCCCGAGGTGGGTAAAATGAGGACCCGGATTGTGGGGGCAATATGCTGGCTCTGTTCAAAAGTGCTATTGGTAACATGTTGTAAGCCACCCTGAGTCTAAGGAGAAGGGCGGCATAAAAATCAAATGAATGAATGAATGAATGAATGAATGAATGAATGAATGAATGAATGAATAAATAAATAATAAATTGCTGCATATATTTGCATGACTAGAGTTTATTTGTTTGTTTATTTATTTATTTATTTATTTATTTATTTATTTATTTATTTATTCTTATTAGATTTGTATGCCGCCCCTCTCCAAAGACTTTCATCCAAGATGTAGAAAGTTATTAACAAATCTAGTTCTGCTTGGTTCTATAGAAAAATTATCATTTAAAAATTCAAATTAATTTAATTTAACAAAGTCTTTGGTCTACTGCCCAGACAGGGGGGAACGCAGTGGGGTAGCGAAAATGGAGCTCCACCCCAAACACCCAATTTGCACTGAAAGATATTGAAAGAAAATGCATACACCACACCCACAGTGTGGTAGTAAAACTTTTGGTAGCCCATCACTGCCTATATGCATTTAATTCTTAAGATGTTTCATAAAAATTACTCCATTGTATTATTATTATTATTATTATTATTATTATTATTATTATTATTATTATTATTTATTTATTAAATTTGTATGCCGCCCCTCTCCGTAGACTCGGGGCGGCTCACAACAGTGATAAAAACAATACATAATGACAAATCTAATAATTAGAATCTAAAATAACAATAGTACATTTAAAAAGTCTAAAAAGCAACGAACCCCAATATAAAAAACATAAGTGTAAGTGTATTTACAGACGGGTTTCTATAAATACACTTACAAAATGTATTTACAGAATACCAAAGGGTTCTTTGCCTGGTTGCTGGGTGGGTGTGGCCATGGTGAGCATGGCCTAGTCAGCCTCCTGCACTATGATGCAGTGGGTGGGCACTGTTGCCCTCCTTGGACACTTTACTTGAGCCTCCAGGAGGGAAAAAACAGCTTCCCTAGGCCCTGGAGGTCCCGTGGAGGCTGGAAACAGGCTTATTTACAGCCTTCCCAAACTTCTGGTTAGGCCTATTATTCGCTCTTCCTGAGCCTCCATTCCCACCCTAAACTTACCTGCATCCACAACGGGCCACATGGGGATTCCTGGGAGGGAGAGGTGGATGGGGATTTGTGGGTTATTTTAACTGCACAGAATCTTAGCTAGAGGTTTTCTGGAGCTTACTGTGCAACTAATTCTGAAATATCTTTTGTGCTTTAATTTGAACTATTGATGTTAATTTTCTAGTTATGATGAACCCTTTAGAAGATCCTGTAGTTTAGTCACTCAGTGGCTAGAAGCCAACAATACAAAATTTGATTTATATTGAAGCAAACCTTTAGTCCATTTGGCCAGGATTATTCATGCTAGTTAAAACTGGTTCTTAATATCTGCCTGTGCCAATAAGTCTAACAGAATAGGCATGCTTCAGGTCCCGTTCCTTAAATGTAGCTGTGTCTGATGGGACCTTTGAAGGATGGTTTTTCTTTAGCTGCCCCATCTCTTTGCAATAGACTCCCACCAAAGACTGAAGGGGTCCATATTCTTTTAGCTTTATGAAAGGCCATGAAGCTCTGCCTCTTCTGATAAGCATTAGGTTCGGCTGGAGGCTAAGTTATTAGGCTAATAGTGTGGTTGCTTGGCACCAAATGAGAACATTGTTTGGTTTTTATTTTTGTTGGCTGTTATGAATTGCATAGGTTCATTAAATATGATAGCCAGTTATATAACACAACACTAATGCAATGCATTATAATGCAATGCAATGTAGTGTAGGTATATTATTATTATTATTATTATTATTATTATTATTATTATTATTTATTAGATTTGTATGCCGCCCCTCTCCGAAGACTCAGGGTGGTTCACAACAGCAATAAAAAACAAAATAGTAATGGAACAAATCTAATATTAAAAAACATATAAAACCCTATCATTATTTAAAAAACCAAACAGCACATTCATACCAAACATAAAACAAAGTATAAAAGTATATATTTGTACCGTGTTTCCCCAAAAATAAGATCCTGTGTTATATTGTTTTGAACTCTGAAATAAGCGCTTGGCCTTATTGCTATGCGCTCAGAAGCCTGATTGGGCTTATTATCAGGGGATTTCTTATTTTGGGGGAAAACAGGGTATGTGTGTGTTATATATGTATGTGTACGTAGATATATATTTTCTTTTAGAGCAAGCAACAGGATTTCAATTTTAATGTGTGCCAGTAAAACTGATAATAGATATTATCTCATCTCATCAAGTTCTTTAAATAGCATCAAAAATAAATAAAAGAAGGAACACTTCCAACTTAATTGAAATAACCAGGGACTGAAATGGAGACTTTTGTTCATGCAGTTACTATTTAGCTATGCTCGGCCTTAAGTTATATGCTGTATTCTGAAATCTTCCCAATTGGAAGCCTATATTTTCTGCAGTGACAAAATAGTTACCTTTTCACTTTCTGTGTCAAGGGCAGAGGTTGCTTCATCCAACAGCAGAATTTTTGGCTGGCGGAGGAGAGCACGGGCAATAGCAATGCGCTGCTTTTGGCCCCCAGAAAGTTGAGTTCCTTTGTCGCCAACAGCAGTATTGTATTTCTATAAGTAATCAACATTATTAATAAATTTTATTTATTTATTTATTTATTATTTGGATTTGTATGCCGCCCCTCTCCGAAAACTCGGGGCGGCTCACAACAAGTGAAAAGACAATCCAACACAGCAATATTGCTGTGTCAATTAATTTGATCATCTATGCCAATGAGCAAGCTAGGATCCTTTGCATGTAAAATGCCTGCTTTCCCTCCCTCCCCCTCCCTCCCTCCCTCCCTTGTACTATTCTTTCTTTTAGAGGAGCGTTTCAGCTAAACTATAGTCCCTTAGTAGTCTGCCAATGCCACCGCAAAGTTTTGCAAGAGTGGAATTTATCAAAAGGTAAAAAGCTTAATTAATAATTAACCCTACTAATGTCATATGAACAGCCATGTATCAAGGATATGGGTCTATAGGTAGTAAGTTGACATTTCAATCATTTTATGGTAGCTGGAGAAATGAAAGAATACTCCCAGGTCAGCTGGAAGTTGTTAGTCATAGTTATTAATAACCTTCTGCATATATCAAGTTCAAAGAACTCTGGATAAAATAGGTTACAGGTAATCCATAATTTACAACTGGTTTAACAACTTTTTGAAATTATGGTTACATGACTGTATTCTAGGCGCATGGCACTTGGCTCGCACTTATGACTTGTTGCCGCATCCATGGCAATGTGGCTGAATTTGAAATTTTTTTGCCAGTTCCAAGTACTTTTTGACAGTTTTAGGCAAAGAACACCCACTTGGGAGAAAATATTTACTTACCAACTATTGTAAAATTGGTGATAATCCACCTTGTTCACTATCCGCCTTAACTTACAAATGCAATGACTTACTGTTGAAAATCCTAGCCCATTTGTGGTTATTAGTCAAGGATTACTGGTACATGAATTCTTTTGTATGGGGGATCAGGCTCAAGCATGAAACAAAAGTGCATTGTATGCTGACATAGATGCTTTTGTGACAGGACTTGTATGAGAGAAGTTTGTAATGTATTTCAGTACCATGGTATCTTTATATATTGCCAATGTTCTGCAGTGGTTCTATTACTTCCTGAGTATGTGATTACAATAAGTGTTGGTGGGGATGGATAGGCTGAGTCCCTTTGCCATTTCCATCCGAGGTGCCCAGAATTGGTCTTTACCTCATATGATTATACTACAATCTTATGAGTATGATTACACTACAATCTTATGAGTATGATTAATGTATCAGGAAAGACTTAATGAACTCAATCTGTATACTCTGGAGGACAGAAGGAAAAGGGGGGACATGACCGAAACATTTAAATATGTCAAAGGGTTAAATAAGGTTCAGGAGGGAAGTGTTTTTAATTAGAAAGTGAACACAAGAACAAGGAGGAACAATCTGAAGTTAGTTGGGGGAAAGATCAAAAGCAACGTGAGAAAATATTATTTCACTGAAACAGTAGTAGATCCTTGGAACAAACTTCCAGCAGACGTGGTTGGTAAATCCACAGTAACTGAATTTAAACATGCCTGGGATAAACATATATCCATTGTAAGATAAAATACAGGAAATAGTATAAGGGCAGACTAGATGGACCATGAGGTCTTTTTCTGCCATCAGTCTTCTATGTTTCTATGTTTCTAATATCAGTATTATCAATATTGTATATTTATAATCCCCAGTTATATATGTCCCTAGCTGAGTGGGAGATTTGGTACGTGTCCTGTTTTGATGCCTGGAAGCTCTGAAAATCTAGGATTATATTGAATAGAACATAACTGAATTTGACCATGATGGAACTTCTCTCTTCGAAGAAGCCTCTTGTTCCAAAATAATTCCAATTTATCTCTGAATAAGATGACATTTTATTTATTTATTTTTATTTATTTTGTCCAATACACAATAATATACAATGAAGCTTATAGAGATATAGTAGAGAAGATATATGAGATATAGGAGAGACTATAGAACAGGGGACAGAAGGCACTCAATGCGCTTATGTACGCCCCTTACTGACCTCTTAGGAATCTGGAGAGGTCAACGGTGGATAGTCTAAGGGTAAAGTGTTGGGGGTTAGGGGTTGACACTATTGAGTCCGGTAATGAGTTCCATGCTTCAGCAACTCGATTACTAAAGTCGTATTTTTTACAGTCAAGTTTGGAGCGGTTAATATTAAGCTTGAATCTGTTGTGTGCTCTTGTGTTGTTGTGGTTGAAGCTGAAGTAGTCTTTGATAGGCAGGACATTGCAGCATATGATCTTGTGGGCAATACTTAGATCATGTTTAAGGCGTCGTAGTTCTAAGCTTTCAAGACCCAGGATTTCTTCTGAAGAAGGAGGTGCTTACTTTGAGAGTTCTCCTGGATCTTGCTGAAGCAAGCAATTGTGACCTTTCTTAAACTAGGAGCCTGACCTCTGTTAGATTACTGACTAGGAATAATTGGTAAAGCAGGGATATAGGGAACATCTAGCTAAAATGAGGAACTGAAAACAGTTTTGCCCTAGGATAATCCAATGGGTTGATTCCGATTCAAGTAAGCAATTCTGCAGGTACTTACTGTAAGTGCCAAGGATTAATTGTTTTAGAATTATAAGTTGTCTAGAACTTTTGTAAAAACTTATATAAATTTGTATAGAAATATTTAGGGAAAATATTACTGTACAGATAATCCTTGACTTACAACCTTTTGCTTAGTGACCGTTTGAAGTTACAACAGTACTGAAAAAGTGACATGACAATTTTTGATACTTACAACCACTGCAGCATCCTATGACCATATGATCAAAATTGAGCTATTTGACAATTCGCTAATATTTATGATAGTTGCAGTGTCCAAGAATCATGTAATTATCTTTTGTGACCTTCTAACCAGCCTCTTCCACCATTAGAATGCAGATTTAATAATGTGAAAATTCTTTTAGTAGAATAATAATAATAAGTAATCTTAGGAATCATTTAGGTGGGATGGGCGGTATAGAAATGTGATAAGTAAATTCTGTGTGATAATAACACATAACACATACAACTTAATTAGCATAAGAGTTAATTCTAAACCTCTAATTTTAATTTGCTAAACTTTTTTTAATATGTAATTTGTTGAGTACTATCAATGATATGAAATCTGTTATTTTTTGTGGCAACATTTTGTTTAACTTCTACATCAAGAAACTACTCCTTAACAATATGCCATCAAGAAGAGTATCTTTTACCAAGGAAGCACACCTAGGAATTCAATGAAGGACATGTTAGAAAAGGAACTTACCTCTGGTAAAGATTCAATGAAGGAGTGTATATTGGCTGCTTTGGCTGCTTCACATATCTCATCAAATGGTACCACCCTACTGTTATCACCATAGGCAATATTTTCTGCAACACTGCAACCAAATAGGACCGGTTCTTGAGAAACAATTCCAATTTGAGACCGCAGCCACTGAATATTTAACTGCTTTTCATTTTCACCATCCAAAAGCTGAAAAAGGAGAGTTATTACAGCTTAGAGGCAGAGATTTTTGTGATGTACAATGGATATTGGCCTTCAAAAATGTTATCGGGTATAATGAAAGCTCTTCCTTACAAAAAAGGAAGAAGACAACCAGCCAGAAAGTGAATGAACTTAGTTATGGTGGCAGTGAGTGTAAACTAAGGATAATTGAAAGAATAGGTTATGGATAGATTGTGGAAAAATGTGTGTCTACAGTGGCTAAGAGTTGAAAATGGAATCTAATCAATCAATCATTACAAAAATGACAGAAAATCCAACAAGAAATAAGATGAAAATATGATCAACTTAATGCATAATTTGAATGAAATTAATGAATGAATGAATGAAATAGAAATGAAATTTTTGGATCAAATTTTACCTCCTCACAAGATGACCTTATGTTGAAGATTTTGCTGGATTAAATTCCAGGCAGCATAATCAATATAAGGAAGAGGATGAAAGCTACAGTCAATACCCAAGAATCACAAGTTCCTAATTTCTTAAATTGCCCTAAGTCAGTGATGGCGAATTTTTTTTCCTTGGGTGTCAAAAGCATGTACACGTCCGCTATTGTGCATGTGCGAATGCCCACACCTATAATTCAATGTCCCCACCCCTAATTCATTGCCCCTTTGCCCCTTGTGCATGCACGTGGGATCCCCTTGTGCTGCCCTGCCCTTCGTGCATGAACACATGATCCCTCCATTCCTCCGTTTTCCAACTTCAGATGGGCCTGGTAGATCCATTTTTTACCCTCCCCAGGCTCCAGAGGTTTACTTGGAGCCTGGGGAGGCGGAAAATTGCTTCCCCCACCCCGTGGTGGCCCGCTGGAGGCTGAAAATGCCCTCTCAGAGCCTCTGCACAAGCACATGTGCCCTGGAGCTGAGTTAGGGTAATGGCTCATGTGCCAATATATATGGCTCCATGTGCCACCTGTGGCACATGTACCCTAAATTCACCCTAAACCAGTGATGGAGAACTTTTTTTTTCTTCGGATGCCAAAAGAGTGTGAGCATCCGCAAGTGCCCACACCCACGATTCAATGCTCGGGGAGGGCGAAAGCAGCTTCCCCCCACTTCCCGGAGGCCCTCTGAAGACCAAAAATGGCCTGTTTGCCAACTTCTGGTGGGCTCAATAGGCTCATGTTTCGCCCTTCCCAGGCTCCAAAGGCTTCCCTGGATCCTGAGGAGGGTAAAAACGGCCACCCCCATCCCCTCAGAGGATTTCTGGAAGCCAAAAGTGCCCTCCCAGAGCCCTCAGTGCGAGCCCAAAACCAGCTGGCTGGCACACACATGCATGTTGGAGCTGATCTAGGGCAACGGCTCACATGCCAGCAGATATGGCTCCGCATGCCACCTGTGGCACCTCTTCCCTAGGTTCAACATCACTGCCCTAAGCTATTCTTGACACGAGGGTGCCTTCAGGAAAGGCTTGAAGGACAATGACCCAGAGTAAGAGATGGGACCTCAGTCTTTATTCCTATGCCACAGCATGAATTCCAATAGGGTTACCTTTTTCTAAAGATATTAAAAATTCCCAAAGGGGGGGAGATAACTTTTTTTTTAAAAAAAATAATGAAATGGTATCACCTTTTGGCACCCAGGATTCAATTCTGGTAGGAATGTTTTATTATCTAGCATCACATTACATAAATTTGAATTCTGAAAACAATATAAGCAAAATCTAAATGAGTTTACCACTTCTCCACCGAGGGGATCATAGAATCTTTCAAGCAACTGGACCAGTGTGCTTTTTCCACAGCCACTGCTTCCCACAAGCGCTAGGGTTTGCCCCTTCTCTATTGCAATATTTAGACCTTGAAGTACTGGAACGTCTGGGCGGGTTGGATAGTTGAAGAACACTTCCTTAAATGCTACATTGCTATTAATTGTGTCCTAAAAGCCAAGCAACATCCATACAGTTAAGACAAATGGTTAACAAATACATAAAAGAGACATATTAAAAGCAAAGCAAGCAGTTCTAGTGGTATTAACCATTCAAATTATTTTGTAACTTTCCTTCGCTAAAACTAATAGATACAGTGTTCCCTCGATTTTCGCGGGGGATGCGTTCCGAGACCACCCGCGAAAGTTGAATTTCCGTGAAGTAGAGATGCGGAAGTACACTATTTTTGGCTATGAACAGTAACACAAGCCTTCCCTTAACACTTTAAACCCCTAAATTGCAATTTCCCATTCCCTTAGCAATCATTTAGATTATTACTCACCATGTTTCTTTATTAAAATTTATTTTAAAAAAATATTTATTAAAGGTGGACCAAAGTTTGGTGATGATATATGACATCATCGGGCAGGAAAAACCGTGGTAAAGGGGGGAAAACCACAAAGTATTTTTAAATTAATATTTTTGAAAAACCGTGGTATAGACTTTTCGCGAAGTTCGAACCCGCGAAAATCGAGGGAACACTGTACTATTCAAATTAAAGCAATACCTTCTAAGATCAAAAGAGCTGCAATGTAATATTATAGCCTCAGAAGTCAGATGGCACTGAGGAATGACTTCTAAATAAACGTATTATTCTTGCACAATCCAGACGTGCTGGGTTTACAACTTTATATTTCTGTCTAGGAATTCTGATAATTGAACAATTTTAACAAAACCTTGACTAAACAAATCAACAAATCTGGATGATAGAAATCAATAAGATAATGTGAAGAATGCAGTATCTTGATTTTTTGCATTTTAATTACTCATCAATAGCAGAATTCCATGTACCATTATATACATTGTAATATACAGGGTTCATGGGCATATAATCTATGCCCATTAAAAGAAGGCTGATGATTTATTAAATTGTATATATTGGAATAATATGGCAAATTAATCTTGTCTCAAGCCAGTGCAGAAGTTGGTGATAAATTAACAGCTGGCCACACTATCTATAGAAGGCCTGATGTTTATAGGAACTTGGTAGGGGTGATTTTCACGAGGAAACAGATGCAGCCACAAAGCATTATTTTGAGTGGTTCAAGGCCATCCTATGCCCACCCACCTGGGCGGAAGTGGAGGGAGGTCTTGCCATGCTGGCACAATCTGAATGGGCAATGTTTGTGGGTGGGGGACAAGGGATGTGAACTTTCAACTATGTGGGAAACTCAAATTCAGGTTTCCCAGTGTAAATGCCAGGATGGCTCCGGCAATAAACTGGAACTTTGAGGAGCATTTTGACTTGATTTAGTTCGGATGCTACCTGGAACCTTAACGTCTTTTAAATCTAGCAATAAATAACTCATTAGCTACAGTCCTCACAGTGGCTAAATCAAGTGCTGAAATTATGTTGGAAAATCAACTTACAGGCTTCTTTCCTTCCTCACTATAGTTATCTATTGATGGAACTCTTTCAAATAACATGAACAATTGAGCAGCAGATATCTTGGCTTTGGCATAATCTGGTGTGAATGAAAAGGTCTGCCCCACGGCCATGGCACCAAATACAATGCAGGAAAATACTCTGAAACAGCAAAATAAGAAAACAGGACAAGCACACATTACATTACTAAAGAGATAGAAACATAGAAAAATAGAAGACTGATTGCAGAAAAAGACATCATGGTCCATCTAGTCTGCCCTTATACTATTTCCTGTATTTTATCTTAGGATGGATCTATGTTTATCCCAGGCATGTTTAAATTCAGTTACTGTGGATTTACCGACCACGTCTGCTGGAAGTTTGTTCCAAGGATCTACTACTTTTTCAGTAAAATAATATTTTCTCACGTTGTTTTTTATCTTTCCCCCAACTAACTTCAGATTGTGTCCCCTTCTTCTTGTGTTCACTTTCCTATTAAAAACACTTCCCTTCTGAACCTTATTTAACCCTTTGACATATTTAAATGTTTCGATCATGTCCCCCCCCTTTTCCTTCTGTCCTCCAGACTATACAGATTGAGTTCATTAAGTCTTTCCTGATACGTTTTATGCTTAAGACCTTCCACCATTCTTGTAGCCCCTTTGGACCCATTCAATTTTGTCAATATCTTTTTGTAGGTGAGGTCTCCAGAACTGAACACAGTATTCCAAATGTGGTCTCACCAGCACTCTATATAGCAGGATCACAATCTCCCTCTTCCTGCTTGTTATACCTCTAGCTATGCAGCCAAGCATCCTACTTGCTTTTCCTACCGCCCGACCACACTGCTCACCCATTTTGAGACTGTCAGAAATCACTACCCCTAAATCCTTCTCTTCTGAAGTTTTTGCTGCAGAAATGGGATATGATTATAATGGGATAGATGGGATATGATTATAATATTTATATGCACATTTTATTATTTTGTTTCTTGTTAATGAGAAGCTATCATAATGGCTGGGAACTTATGGAATAATATTGCTAATACATTTGGAAGGGACCAGGTTGTGGAAGATTGACCTAGTTCAGTAACTTAAAAATTCAGAAAATGCCTAACTTGACTCTGCTGATGTGTCATTAGCACCCTCTGGAGCAAAAGAGAAACAATTTTTAAAATAATTCGTTTTGTAAAAAATGCAGTCAATAATGCGTGGTGCTATGTATTATATAAGGAAACATCACCCCTATTTTCATGCTCTATTCTCATGCAGCCTCCCCAAATCACACAAGAAGCCCTACATGGCAATGGACCTGAGTACCTCCGGAACCGTCTGCTACCGTACGAATCCCAGTGACCGATAAGGTCCCACAGAGTTGGCCTTCTCCAGGTCCCGTCAACTAAACAATGACGTTTGCCGGGCCACAGGGGAAGAGCATTCTCTGTGGCAGCCCCGACCCTCTGGAATCAACTCCCCCCAGAGATTAAAACAGCCCCCACCCTCCTTGTCTTTCCAAATTACTCAAGACCCACCTATATCGCCAGGCATGGGGGAATTGAGACACCTCCCCCAGGTTTTTATATTTTATGTTTGGTATGTATGTGTTGTATGGTTTTAATTGTTGGGGTTTTATATATCTTTTCTTTTAATATTAGATTTGTTCACTGTTATATTGTTTTTATTATTGTTGTGAGCCGCCCCGAGTCTTTGGAGAGGGGCGGCATACAAATCTAATAAATTGAATTGAATTGAATTGAATGGGGCATGCTTTACAAATAATTGTTATAGGTGTTGGTGAAATGCTGTCACTTACCCAAATTTTGTGGAATGTCATAGGTTCATCACTGTCATATAATACTATAGATCAGTAATGCCGAACCTATGGCACGGGTGCCACAGGTGGCATGCGGAGCCATATCTGCCGGCACACAAGCCATTGCCTACCTCAGCTCCAGCACACACATGTGCACTGGCCACCGGGTTTCGGCTCACACAGAGCCTCTGGGAGGGCATTTTTGGCTTCTGGAGGAAAGGAGAGGGCGTTTTTGCCCTCCCCAGCTCCAGAGAAGTCTCTGGAGCCTGGGGAGGGTGAAAACTGGGCATATTGGGCCTATCAGAAGTTGGGAAGTGGGTTATTTCTGGCCTCCATAAGGTCTCCGGGGGGCAGAGGAGGCAATTTTTGACCTCCGCAGGCATTGAATTATGGGTGTGAGCACTTGTGCAGGCACGATAGTGTGTGCACACATGTTTTCGGCACCTGAGGGAATAAAGGTTTGCCATCATTGCTTTTATTCTATTCTGGAAAAAGCTGCATATGCAAAAAAAACCCCTCAAAATAGCTATGCAAAAGCTAAGTCAAGTATTAGCTACCTGCCTTTTTAATAATTGAAATATGAAATGTGTATATTTCCTCTTTTAATTAAATGATTAAATAATTGTTGGGAAAAGTAATGCTCTTTCCAGAGATGTAGCTCCCCGATTTTCAGATCGCCATCATATTCAGATACTCCAAATATTCATTTAAATTGGTCAATATTGCTTTTTATCATGATTTCTTAGCATTCCTGATCTACAAATTTTATTCCTTATGTAAGAATGCTATTTTTTTACTCTTAATACACAACCTTTGTTCTCCTTAAATGGTCAGTCAAAGAAAGGAAGAGTATAGGTAAATATCTCCATTTATTATAAGAATCAAGTTACTCATTCTTTTGTTTAATTTTTGCCCGGTAGATCATTCATTCCACATAAACATTACTCTTTCTCTCAAGTCTTTCTTTCTTTCTTTCTTTCTTTCTTTCTTTCTTTCTTTCTTTCTTGATTGGATTTGTATGCCGCCCCTCTCCATAGACTCGGGGCGGCTAACAACAATGATAAAAACAGCATGTAACAATCCAATCCAATACTAAAATAACTTAAAAAACCCTTATTATAAAAACCAAACATGCATACAGACATACCATGCGTAAATTGTAAAGGCCTAGGGGGAAATAATATCTCAGTTCCCCCATGCCTGACTGCAGAGGTGGGTTTTAAGAAGTTTACGAAAGGTGAGGAGGGTGGGGGCAATTCTAATCTCTGGGGGAGTTGGTTCCAAAGGGCCGGGGCCGCCACAGAGAAGGCTCTTCCCCTGGGTCCCACCAAACAACATTGTTTAGTTGACGGGACCCGGAGAAGGCCCACTTGTGGGACCCTACTGGTCACTGGGATTCGTGCAGCAGAAGGCGGTCCCTGAGATAATCTGGTCTGGTGCCATGAAGGGCTTTATAGGTCATAACCAACACTTTGAATTGTGACCGAAAACTGATCGGCAACCAATGCAGACTGCGGAGTGTTGGTGTAACATGGGCATATTTGGGGAAGCCCATGACTGCTCTCGCAGCTGCATTCTGCATGATCTGAAGTTTCCGAACACTTTTCAAAGGTTTTCAACACTTTTCAAAGGTTTTAACTGTCCTCCAAGGCTATTCATTCTAGCATTAGATGTTATTCTAATATACCATGACACAATTGAAATAATTTTTTAAATATTGCAGTGTTACATACAAGAATACGTCCTTAAAATCCATATATCTATTCACAATAAGATAAGCACCAAAACGAAAACAGCCAGCATAGGAGAAGTACAACATTGCTTGGGAAATGCCAAAAGTTAGTCCGTGAAGATGTGCTTTCTTTATAGAATTTCTGCAACAAAAAAATGGGAAAAAGCTGAGTTTTTTGTATGCTGATACATTTCCTACCCATTTATCAATAAAATAAAATCCATCAGAATTCCATATTAATAATACATGTTAATATTTTCTAATATGGATTTACCAACCATGTCTGCTGGAAGTTTGTTCCAAGGATCTACTACTCTTTCAGTAAAATAATATTTTCTCATGTTGCCTTTGATCATTCCCCCAACTAACTTCAGATTGTGTCCCCTTGTTCTTGTGTTCACTTTCCTATTAAAAACATTTCCCTCCTGAACCTTATTTAACCCTTTAACATATTTAAATGTTTCGATCATGTCCCCCCTTTTCCTTCTGTCCTCCAGACTATACAGATTGAGTTCATTAAGTATTTCCTGATACATTTTATGCTTAAGACCTTCCACCATTCTTGTAGCCCATCTTTGGACCCGTTCAATTTTGTCAATATCTTTTTGTAGATGAGGTCTCCAGAACTAAACACAGTACTCCAGTTGTGCTCAAGACATAGAAACATAGAAACATAGAAGACTGACGGCAGAAAAAGACCTCATGGTCCATCTAGTCTGCCCTTATACTATTTCCTGTATTTCATCTTACAATGGATATATGTTTATCCCAGACATGTTTAAATTCAGTTACTGTGGATTTACCAACCACGACAGCCTTTGCCTCCTGCTGCTTGGGGGTGGAGATCAGGCCTTCTGCACTCGGAGCTGCTGGGTTGGGAGGGGATGTGGCAAGGTGATGTCAGGAGCCTTATTGCAAGAACAAAGTAGCCCTATATTTGCCTTTGGGCCTCATTTGGCTCAAGGCAGCCCTTGCCTCCCACTGCTTTGGGTACAGAACTGTAAGCCGCATCCTGTTGCCAGGAGAGAGAGAGACAGAGTTGCTTTGTGGCTCCATGTTGTAATGGGCTCCAAGAGGAGTAGGGGACTCCATCTCCCCCAATGTGAAGCATGCTAAAGTTCACTAGGGTGTGCAAAGCACTGCAAGAGTGCCCCAGGGAATCAGAATCAGAGAGAGGGTAAAAGAGGCATGCAGAAAGAGAGAGACACGGGGGGAGGAGAGAGACATAGATACACAGAGAGATACAGAGAGATGTGGAGACAGGGAGACGGAGAGAAAGAGAGAGAGAGACTAGTGGGGAAATAGAGAGGGAGAGAGGTGGAGGGAGAGATACAAACACATATACACAGAGATATAGAGGGGAGGGAGAGAGGTGGGAGAGAGACAGATACACAGAGAGATAGAGGGGAGAGAGGGGCGGAGATAAAGAAGGAGTGAGGAAATGAAAGGGTTTTGTGGCTCCCAGTGTTTTTTAACAACCAGTTGTCTGCCTTAATGACCAGCTGGGTGTGGGTGGCAGTCATGTGACTCGGTGGGAATGAGTGAGTGACATCCAGTTGGCCACTTCAACCCAGGTTTTGTGGTACCCGAAGTTTTCTTTTTTGTGGGAAGTGGGTCCAAATGGCTCTTTAAGATTGCTGACCCCTCTTCTAGAGGATTATGGATGTTGTAATTTGTTACAAGTGGAGGGCACTACATTGGAAAAACCTGTGATAAAATATTTGATAAAACCTGTGATAAAATATTTGATAAAACCTGTGATAAAATATTTGATAAAACCTGTGATAAAATAGTCATTGTTTTTCAAATGTTGGCAAGACATTTTAATATTTCATACCTGTAAGGTCCTTTCAAACTTTCTCCATACATTTGTTCAAATTTTCTTTCTTGAGTGAGGGAAACTACTGTTCGAATATTTCCAATAGCTTCTGTTGCAATCTATAAAATGCAAAAAATATAGTACAGTGTTCCCTCGATTTTCATGGGTTCGAACTTCGCGAAAAGTCTATACCACGTTTTTTCAAAAATATTAATTAAAAAATACTTTGCGGGTTTTTTCCCTATACCACGGTTTTTCCTGCCAAACTTTCGTCTGCCTTTAATAAATATTTTTTTAAATAAACTTTAATAAATAAACATGGTGAGTAATAATCTAAATGGTTTCTAAGGGAATGGGGAATTGCAATTTAGGGGTTTAAAGTGTTAAGGGAAGGCTTGTGATACTGTTCATAGCCAAAAATAGTGTATTTACTTCCGCATCTCTACTTTGCGGAAATTCGACTTTCGCGGACGGTCTCAAAACGCATCCCTCATGAAAATCGAGGGAACATTGTAGTAACAGAAAATAATGAACTCTCCAATTTGAATTTTAGATTTAGAACACTGTTTACAAAATTGGCATTTTCTAATCTAACATATCAGGACGACATTTTAAAACCATCACCCCGAAGAAAAAATATTGGGGGGAAAAATCTACAAAATTAATAACACCGTCCTCTTGTCTAGTACTATATCAAAATAGTTTTTTATATTTGCCCCCAAATTTGAATTTTGGAATTAGAACACAGGTCTTCCAGGTATTTGTTTTAAGCATTGACAGAGCATAACAGAACATAACTTATAAAAAATTAATAGACAACTTAGATATGTTTTATTGAATAAGCCACAAATATTATGGTTCAATTTATAACACTAAGCCAAAATTATGACTGAATACAGGTAGAGATGTTTTTGAGGAGCCGAGACTGCATTCTGATTTCCTTATTTTCGGAAGGCTCCTGGGCAAAATCTAATATTATCAGAATTTGATGACTACTGTAAATGTCCTTTGCTTCTTTTTTTGAACAGTTTTATGTGCAGGATTGGAAGTCAAAGGGAAATTCGTTCTCATTCTAAGGATGAGTCAGAGGAAAACTCATTCTCATTCGAAATCCTGGGAATGTAGCCAGAATCAATCTAATCACTATGATGAAGGAAGAAACATTAGTTGCAGCATTAAACTGTAGCATTAGCAACAGGTAAGATATGCAATATACTGTACTTTGACCTGAAGAACAACCTGGGAAGGAGGATAAATTTAAAAATTGTCTTGAAGATTTTCTTCCAAATACAAGAAAAAGGGAAACAATGCGGTAGATATTCAAATTAAACAAAACTTGATGCAAGATCAATGTATATTCACAAACAGGAGTTTATCAACCAATTAGTCCTCTGTTGTGATGCAAACTCCCCCAGCCTGACACCTTGATTTCATCAGATGCATTCATTAGATTAACATAGTTGGAAGAGACCTTGCAGGTCATTTAGTCCAACCCCTGCCCAAGCAGGATACTCTAACATTTGCCTCTATCTAGGATCAAACTCTCAACCTCCTGATTGTGAGGCAGGAGCTCCGCCTCATTTCTACTAGGGATTCCCAGAATCCCTAGTAGTAATCTAGTAGTAGAAGTAGTACTAGAAGATGTAATCCTGAAATATCCAACAAATGGAAAAAAGGCTACTATAGCTTGACAGAGAATCAAGAAAGATTAAATTGGCTTTATATATCAGTATTTTTTCTTGGTTTCAATACAGCTAGTTCACCAGTACAGTAGTCCCTCACCTATCGCTGGTGTTACGTTCCAGACCTGGCCGCGATAGGTGAAATCCGCGATGGGGAATTTATCGACTGATAGTACTTATTTAAGTATTTATATTGTAATTGTTTGGTAAGTTTTCATTGTTTTAAGTGTTTATAAACCCTTCCCACACAGTATTTATTTTAGATACAGTATTTAAATACAGTATTTACAATTTTAGATATATATTTTTTTTGAAAAACCTGCCGATCGAGTTCGGCGAGCTGTTTAAATCTGCCGATCGACTTCCTCAGAAACCCGCGATGAAGTGAAGCCGCAGTAGGTGAAGCGCGGTATAGCGAGGGACTACTGTATTTGAATTTGCTATTCAAGAGAATGATTGATCAAAAACTTACCTTGCCTGCCCCTTGAAGTTCCTTCTTATCTTTCTCAGCATGTCCAGATAACATCCTGATTTCAATGAGCCCTGCTACAGCAATGATTGGCACAAGAGCCAGTAGCAAAAGGGTAAGTTGCCAGCCATAGACAAAGGATATAATAATTCCAGTCCCAAGATTAGCAATGTTTTGAGCAATCATACCTAACCTTTCCCCTGTGGCCTGAGAAAAGAAGGGGAGAAAAAGAACGTTAAAACAACATCCTACCGGTCAATGACTAGTTCAGCTTCAACCGCAACAACACAAGAGCACGCAACAGATTCAAAGTTAATACGAACCGCTCCAAACTTGACTGTAAAAAATATGACTTTAACAATCGAGTTGTCGAAGCGTGGAACTCATTACCGGACTCAATAGTGTCAACCCCTAACCCCCAACATTTCTCCCTTAGACTGTCCACGATTGACCTCTCCAGGTTCCTAAGAGGCCATTAAAGGGCGTACATAAGTGCACTACTGTGCCTTTCGTCCCCTGTCCAATGGTCTTTCCTTTATCTCATATATTATATATATTTTCTTCCTTTCATATATCTCCTCTATGTTCACTTTTACCCTTATATATATTACTTCATGTCTCTTTTCTTCCTATGTATTTGTGTATTGGACAAATGAATAAATAAAATAAATAAATAAATAAATAAATTTAATAAATGGACTCTTCATACAGATACCAGTGGAAAACTGCAGTGGAAAGTATTCAATAGCATTTTATTTTTTTATTTTTTTTATTTATTAGATTTGTATGCCGCCCCTCTCCGTAGACTCGGGGCGGCTCACAACAATAAATTTGTTGTCTGCTTCCTTTCTTTCCGACTGATACAATCTAAACCATCCATTAGGAACTTCACACTTGTATGTTTGTCACAGCAAATAGTTAATCCATGGTTAATTTTCTATTTTGGATAATGTCGAAAAGCTCTGGCAACAGATTGGAAATGTGTTGTTACTTACACCTTTTACTTCAGAAGCATCATTTGCAAGTCTTGTAGTTAGGGCTCCAGTACTGTTTTTTGGATTATCAAACCAACTGATATCCTATAAAACATTTCAAATATCGATTTATTTTCAAATGAAACTTTTCAAATCAGGTTAAATAAAAGATCGGAATTTAGGTAGAAACAAGCTGCGATAAAGTCTACGCTGCATTATAATTACTACAATTCCTTTTCATGAATTTATGAGCAGTGTTCCCTCTAATTTCTTTTTGGGGTGGGCGGAAAAGTATAGTGTCTGAGCGGCAGTCCCTTCGGGACTGAGCGGCACAGAAATAATAAATAAATAAATAAATAAATAAACAAACAAACAAACGAACAAACAAACAAACAAAAAACCCACCCTGTTTTGCCTCAGAGAATTTCAAAATAAAATACTGTACTGTGTGTCTATAACAGTGAGCTCATAATAGGGCAACTCTATCAATATCAAAATGCCACTTAAATAGTTGAGCTAGTTTCAAACTAGATTTTGATTTTCTTTCTCTCTTCCTTACTCCCATTCTTTTTCTTTCTCTTTTCCTTCCTCTCTTTTTTCTATCTGTTTCTCTCTCTTCCTCTCTTCCTCTCTCTCTCCTTCCCTCTCACTCTTTCCCTCTCGGCTTCTGGGCAGGTTTGGAAAACTCTGAGTTGATGATTATTTTTAAGTGAGCGATTGCTCACTGCTCAGCTTAGAGGGAACTATGTTTATGAGAGTTCTTTTTTGAAACTGTTGAAAGATTAGAGGATTTTTAAAGCTATACAAGACCTCTTATTTCCCAAAGACATACTTATAGGACCAGAATATCTCCGAGACCGCCTTCTGCTGCACGAATCCCAGCGACCAATTAGGTCTCACAGAGTTGGTCTTCTCCAGGTCCCGTCAACTAAACAATGTCGGTTGGCGGGCCCCAGGGGAAGAGCCTTCTCTGTGGTGGCCCCAACTCTCTGGAACCAGCTCCCCCCCAGAGATTAGAACTGCCCCTACCCTCCTTGCCTTTCGTAAACTTCTCAAAACTCACCTTTGTCGTCAGGCATGGGGGAACTGAGATATTTCCCCCGGGCCTATATAATTTATGTATGGTATATTTGTATGTATGTCTTTTTAATAATGGGGTTTTTAAAATATTTTAAATTGTAAATTATTAGATTTGTCATGAACTGTTTTATTGTATTGTGAGTCGCCCCGAGTCTACGGAGAGGGGCGGCATACAAATCTAATAAATAAATGAATGAATGAATGAATGAATGAATAAATAAAGAAAGAAAGAAAGAAAGATCTAAAACAATAATCTCAATATTCAACTTCTTCTTTATACCCTTTATTTCATGTCCTTAACATGCTTTAGCTTTAGAAGAATACCTTTTGCTATACCTTAGAATACCTTTTGCTATGATAATGATTTCACATGAAATTTCTAGATTTTTTTTTCCAAGAAGGAGGAAGAGAAACCCATAAAAACAAAAATACCCCAAATGATGAAAAATGAATAGAAAAAGTGTATTGTTATTAATAAGAACTAATGAGGAATTTTTAAAAACTAATGCAATATAGCACAACATTAAATGTTTCATAGAAGTAGGGTCCCTATTACGGAGAATGTTTAGGGGAAAAAATCTATACAATTGAATTAAGTATTTATCCCACTGATTGACATCAGAAAGCAATGTTGTTAATTTGCATTATTCATTTGTATATTAATTTGTATATTAATTCAATGTTTTTTATTTAGGCTTATACATCATGTTTCCTTATCGGATTCAACATAAGGCTACCATATTTTCCCCGTAGCAAAAGTCAAATTTACTGATAATTTTAATAATCTAATTTTAGATTTAAACTTTAATCTCTACAAACCTGGTTCAGCAACTAACCAATTCTACACTCTGTTTCAATAACTGTAGTAGATTAGAAACCCTGTATAATAGCTAATTTCTAAAAATCGTATTATTAATAATAATTAATAACCGCTTATAAGCCATGCAGAATCTCTGTAGACAAGTGGGCACTCATATAAATTTCTCAAATAAAATAGGAAACTCTCTGTGATGAATTTTGAGACTGTTTTAAATAAGAAAGCTGCCATTTAAACCATTGCTGGATTTGCTTTCGGAAAAACCCCAAAGTGCATACCATGTCACCTATTATTTTAAATTATTTATTATGCCATTACACCATAAGGAAAAGCATTGTTTAATAAATACAATTCACATTACTCCTTGGATACATGTTTTGTATACATGTATCCATACATTTTGGAATGTACAATATGCTATGACTAATATAAAAGCAGGTTCAGGAGGGAAGTGTGTTTTAATAGGAAAGTGAACACAAGAACAAGGGGACACAATCTGAAGTTAGTTGGGGGAAAGATCAAAAGCAACATGAGAAAATATTATTTTACTGAAAGAGTAGTAGATCCTTGGAACAAACTTCCAGCAGACGTGGTAGATAAATCCACAGTAACTGAATTTAAACATGTCTGGGATAAACATATATCCATCCTAAGATAAAATACAGAAAATAGTATAAGGGCAGACTAGATGGACCATGAGGTCTTTTTCTGCCGTCAGACTTCTATGTTTCTATGAAAAACAAATGGGCATATTTCTTCTACATACCTGTCTAAGTATTGCTTTGAATCCCATGGAACGTAGCTTCATTGTAAGAATCTCTCCAGCTCTGCCAAAACTGAAGCCCTGAAAGAGAAAAATATTGTACTTCATTGTGGCAAATATAAAAGTAACACAAAGCTAAATGGAAGAGTACCACATTGCTCTTTTTAAAAGAGAGAAAATAAAATTCCTAGAAAACAAACATTCACAGGGAATAGTAAAAACAAAATAAAAATAACAGAATGTTTTAATGTTCTGTTGGTTTTTGAGCTCTCTCTATAAAATAATAGATGAAACTCCAATAGCACCATTGTGGCCATTATCTATTCTTTTCTGAACACATTCTGTAACTACCCATGCAAACAATTGTTTGACTAAAGTCCAACATATTTAGTTCTCTCCCCATTTGGACCATTTCCTTTCCAACTTAAATTGGCTTCCTAAAGTAAATATGATTAGAGAACATAACATTTTAATTAGACTAATATTGTGCTACATGCTTCAATGATTGTTAAATTATCATGAAAAAGAATAATTTAAAACGCCAATAGAATAATTTAAAATCACTACATTAAGACTCAGGCACAATGTTTTACTTTCCATAATTAAAGTACTAAATTTCCATATAGCCACTCAAGCATCAAAACAGTTTCCCTTAATATAAGGAAACTTATCCAAAATTCAGACCAGATAGGTATACCAAAAGAACCTCATGAGAAAAACTATTGTTTTTCCTGATTTAATAATAGCTCTAGAATGCTATATATCTGAAGATCACAAATCTGCCCCTGAATTGGTAGTAATCCCTTTAGGTTTTTCTTCTTCCTGGATAGTTTTAGAATCCATCTAAAATGATAAGAATAAAACAATGAAACCTACCTGAAGAAAAAAGGTAATGAAGGAAACAACGCCAAGTCCTAAGAACAGCAGTGAATAGAGATTGCTCTTGTCACGCAAAAATTTGGAATCTGTGCTTGCAAAAATCTATGGAAACAATAATTTCAGCCTTAATTTTATTTCATTCACTTGCAATATAGTATTACATATTGCTTAGATCAGTGATTTTCAACCTTTTTTGAGCCACGGCACATTTTTTACATTTACAAAATCCTGGGGCACACCACCAACCAAAATGACACAAAATGACACTCTATGACACTCTCCTCCCTTTCCATCCCTGTCTTCTCCCCCTTTGTGTGTGTGTGTGTGTGTATACACACTCGAACCATTTTCAAAAACAGGTGAGGGCTGGGGGTTTTTCTTTCTTATTCTTTCCAAAACTAGGTGGGGGCTGGTTTTTTCCCCTCTCTTATTCTTTGGGTGCTTTTTATCATATGCTTTAAATCAAGAGTCACTCCTCTCTCTCTTTTGTTTCCCTCTCGGTCCTCTCATCTTCTCATTCTCAATCATTTTCTCGTTTCTCTTTTTTCTCCCCTTTTTTCTCTCTATTCTCTCTCACTCTCTCCTATTCTCTCTCACTCTCTCCTATTCTCCCTCTCTCTCTTTCTTTCTCTCTCTCTTGCTTGCTTTCTCTCTCTCTCTTGCTTGCTTTCTCTCTTTCTCTCTCTCTTTCTTTCTCTCTCTTTCTGTCTCTTGCTTTCTTTCTCTCTCTTTCTTTCTTTCTCTCACTCTCTTTATTTCTCGCTTTCTTTCTTTCTCTCTCTCTCTTGCTTTCTTTCTCTCTCCCCCTCTCTCTTTTTCTCTCTCTCTCGTGCACCACGCCGGCAAAAGCGGCATCAGGCAGTAACTAGGCATGGGCGCGGGACTGGCACCTCCCTCTCGGCCCAGCGCAGTGGGCCAGTGCCAGCCCCGCAGCACCAGCATGTATGGCATCCAGCAACACATCCAGCTGCCACCGTGGGTGCCTCCGTCCTGGAGCTCCTGCTCACAGCCAACCACCCTGCCGCCCCCCTGCAGCTACTGCCCAATGCCGCTGTTGCCGACTGCTCGCAGCCACCGCCCCACAACTACTGCCCGGTGCCGCTGCTGCCGGCACCCTCCTGCTGGGCCCCAAAATCACCTGCCACCGCCACCAGGGAAGCTCCATTCGGGCGGGGCACTGCAGTTGCCAGAAAACTTGGAAGGCGCAAAGAAGGAAGCTCAGCTTTCGGTCTTGCAACTTTTTGCTCTTCGCGCCCTCAGCAAAAAGTTGCGAGACTGGAACCTGAGCTTCCTTCTTCGCGGCACACTGGTTGAAAAACACTGGCCTAGATGATATAACATTTTATGTTCTGACAACCACAAAATGAAAACCTCTTTTAATACTTTTTAAAGGATAAGTCCGCATGACATTGTTCAATTCTCAATTCTAGTGTATCTTATGGCAGTTTAATCTAATATTAAATCTGTTTTAGTTTGAAAGGAAAGCTTTCTTTCTTCTACCAATATAATAATCCATAACACTTCACTGAAAATATTGGCTCAGTCAGTGGCTGAAATGTATCTACAGAGAGGGATGGCATACAATTTAATAAATAAATAAATAAGTATCCAGTTCTTCTTGGTTACTCTCTCCTATGACCGGCAGATTCCCTGGCAATTGGCATTACTCTCCAGAGGGCATTTTGGCAGGCGCTTCAGGAAAGAAATTAAATGCCTAATGCCTACCTGGTATTTTGGAGTGCATTGGGCAATTATAATGTGTTGACCAGTTTTTTTCTTTTTATTGAATTTTTTTTAATATACTCATTGATAGTTTACATAAATTCTCTTCCATGGTTGAGCAAAGGATTAGTGCTCTTGGGTGTTAAACTGGCCAATAATCATGTATTTAGGCAATACAGTGGTACTTCTACTAACGAATTTAATTCGTTCGGTGACCAGGTTCTTAAGTAGAAAAGTTTGTAAGAAGAAGCAATTTTTTCAATAGGAATCAATGTAAAAGCAAATAATGTGTGCGATTGGGAAACCACATGGAGGGTGGAGGCCCTGTTTCCTCCCAGGAGATTCCTAGAGAGGACCGATGGAAGCTTATCCCCACCTTTTTCGGCCCTGTTTTCTCCCAGGAGATTCCTAGAGAGGCCCCACAGAGGCTTCTCCCTGCCTTTTCTGGCCTTGTTTCCTCCCAGGAGATTCCTAGAGAGGCCCCACAAAGACTTCTCCCTCCCCTTTTCCTGACCTGTTTCCTCCCAGGAGATTCCTAGAGAGGCCCCACGGAGGCTTCTCCCAGCCTTTTCTGCTTACAGTTTTGGAGGCTTGGGTTTGGAAGTGGAAAATGGGTCTTGAGGAGAGGCAAAAAAATCTTGAACACCCAGTTCTTATCTATTAAAGTTCTTGACCGGATTGCGCCTTTGCGACCTCTCCGCGGCGCTAGACCCCGTAGAGCCCCATGGTTCAACGAGGAGCTCCAGGTGTTGAAACGCCAAAAGAAACGTCTAGAGAAGCGATGGAGGAAGAGTAGGTCCGAATCTGATCGAACACTTGTAAGAGCTTTTATTAAGACTTACAAAGTGGCGCTCAAGGCGGCAAGATGCGCGTACCATGCCGCCTTGATTGCATCAGCGGAATCCCGCCCGGCTGCTCTGTTTAGGGTGACCCGCTCCCTTCTTAATCATGGGGGAGTTGGGAAGCCCTTGCAGAGTAGTGCCGAGGAGTTTAACACGTTTTTCGCTGATAAAGTCGCTCAGATCCGGGCCGACCTCGACTCCAACTGTAAAACAGAGTCGACTGACAACGAGTCAGTCGAGGTGACTGGGGCACGTACTTGTCCACCTGTCTGGGAAGAGTTTGATCTGGTGACACCTGATGAAGTGGACAAGGCCATCGGAGCTGTGAGTTCTGCCACCTGCTTACTGGATCCGTGTCCCTCCTGGTTGGTCTCGGCCAGCAGGGAGGTGACACGGAGCTGGGCCCAGGAGATTACCAACGCTTCTTTGGGGAGGGGAGTTTTTCCATCACTCTATAAAGAAGCGCTTGTGCGCCCCCTCCTCAAGAAGCCCTCCCTGGACCCAGCCGTACTTAACAACTATCGTCCAGTCTCTAACCTTCCCTTTATGGGGAAGGTTGTCGAGAAGGTGGTGGCACTCCAGCTCCAGCGGTCCTTGGAAGAAGCTGATTATCTAGGTCCCCAGCAGTCGGGTTTCAGGCCCGGTTACAGCACAGAAACCGCTTTGGTCGCGTTGATGGATGATCTCTGGCGGGCCCGGGACAGGGGTTTATCCTCTGTCCTGGTGCTCCTTGATCTCTCAGCGGCTTTCGATACCATCGACCATGGTATCCTTCTGCACCGGTTGGAGGGGCTGGGGGTGGGAGGCACTGTTCTTCAGTGGTTCTCCTCCTACCTCTCTGGCCGGTCGCAGTCGGTGTTAGTGGGGGGTCAGAGGGCGGCTCCGAGGTCTCTCCCTTGTGGGGTGCCTCAGGGGTCGGTCCTCTCCCCCTTGCTATTTAACATCTACATGAAACCGCTGGGTGAGATCATCCAAGGACATGGGGTGAGGTATCATCAATATGCCGATGATACCCAGCTTTACATCTCCACCCCATGCCCAGTCAACGAAGCGGTGGAAGTGATGTGCCGGTGCCTGGAGGCTGTTGGGGCCTGGATGGGTGTCAACAGACTCAAACTCAACCCGGATAAGACGGAGTGGCTGTGGGTTTTGCCTCCCAAGGACAATTCCATCTGTCCGTCCATTACCCTGGGGGGGGGGAATTATTGACCCCCTCAGAGAGGGTCCGCAACTTGGGCGTCCTCCTCGATCCACAGCTCACATTAGAAAACCATCTCTCAGCTGTGGCGAGGGGGGCGTTTGCCCAGGTTCGCCTGGTGCACCAGTTGCGGCCCTATCTGGACCGGGACTCATTGCTCACAGTCACTCATGCCCTCATCACCTCGAGGTTCGACTACTGTAATGCTCTCTACATGGGGCTACCTTTGAAAAGTGTTCGGAAACTTCAGATCGTGCAGAATGCAGCTGCGAGAGCAGTCATGGGCTTACCTAGGTACGCCCATGTTTCACCATCACTCCGCAGTCTGCATTGGCTGCCGATCAATTTCCGGTCACAATTCAAAGTGTTGGTTATGACCTTTAAAGCCCTTCATGGCATCGGACCAGAATATCTCCGAGACCGCCTCCTGCCGCACGAATCCCAGCGACCGATTAGGTCCCACAGAGTGGGCCTTCTCCGGGTCCCGTCAACTAAACAATGCCGGTTGGCGGGTCCCAGGGGAAGAGCCTTCTCTGTGGCGGCGCCGGCTCTCTGGAACCAACTCCCCCCGGAGATTAGAACTGCCCCTACTCTTCCTGCCTTCCGAAAACTCCTTAAGACTCACCTTTGCCGTCAGGCATGGGGAAACTAAACATCTCCCCTGGGCATGTTAATTTATACATGGTATGCTTGTGTGTGTGTTTGCTATTACATGGGGTTTTTCTTAAATCGTTAAATATTTTTAATTAATTGGATTGTTGTGACTGTTTTTACTTGTTGTGAGCCGCCCCGAGTCTTCGGAGAGGGGCGGCATACAAGTCCAACTAATAAATAAAATAAATAAATAAATAGAGGCATTCTTAGATAGAGGTACCACTGTACACATAAAGTAGTCGGTAGTCCCTGCTGGACATGTAACTGATGAACAAATGGTTCAGCAGTTGAGGCAATACTGATGTCTATATATCGTTAATAAGAAAGACAACCAAGAAAAAACCTTGAAAGAGGGCCTATTAGAGTATTGTCTTCTAATGTGGTGATTCAGCTATGCTTATGGTGAAACTCTTCATATTAAGCATATCATGTTCAATACAAAATGATTGTATCTTTCATCATTGACATACAGGGGCTTCAGGTTACAAAGGGGCCACGGTTTCCATCATTAAGCAATGTAGCTATAGAGCATGATGTCATGATATCAAATTATTTAGCAATGGCAACCTCATCCATACTAGTTGTTATATGTAAAATCACACTGGTTGTTAAATGGACAGGAATCCCAAGCAAACAGCTGCATACCCCAGATGATGGAGGTTGCCAGTGACTGCCACTATGGAATGGTGAGACACATGTGCTGCAGGGGGTAGGGGGGGCACCGATAGGTCTTATGGAATGTGGGGTAGGTTGCTGTAGACAGGGAGTATAGAAGATAAGTTTGCCAGCTGGAGTCATAGACAAATCGGCAGTGGCCAAGTGTAAGCACTACAGAGCATGTGCAAATTGGTGGAAGCTATGGGTAGGTGGTGAAGAGCTGGTGGTAGGTGCACACTTAAGGGTGCAGACAGATGCTGAAGGATATGAGAAAGTGGGGCTTCTCAGGAGAAAAAGCAGTGGAAACAGGGGAAACCTGTGAAAAAAACTTGTACCTTCTGCTTGCCTTCTCCATTGACTTTGTGGGAAGTTGGCATGGAAGATTGCACATAGAAATATAAACCACACACTATTTTTTAGTAATCCTGTGGCCATTAAAAAAACAATCAGACACAGACCAGGGTTTATATCTGTTGTACTTAGAAGCTCCCATGACGAAACAATGAAATTCTTTCTCTATAGACAGCTTTGTAGACACTTAGATGTTAGGTACCATAATTTTGGGAGTATAAGACACACCTTTTTCTTTTTTCATTGTTCTAACTTGCTCCAAATGTTTATTTCCAGCCCTAACAAGCTGCTAACAATGTTCTCAATTCTTACCGGCTTGCAAGGTCTTTCATTGTTATTGTCTGCGAATAATGTTTTCCAAGCTCTAAGTCTTTGCAGAGTTTTTTTCCCCCATTACTCTAACTTACTCCAAGTAAGTTTCCTTCCAGCCAGATTCTAATATTGTTCCCAGCTCTTATTGGCTTGCAAGCTCTTTCATTGTTACTCTCTCTCCAAATAAGGGTTTTTTAAAGCCCTAACCAGGGGATAAAATAATGTGCTGAAACTGACCAGATTAAGGATGCTAGCCGGATGAATATCTGGTAAACAGATTCTTTCCCCTATTTTCCTCCCCCCAAACTAAAGTGTGTCTTACACTCCGGTGCGTCTTATACTTCCAAAAATAAGGTAATCAGTTTAGAGAAAAGATTTGCCACTGGCAACTGTTTGCCAATCCAAATCACAAAAAGGATTAAGCAAGGTTATGAGTTCATTAGCAGGTTTTACAGGGAAAAATCGTAAAGAAAGGAAATGGCAAGCTACCTTTGTAACCTGATGCCAAGAACACTTTGAAAATCAATTCACACAATTGCCAAGAATAAAGTTCAACCTGACGGAGATTTCATGAGTAAACCCTTGGTCGTAAACTTTATATTAGCCATTAGGCTATATGCATTTTATAAAGCTATTAGTTCAATTTCAGAAAAATTCTATTAAGAATTATACCATATTTTTAAATATTTCTTTTTGAAGATTCAATACTGGTTTAAATCATGGGATAGGAATAAATATTAAAATCAGAACCTATCATATGATAACATGGAATAATATAAAATTTATTATATATGTCAAATACTCACACCTATGATTTCTGAGAATATAATTGAAAATGCAGGTTGCAGGGCTCCGTTGACCAGAGCAGAAAATGTTCCCACTAAAAAGTAAGGCCATTCGGATGTATTTAACCTCATAATCTTAAAAAATGAAACTTTGGGAAGATTTTCATCCTAGAATATGGAAAGAGATGAAACATAATCTAGCATGTTATTCATGGATTCCATGCATACATGCACACACAGAGATATAATTTTAAAAATTAATATCGTAGCATTGATTCCCACCTCCCAAATTTCAAAAGTTTGCATATGCCCAACAGTCTTTGCAAGTTCCACCAGCATCTCTTGAACATGAACTTGTTGCCTGCAGGCCTCATACTATTCTTTAAGTCATTTTGTGTGGCATGCATCACTGACATGCATATTTTGGGGTAAAAGTGAAAGTAAAACCGAATGCCTGGCTAGGGTGAAGCCGATGGGAGGGTGGCACCCCTAGCCCTGTATAGGGACCCTGCCCCACTTCGCAGTCAAAGCAGCAAAACCATGCCCAATGTCTACAAAAAATGCATCGAAACTTGTAAAAAGAAGAAAAAAAAGCTGTGAATGATCCCAATGAAGACTAAGCATGCTTATTTGGAATGACTGGATGGAAAGACAAATGTCTGGGTGGGAAAACCAGATGGAGTACCTCAGAAACAGGTTCTGTTGACTGACTGGAACAATAAACAGGAAGAACAATTTGTTACAGATCCCAGCTGTAGAAACAAAATACAATTAACAACTTGTCCCTAGGATGTACAATTCTAAACCGCAAAGACTTACAGGCTGAACTGTCTGGACCTCAAGGTCTTTTTCCTCCATGGCTGATTTTTTAAGACTTCTGCGAGTAGAACGTCTTCTCAGCTCATTTGAAAAAGGATCTTTGCTTGTCTCTTCTGAGTTATATTTCAGATGGGATTCTTCTTCTGCTGACTCTTCTGATTCAACTTCAGTGGAAACTGCCTGAAAGAACAGAATGGAGTGACAAAAAAGATTTTAGATCTCCAAATAGCTCCTGGAATAGAATCCAGTTGAAATGTAATAATGCTAGTGATAAATTTTTATTTGCTTTAGTATCAGAAATTCTGTAATGGATGATGATACTGTAAAACAATAATTTCTCTCCTTTCTCTTTCTCCCCTCATTCCTCCCTCTCATTTACTTGTAATAAGTTCTGTTTATTCTATTCTATTCTTTCATATGTGAATAATATATACTGCGTCTCTGGGAAGACATTCTTTTGGCCACAGAATGACTCTGGCTGTAAAATAGAATTGTCTATCACAGTAGGAATCTAGCAACATTTAGCATTTGCCTGATTGATCAATTGCTGCTTGAAATTCTATGTGGAACCTACAATATTTTTTTATAAATTAAAATGGCGGGTTGCTTTATCCCTCTACTGTTTCAAAGCAGCCCTGTTCACTCAGGAAAAACAAACAAATTAACAAAAAAATACAGTGGAGGGCTTAGGCCCTAGGAAAGACACTCAGGGTCTTTTTCGATTTAATTCTGATTTGAAACTTTCTCTATCACTGAATTAAAGAGTTAGCCATTCATCCAGAAGAAAACTAAATGGTCACAAAATTTCCTGCCTTGTATTAAGTGCCCCTTTTTTTGAATTCCTGCATCCTCTGTTTCAGAGGTCATGAAAAGGGTTACAATGTTTTATGTTATTTCACTATCCTTCTTTTCCACCATTACATTGTGCTGCCATTTTACTGGTCCAATCTTAGGCAAAGGTCTATGGCAGTGATGGCGAACCTATTTGCCGGCATGTGTGCACCAGCCAGCTGATTTTTGGCTCATACCAGAGGCTTTAGGAGGACATTTTTAGCTTCCAGAGGGCCTCACGGGGGGTGGGGGAGGGCAATTTTGTCCTCCCCAGGCTCCAGGGAAGCCTCTGGAGTATGGGGAGGGTGAAAATTGGGTCTACTTGGAAATGGGCCATTTTTCGCCTCCAGAAAGCCTCCAGGCGGCAGGGGAGGCCATTTCCCCCTCCCCAAGCATTGAATTATGGGTGTGGGCACTTGCACATCTGCAATAGTGTGCATGCATGAACCTTTGGCACCAAAGGAAAAAAAGGTTTGCCATCACTGGTCTATAGAGACTGGCTGAGTCCAGTAAATTGAATAATTTGCACAGACTCTTAGCATAGTATTGCTCTACCCAGCTTTTTAAGGAGGATATAGCAGAATGAAGGGAGATAGAAAATTGAAGGCCTCCACCAGCTATAAATTGCCAATAAATACCATTCTGATCCTACCCTCTTCTTGTCAGTTGGCTTTGTTTTTAATATAATAGTGGCAAAGTATCAGATTTTACCCATGCTTTAGCTGTCTCGTAACCTAAAGCATAAAAGAATCTTATTCTTGAGTTGGATACAAAATGAAGTTTTAGAAAGAAAATATTGGTAGTGTGTTTTCCAGAGAGATTAAATCTTTAAAGGAAAGAAAGGAAAAGAGAAAAAAATATTAACAAATTGATGCCTACCTGCATATTGACAAGTTTGAAATAAACTCCTTTGCTTTTCATAAGCTCATTATGAGTTCCTTGCTCTCTAATGATGCCATCTTCAAAAGCAACGATGAGATCTGCATTTCGGACTGTAGACAAACGATGGGCTATTATAATAGTTGTGCGGCCTTCTCTTACCTGAAAGACATATCCAGATTAAATTAAAACTATGAGATATTCATTTGCTTTATTTTAATATTCAATATAATTAGACTGATGTCTTTTGCCCTTTAACCCTTTGCAAATTGTTAAAGCAATGGCTATATTGGCATTTCATGAATAAATATTTGCACTAAGCAGAAAAGTGAATGATTTGTCCAAGATCATTCTGAGAGAAGGATATTAGGGCATAAAACTAAATCCAAATCTTCTAGACTGTAATCAATTAGGCAATTTACCTCTTTGACTGGAAGCTATTTTTTTCTGAAAGTTTCTTTGGTTATACTTCAGGATTGATGGTAATGAAAAAAATTACAAAATAGAATTTATCTATCTATCTATCTATCTATCTATCTATCTATCTATCTATCTATCTATAAAATCCACCACTATTGCAAGTCATTTATAGTTAGCTATCTTTATCATGTATTAAGTCTTCATTACTTTCCTGCCAAAACCTTTGTCATTATATTATCCTGTGAATATATAATAGCACACAACATATGATTTTGGGAAGCTAATCAGAGGTAGATTTCATTAGTACTTGGATGGGAGATTACATATCTGAACTATAGATTAATCTAGGGGGAAAATGCCAGATCATTTCCCTGCTTTTCACAAATAAAAAAACCCTGAATGAATATGCCCATGAAGTCATCACAAGTTGAACTTGTGTTAATCTGTGCCTTAAGTTTGCTGCCATTATCTTACTAAACAAGGATTTTGACCTGTTTTACATTTCCCACCTCTAGAGAACATGTTAAACCTTTACTCCTGAGCTTTTTGGGGAGAAAAAAAAATCAGCCATAACTTTTGGAAATTCTAAGCTACAATTGTTGGAATTTTTTCTCCCAATATGATGGTGTCCAAATCTGTATGTTTAATATTTTCATTGTGTTCGGGCATATCCACAATGAATTATTCACTGATTTGGATGAATACTTCTTCAAATCAGATAAATACTATTGATGTAACTTCCAAACAAGTAATTTTAAAGTCAACTGTATTTAAAGATGGTATCAGTGAAGTCAAGGTACAGTGTATAATGAAAATTAAAAGTCCTGGATACCTGATCTTCACCAGTGGTGGATTACTCCTGGTTTGACCCAGTTCTAAGAACTGGTAGTACCAATAGCAAGATGCCCTGTCCACCTGCCCAGGATGCTTCTGCGCATGTGCAGAAACGGAGTAAAGGGTTCTAGAACCCTTTACTGATCTTCCCATTATTTCTCCTCTGCAGCCCAACTTTAGTTTCTAATGAATATTGCTGACCCTTAGCAGAAAGTTTCACTAGAGGGAAGATCTCATTGGGCAAATGAAGTGCTGCAACTCGCTGTTGACAGTCAGATTTTTCTCTTTACCAGCTTCCCCCACTGCCCATTCCTTTAGTATATTAGGTTCAGTTTCAGTTTTAAGGACCTTATCCAAAGCTGCCTGTACGATAGCTTCACTTTCTGTATCCAAAGCAGACGTAGCCTCATCCAGTAACAAAATTTTGGGGTTCCGCACAAGAGCCCGGGCGATTGCTATCCGTTGCTTCTGTCCTCCACTTAGCTGTGCTCCTCTTTCACCAACCACAGTTTCAAACTTCTGCAGAGCAACAACAAAACACATAACTTAGAATCAGCAGTGAAGTTGTCATCAAAGGTAGCATCAGTATGGGTGGTACAACATTTCAATTGAAACTACATAAGCAGCAATTCAATGAATAAGAAGCAGCCTATTTCTTCTACAAATACACCCAATATTTAATAGCAAGAAAGCAAATCTGAACACAATATTGATATTTTAGAGAATGTTTTCCTATCTCCATAATGCAAGTAACCTCATGGTTAATACTATAAAATATCGGGGGCTGAAGGCTGTAGGTACGAGGCCCAAAACTGAGTGCAGGGGGTGCAGTGTGCCTCTCTGTGGCCCATATTTGCTCCCAGGAAACTGCAGGGAGGCCTCCTAGGCCTAATACGGGGTAAGGGGGGGGTCACTCGCATATGCATAGTGGGGCAGACCACATGATGGGGGGGGGGGTTGTGGAAGCATTGCATTATGTGTGCAGTCTCACATGCATGCTTTTGGCACATGATGATAAAAAGGTTAGCCATCACTAGCCTAATGCATTGATGGGTACCATTTGAATGGGATGAGAAGAAGAATTTAGGCTGCCGGCCTTATGAAGAACTCCAGCAGGATATCCATTGATTTTTATGATGTCATCAGGAAGAGCATAGTGGAAATTGGTAAGTTCATTTTTAAAAAAATATTTTGAAAACTAGAGTAGAGCACTTCTCAGAAGCATTTCATATTATTTATTTATTTATTTATCCATCCATCCATCCATCCATCCATCCATTTATTTATTTATTTATTTAGTTAGTTATTAAATGTGTATGCCGCCCCTCTCCATAGACTCGGGGCGGCTCACAACAGTAATAGAAAAAACAATGTAGAATACAAATCTAATAATTAAAACTAAAAACCCATAATTTAAAAAACATGCACACAACATACCATACATAAACAATATAGGCCTGGGGAAGTTACATCAGTTCCCCCATGCCTGACAACAGAGGTGGGTTTTAAGGAGTTTACGAAAGGCAAGGAGGGTGGGGGCAGTTCTAATCTCAGGAGGGAGCTGGTTCCAGAGGGTCGGGGCTGCCACAGAGAAGGCTCTTCCCCTGGGACCTGCCAAACGACATTGTTTAGTCGACAGGACCCAGAGAAGGCCAACTCTGTGAGACCTGGGATTCGTGCGGCAGAAGGCGGTCACGGAGATATTCTGGTCCGATAATATATTATATGCCAACGTGGCACCACAATGCCAAGCATTGCTAAAAAAAAGTAGCTATTCCTCTTCTGAAACTTAATTGTAATAACATATTTGTTTTATTTAATAATAATAACAATAAGGCACCTTAGAGTCCAACCCCTGCTTGGGCTGGAGACCCTACACTATTTTAGACAAATGGTTATCCAACATCTTCTTAAAAACATCCAGTGTTGGAATATCCACAATTTCCGAAGGCAAGCCGTTCCACTGATCAATTGTTCTAACTGTAAGGAATTTTCTCCTTAGTTCTAAGTTGCTTCTCTCCTTGATTAGTATTCACCCATTTCTTCTGGTCCTCCCTTCAGGTGCTTTGGAGAATAGCCTGACTCCCTGTCCTTTGTGGCAGCCCTTGAGATATTGGAACACTGCTATCATGTCTCCTCTAGTCCTTCTTTTCCTCGAACTAGACATAACCACTTCCTGCAATGGTTCTTCATATGTTTAGCCTCCAGTTCCCTAATCATCTTTGTTGCTCTTCTCTATGCTCTTTCTAGAGTCTCAACATCCTTTTTACATCGCACCAGCACAACTTGCACACTTCCAGGGGAAAGGGAAAGGTAACTGTTGGCATGGTTGCCAAAAGAAAGGATTTTTTATGCATATGTTCTGGGAGTGTGTTGAAGTTCAGAAACTTTGGAAGGAAGTGCAGAACGAAATAAATAAAATGCTAAATATTAACTGGATAATTACAAAAGAAATAGCGATGTTAATTAAACAAAGAGAACTAAGAGATTTTAAAGAAATAAAAACTGTAGCACTGGAAAGTGCTCAAGCGGTAGTGGTATTGGGTTGGAAAGAGTCTATAAAATGGACATTACAGAACTGGTACTGGTACATGGTGGATCACATTCATTTTGAAATCATGGAAATAAGATTAAACAATTTTGATGAAAATAAGTTGGAGAAGCTAATGGCACGATGGAATAAGGTGAAAGGTTATATGCTGAGTAGAATCTGTGACGAAAATGTAAAAAATAAACTCCAATCACTCTTTTAATAATAACAAATGCAAAGTAGAGCTAAGGAAATTAAATATATATATATATATATATATAAACTAGTAAACATTTGAACCCCCCGCAATTGGTGGTGGTGGTGGTGGGATTGTCAGTCGGGTGATGGGCACATGCACTGTGCACCGTTTTATGTTTGTTTTATGTAACTCTATGTGCAAAACCAATAAAAATATATATATTTTAAAAAACATCCTTTTTACATCGCGATGACCAAAACTGGATGCAGTATTCCAAATCTGGCCTCACCAAGGCATTATACAGTGGTATTAACATTTCACGTGATCTTGATTCTATCCCTCTGTTATTGCAGTCTAGAACTGTGTTGGCTTTTTTGGCAGCTGCTGCACACTGCTGGTTCATATTTAAATGGTGTCCACTAGCACTCCAAGATCCCTCTCACAGTTACTACTGTTGAGCAACATATCACTTATACTGTACCTGTGCATTTTGTTTTTCTTGCCTAAATGTAGAACCTTACTTTTTTCACCATTGAATTTCATTTGGTTTGATAGTGCCTAATTGTCTCAGCTATTGTGCTTGGAAATTACATCAGTTGTGATTATCATCTGATGGAACCAGGAAACTTTGGAAAAAATGTTGGATTACCATTTCTATCCTATGAAAGGTTTTCAAGGGCTCCATGTAGTTTCACATGGTCTTAGGCCAGCAATTCTTCACTGCCTGTCTTCCAGACAGCTTGGGGTTATAGCTGGGGTGGCGCAGCAGGTAGAGTGCTCTACTGCAGGCCACTGGAGCTGACTTTAGATCTGTAGGTCAGCGGTTCAAATCTAATCACCGGCTCAAGGTTGACTCAGCCTTCCATCCTTCCGAGGTGGGTGAAATGAGGACCCGGATTGTGGGGGCAATATGCTGGCTCTGTTAAAAAGTGCTATTGCTAATATATTGTAAGCCGCCCTGAGTCTAAGGAGAAGGGCGGCATAAAAATTGAATAAATAAACAAACAAACAAATAAATAAATAAACAAACAAACAAATAAATATATTTGCTGAAACTGTAATGTTAATGCTATACTTCTTTATGTTTCCTATATGTCCCCTGTAATTTAAAGCTTTACAAAGCACTGTGTCTTACGACATTAGAACAACTAAAGGCAATAATGAATATGTTTTCTCACGTCAGGTAAATTCATGATGAAGTCATAAGCATTGGCTTCTTTGGCAGCTTTTTCCATCTCTTCCATGGTGACATTTTCACGACCGTGTCTAATGTTTTCTGCAATTGATGTGGCAAATAGCACAGGTTCCTGGTTCACAACACCAATAATTTCCCGCAGATACCTTAAATTCAGGGTCTTAATATTCTGTCCATCAATGGTAATCTAAAACAAAGCAAGAACTGATTATTTTATTTTATCCTATTCTTAGTGATATTAGATGAGTTATTTTAAAATTAGAATAGTTTTTATTGTATTCTACTTTTAAGACCTTTATTTTACAGAATGTAATTAAATATTTCAAGAACAAAGGAAAAATATTCTGCTGGTATTATCTAAATTGACTACTGGATGATTCACAGAAATGCTTATTATTCTCATTTGAAATACTTTTGAGGATATAGCCACTCTTAAAGCAGTCGAGAAAATGAAACAATGTTTAATATTTAATGTTTAACTAAAGTGGCCAGATAATCAGCAATAAAAATTAGGATCCATTAATTTATCTGAATCAATATGTCTTATTAGTATTAATCTTAGCTTAATTTCCCAAGAACTCTGGATAAATATTGTATTTCACATTTGAAGTTAATGTTTAGAAGGGCTTTTCTGTAATAAAAAAGTTTTTCATATGTTTTGCAAAGTACTTTTTCCATTTTCCTTCTACATTTCATGCAAATTGTTACCATATCAAACTAAGGATTTCCAAGTATAAAAACCTTTAGTAGAATAGAGTCGAATAAAATAGAATAATTATACTTTATTAGTCAAGTATGATCAGACACACAAAGCATTTAGCTATTATTCCAGCAATGTAAATGGCGTAGAGCTCTTCTCTTTCATCCTCATCTCCTGCTCTTCCTGGAATTACCAGATACAGTGGTACCTCATCATATGAACTTAATTGGTTCCAGGAGGAGGTTCGTAAGGTGAAAAGTTCGTAAGATGAAACAATGTTTCCCATAGGAATCAATGTAAAAGCAAATAATGCGTGCAAATCCTTCAGGAAAATCCCAAACTTTAGAAGGAAGGCGAACAGAGGGCAGGGAGGAGCAGCTAAAGGAGGCGGGTGGAAGAAGCAAGGCTAGGCTAAAGGGTGAGTGGGAAGGAAGGCAAGGGGGGGCGCCCCTCCCTTTTCTTTCTTCAAAAGACACCGTTTCAGTGTCTTTGCAAGCACGTTGTTCTCTGCAAAAATTTTCCTCCCCCAAGCTGCCCCTCCCTCCTCCCTTTTCTTTCTTAAAAAGACACCCTTTCAATTCCTTTGCAAGCACGTTGTTCTCTGCAAAATGTTTCCTACTCCAAGCAGCTCCTCCCTTTTCTTTCTTCAAAAAAGGGGGAAAAAAGAAACCCCTTCATCCCAGCAGCAGCTGCTTGGGTTTGTAAGGTGAAAATAGTTTGGAAGAAGAAGCAAAAAAATCTTAAACACCGGGTTCGTATCTTGAAAAGTTCGTTAGAAAAGGCGTTCGTAAGATGAGGTACCACTGTATTATGAATTTGGGGAACAGAATAAGCCTCAAGCACTATCAAGCACTCTGATTACAGTATCTAACATCATTCCAAGTCTTGCTTCCAATGCTGGAACCATCTGCTTGACTTAAAGTACTGTACTCATTCAGGCACATTGTTTTTTTTCTTGCCTGTGGAAAGTTATCTGATATTTAATATAAAGCATTCTCCAGATATCCTAGACGGCTTCAAACATCTTACCATGCCTTCCAGGGGATCATAAAACCTTTGTATCAGTTGGACAGTTGTACTTTTTCCACAACCACTGCTTCCAACCAGGGCTACTGTTTGTCCATTATTGATCTGCAGATTCAGACCTTTTAATATCTGAATGAGGAAAAAAGGATAGTGTGCTGAATCACAAGTCACAACATAATATGTTTTATTTTACAAAACAATGGCAGAGGGATATCCATGTTCCCAGACTAGGCCTATCAAACCAGCGGTCCATGGGTCAGATGGGTCACATGTATACCACAGTCACAGCCACAGTCACGTCATGATATGAGCCGGGGTGGCGCAGCAGGTAGAGTGCTGTACTGCAGGCCACTGAAGCTGACTGTAGATCTGAAGGTCAGCGGTTCAAATCTCATCACCGTCTCAAGGTTGACTCAGCCTTCCATCCTTCCAAGGTGGGTAAAATGAGGACCCGGATTTTGGGGGCAATAGCCTAGCTCTGTTAAAAAGTGCTATTGCTAACATGTTATAAGCCGCCCTGAGTCTAAGAAGAAGGGCGGCATAAAAATTGAATAAATAAATAATAAATAAATAATATGTCACGTGGCATGATAGCATTTGACACCTGTCTCTTAGTTCATGCAGCCCTAACACTAGTTCATACAGAAATAATACGTGGAAATTAAATATATTTAAGATTACCCTCAATAAATTCTCTTGGTAAAAAAAGATTTGAAGCTACTTTGAAGTCACATTTATTATTGCTTCAATCATTGGCATTTATTTATTTACAGAAAATTTTGTTTTTTGTTCCTGAATAAACAAAACCAAGGAATTGTAGGAGTGAGCATTCAGGGCAAAACATCAACATTTCACACATTTTACAGAAGACTTCTCAATTATGGTGGTCTCCAAAGGTCTTGGAACTAACTCATGCCCAACAACTAACATGATCAAAGAATCTCTTCTTTCTGGACTGTTGTTTTTCCAACTCAACAATAGAAAGAACAGGCTTCCTTTTGTATACTTGACTATCTGAGGTTAAGGAAAGTCTCAGAATTATCCCTTAAGATCCTTCAATAAAAGCCACAGGCTGCAAGCAGTTTTAGAAGAAGGCTTCCAGAACAACTGGTGAACTGAAACTAGGAGATGGGGTCGAAATCACATCGTTGTTGGATAAAACAGCCATTCTGGAATTTATTTTTCCAATGGACAATAAGCTGCGCTCTTCATTTCTTAAACAATTTATGCGATTATTTCCTTTACAAGCTAAAAGATGTTCCCCTTAGTTACAGATTAATACTCCTTTTTGAAGTTTTTAACACAATTTTTGAGACTTCTTTTTTACTATTAAACGCAGGGAGAAGATTGCTAGAGATAGTCAAAATAAGGAGCAGGGAGTATTCTTTCTCTTGAAATATAAGGATTAAAATTATAATTTTAATCTACTACTTTTAAAATAATTAATTTCTCTGTATTGTTTTGTTGTGGGTGGTTAAAATCTGCTAATTTTTAAGGACTCTGGCCAGAAAAAAGAAAAACAAACAAACAAACAAAAGTCTTCAACTACTAGAGGAAGCTACCAGGATGCCTAATTCTGAGATTCTTGACCAGTCATTAGAGAAGATTGGTCATTTCATGAATCTGTCAAAATATACTAATTACACAGAGGATTTTAAAATAAAATAAGAGACACAACTAAGTGTAGAAAATTATCACCCGACTGTGTCAATTTTACAAATATTGGATAATGCAAATAATCTAAGTGTAATTTCAGAATATAAATATGACATCAGTTCTTCTTGCGATAGAGCGAGTGCAACTAAAGTAAGAGTATCAAATAAATTCACAATTCTTAGGAGGTCAGGTTTGGGACTATTGCTTTATGGATACTAACAAGGTAGATAATTTTTTGAGGAAAAGGGATATGGTAGCCATCTTACTGAAGTAAATTTTAATCTGGGAAAATTTGTTTCAGACTAATTTATATTGTCTAACAGAACAATTTTGGGAGTTTTTTTTCCATAGATATAAATAAAGCTGAGAACTTTGTCAAGAAAAGTGACCTGTGAAGTGGCACATGGAACCATTTTGCCTGGCACATGCAGCATTGCCCATTCATCTTCTGGGTTTTTGGCGCACATGCATGCACATCAATAAGTTGACCTCTCCAGCATGGCAGCACTGGAAATTGGAAAGTTTTCCTGTGTAGGCATATGTGTTGGCCAGCTGATCATCGCGCATGCATGCATACCAGAGAATAACTGGAAAACTAGGTATCTGGTGCACATGGGTGCATTGGAAAGTAATTTCCTGGTGTGTGCACACATGCACACATGCCCCCTTTTGCAGCTCCTCTTCTGGGTTGTGTGGTTGACTAGCATGTGTGCGCTTCCTTTTCGGCATTTGGTGCCGAAAAGTTTCACCATCACTATGATAGACTCTCCTTAGAAGCAAAAGACTCTATGCTATAAAGATAAGCTGGAAGAAGTGACCTAAATTTATTTAATTAGGATGGACTTCTAAAAGTTTAATGTATGTACTGATATAAAGCTTTAAATTAGTTTTGTATGTATAAAATGAGTATGTACCTAAACACATGTCCTCAGGTTCTTTAAATAATATTGAATAATATTCCACAGTTTGTAAAATATTGTTGACTAGATTTGAAAATATGAGAATGAATGATACGTTATCCTTCACAGAAAGAGAAACTGAGATGGTTAAATTGATTCTTTTATGTAGAGAAGAGGATATATTTATTTTTTTCGCTATTTTTAAATTACTGGGGGGGAAAGAAATTTTAATTTTGTTTTTGTAAACTGGACAGACTTATTGTTATAGAAATGGCTTGTACATACTGTTGTGTAAAAGCAAAATGTTGTAGTTGTTAAAGTTGTTAAATTCTGCTTTCCTAAACACAGTCATAGGTTGGTGCCTTTTTCTTTCTTTTTCTCCCATTATACTATATCCCTTCTTTTCCCCTCCCCCTCTTTACTTTTTAATGCTTTTTTCCTTTGTATTTTAAACAAACTATGGTAATAAAAAAGTTAAATGTAAAAAAAGAAAAAAGAAAAAAGAAGGGAACTGCAACTCATAGAATTTTCATAGTGATTGAAAATTCAAATGTGACTCCTGCCCATTTGGAAGGAACCTATAGAAAAGAATAGAATAGAATAGAATAGAATTTTATTGGCCAAGTGTGATTGGACACACAAGGAATTTGTCTTGGTGCATATGCTCTCAGCGTACATAAAATAAAATATACATTTGTCAAGAATCATGTGGTACAACACTTAATGATTGTCATAAGGGTCAAATAAGCAATGAAGAAGCAATATTAATAAAAATCTTAGGATATAAGCAACAATTAGTCATACAGTCAACATGGGAGGAAATGGGTGAAAGGAATGATGAGAAAAACTAGTAGACTAGAAGTGCAGATTTAGTAGAAAGAATAATATTATATAATAATAATAATATAATAATAATAATAATATATAATAATAATATAATAATAATAATAATAATAATAATAATAATAATAATATAAATACAGTATAGGAAAATATAATTTAAAGCCATAATATGGTGTTTATGCTATGAAGTCTTTGTAGAATCAGCTTAATACATAACCACTTCCTATTCCTTTGCCAGTTCTAAATAAAGCTGTATGCAGTGCTGAGATCTTTGTTTAACATTTGAAACCGATTAGCTATAGTGTAAATGATAGTAGTAAAAAGTACCTTTACATCTGGCCTTGCTGGATAATTAAAATATACATCTTGGAAATTGAGATTTCCTGTAATTTTGTCAGGTTTAAAGCCACTTTCTGAATAAATATCAATTTGTGGTTCCTACATAAAAGGAAATAACAAATTAAATCCAAATAGTTTCATTCATTTGCTGATTGAAAACAAGAGAAAATGTTGCATGCAAGTTGTGTAACTTGAAAGTTTACCTATAGGATTTGCTATTTTTACATAAATAGCCATAATTGGTTCGACACAGCACATTACATACAATCTTGCCCAACCTGTGTACTATCTAGATCTGTGACCTTCAAGTTCCAGACTTACAGGAAAGTTTATTTATTTGTTTATTGGATTTGTATACAAGCCCTTTCCGAGGACTCATGCTGGTCAGGAAGATCTGAGATGTATGCACATCTAGAGGATATCTATATTATTATTATTATTATTATTAATAATAATACAGTAATAATAATAATAATAATAATAATAATAATAATAATAATAATAATAATAATAATAATTGTATGTTGTCCTTCTCTGAAGACTCGGGGCAGCTTTATTGATGAAATCAGTGCTTTGCCACAGTATCAAAGTTTGGTTTTAACTTAACATAATGTCTGAATCTACTCACTGTAAGCAACATTTCTTATTCTAGTCAAAACTATAATTAGATATACTTTGAATTATTTTAATGTATGAACTTACATCTTTGTTTACAGCAATTTAGATAATTAGAAACTACATTTCCCTTTTCAAATAATTTCATGGACTATCTCTTGGATTAGGTCATAGAAACAGAGAAAAGTTCTCATTAAAATATACTCAAAATAAATTGACATTTTTTTTCTCCTTCATGTCGCTCTATACCTGTTTTAAATTCTGTTTTGGGTTTCCTAGGCAATCTCTTACTGACTTTTATGTTATTCTTTAACTATGCTTGTTGGGGTCATTCAGTTATCACATCTACATTAACCTATCTACATTAACCATTTACACAGTAAGTACAAAGATTGATTTAATGTTACTTTCTTTGTTGTTAATTGTACACTGTACTATTCCTATATTCTGATCATTTACATACAGACTTTTAGCTTCTACTGTTACTGTTAGTTTTATTATTAAACTTGCATGGCTATTCAATAAAAATCAGAAAGAGTCAATTAATAATATTTGCAAGGGCTAGATTTGAAGAAGTATCTTAAGTTTGCATCGATTTGAAAAACAAATCTGACCGATTTCACTATTGAACATAGATTATAAATTTTTTATATCAGTAATTACCTCTAGGTTTAAAAACATTATAAATGAAATAATACATGAAGACCAGAATGGATTCCTACCAGGTAGACAAATTAAAAATAACTTGAGAACAATTATAAATACCCTAGAATATTACGAACTTTCTTTCCTAAATCTGTAAGCTAACCATCTTCCTGGTTTGTTTGCATGCTCAAAATATTCTTGCTTTGCTCTTTTTATTTTTTCAGCTATTTGTTCTTGTTCTATCAACCTTATTTTATGTTTTATTAGATCCCTCTGGTTTTTGACTTTATCATCATGTTCATTTTGTTGCATTTCTAAATCTAATTTTTTAAATTCATCTTCTAGTTTTTGATATTGCATCTTTTTCTCTTTATTCTTTTTTCCCGTATAAGAAATTGTTAACCCCCGTATATATGCCTTTGTTGTGTCCCAAAGGTTTTGTGGAGTTGTATTGTTGTTTTTATTTATTTTAAAAAAGGATCTCAATACTAAATTGATGCCAAGTAAGGGAATTCAAGAGGAGTTGGACCTGAACCATTTGTGGGAACATTACGAGTCTAAGCTCCCACAACATAGGGATCGAGTGGCCTTGTCACCTGGTTTTCACCAATGATGATTAGAATGTTTAACAGATCTCTAACTCTTTGGCTCCTTTCATTTATAGGCATAGTTCAAAAAGGGATACTTACACTGTCTATGATATTGTATATTGCATATGCAGCTCCTCTGGCAGTGGCAAACGCTGATAGGTTTGGAGAGACTTGGCCAATACTGAATGCTCCAATGAGAACAGCAAAGAAGACCTACACAGAAAGTGTTTCAGAACAAAAAGAAACATCCATTATCAGCTGTACAGTTTCCATAATTTGCAGTATAAAAATGATTGGCTGAAGTTCAGCAAGCAAACAATGTCTACCGGAGGAAACAATGATGTTTGCCAATTAATATTCTCAATATAATGTTTGAATAACTTCATTCGGCATGCAAATGTAACGGTATAAGCAACCATTTCAAAATTTGCATTGTAGGAAATATATCGTCATTTTCACTGAGATGATATTAAAATAGTCTAACCAAATTCTAATCCTCTGCACTATCAAACTAAGATTTTAAAGAGTCAATATGAGTTTTTAAATTGCAATATTTATTTATTTATTTATTTATTATTTTTAGTATTGATTGATTGATTGATTGATTGATTGATTGATGGACTGTCCTGACTCCCGACTCTGGGTGGTTCACAAGTAAAATAAAAACCAAGAAAGAGACTGTAATGCACAAAAATAAAGAAATAAAAGTAAACTAATATATATAGTTAAATACAAGCTAAAACAGAATGATGTGTAATAATGCAAACTAGTCTGGTCTTTGGATTTAAGTCAATGTTTTCAGTTGACACAATAGACAGGAGGGGGACCAAATACTGCCAACATTTTTAAATAGGTAAAGACACACACAAGATCAAAAATAGATGGTAATGTGATTTTAACACATCATTTGGAGATTTGAGGACTTAAACAATTCCTACAAAGCTGGAAAAGACAGTAATAATTTTAGGAAAGGGACTGAGGTTTGGGAAATAATACAAAGTAGATACAGTACATCTATGTTATAATGTCAGCTCTTCAAGGTAAGCCAAACTTATTTTTTCCTCTTTGCATATGCTAATTGTGTGAATTTTACTTGAGTTCTGCTTAATTCCTTCCCCCTATTGTCTTCTTCCTTTTTAGTTTGCCATATCTAATATCTCTGTCCTTGGCCTACTCTTTTCTTATCACTGTTTACCCCAGTATAACTATCATAAAATACAATATAACCATTGGTCTGCCCATTTACAAAATCTTATTTGCTTTTATCTCTATAATTCTCTGTGTCTTCTCCCACCAGCTCTTCCTCTTCAGATTTCTTCTCCTCTACACTGCTTTGTTTTGTATTTCTTGCCATCATGTTTTCAGAATCCTTACTATCGTCCTTATTGTTATCCTTGTCAGGACCCATATTGTTATCCAGTACTTTCTCTAGTTGTTTCCTAATTCCATCTCAAACTCCAAAAAACTCTCTCTTTAAATCTTTACAACAATCTTTTAAAAAGTCTACAAACTCCTCATATTCACATGCCTTCATATTGCCAATGTTGCAATAAATAGCTGCTGATTTCTCATCTCTTGATTGGCACATTCTGTTCACTGGCTGAAGACTGCTGAAGACCATTATTTTCTGCTCAAACTCAAAAGAATCATTAAGCTATACATATCATTAGTAACTCCCAAACTTAAAATAATCAAATTACCCATAACAATAAGGAAGCTCCAATAAAAACATATCTCTGGCAAAAAAACAAAACTGGCTATCTAGCTAACTTTAAAAGCCACTACAAAATCTTATGCCACCAGATAGAAGCAGAATGAACCAATTACCACTGCAAACAAGAGGAAAAGCTGTTACACATGAAATCTACCTGCACCTTCTATAATTTCGTAAACGCCAAACTTAAAGAATAGAAAGCCATCCCACCACTAAAAGAGCCTAATGGGGTAGACTATAATGATGATGCCATTAAGGCCATTTTTTTTCAACATGTTTTTCAGTTCAATCTTTGTCAACAGCAATGACTCGTGTTCATTTCCTAGTAGTGCCACAACTAGTTGCAATGATCTGCTACATATTGACTTTACAGAAGATAATGTTGAAAAGGCACTGTGCAACATAAAATCATCTCTATCTTTTGGACCTGATAGATTATGTGCCTACTATAGCCAAACCTCTAACCACGATCTATAAGATATCCTTCAGAACCAGCTCCTTGCCTGACCTATGGTCATTAGCCATGGTCATTCCTATCTTCAAAAATGGAGACCCCAAGCCTAGTTGAAAATTACAGACCAATCTCTCTGGGTTGCGGTACCTGCAAAGCCATGGAATCAATTATAAACCAATCCATTATCCTCCACCTAGAGACAAACAACCTACTCTCTAACAAACAGTTTTGTTTTAGGAAAAATTTATTCTGTAATCTGCAATCTTACACTGCAGAAACATTTGGACCACACAACTCAATCAGGGTAAAGCAATAGATCCAATTTACATTCTGCAAAGCCTTTGATTCAGTTGCATATGACAAATTACTGTTAAAACTGAGCTCTTATGGCATTTCCGGATCACTGTACAAGTGGATAGCTGTGTTCCTTTCAAAGAGGCAATAAGTAGTCAAAATAAGGATCACTTATCAAACCATGCACCAGTTAACAGCAGTATTTCCCAAGGCAGCATTTTAGGACCTACACTCTTTCTGCTTTACAGAAATGACCTTTGTGATCATATTATAAGCAACTGCGTCCTGTTCGCTGATGACGGAAAACTATTCAAATCCACCAACAATACTGCTGCCCTACAAAGCTATCTTGACTATGTGTCTGAATGGTCAAACAAATGGAAATTCCAAATCTAAACCAACAAATGCTCTGCCCTACACATTGGAAACAAAAACCATAACACCAAATACAAGCTGGGTGGATATGACCTGGTAGACAACTCTAAATCTGTCAAGGGCCTTTCTCAAACAATTTAAGCCCCAGAGCTCACTGTAACAGCATTTCAAAAAAGGCATTAAGAGTTGTTAACCTAATTTTGTGAACCTTCTTCTCTGGTAATATTGCATTGCTAATCAGGGCATACAAAACATTTGCCAGACCAATTCTCAAATACAGCTCATCTGCCTGGAATCTGCACTGTATATCGGACATTAATACAATTGAGCGGGTCCAGAAGTATATCACAAGAGGGATTTAGGGGTAATGATTTCTGACAGTCTCAAAATGGGTGAACAGTGCAGTCAGGCGGTAGGGAAAGCAAGTAGGATGCTTGGCTGCATAGCTAGAGGTATAACAAGCAGGAAGAGGGAGATTATGATCCCGCTATATAGAATGCTGGTGAGACCACATTTGGAATACTGTGTTCAGTTCTGGAGACCTCACCTACAAAAAGATATTGACAAAATTGAACGGGTCCAAAGACAGGCTACAAGAATGGTGGAAGGTCTTAAGCATAAAACGTATCAGGAAAGACTTAATGAACTCAATCTGTATAGTCTGGAGGACAGAAGGAAAAGGGGGGACATGATCGAAACATTTAAATATATTAAAGGGTTAAATAAGGTCCAGGAGGGAAGTGTTTTTAATAGGAAAGTGAACACAAGAACAAGGGGTCACAATCTGAAGTTAGTTGGGGGAAAGATCAAAAGCAACATGAGAAAATATTATTTTACTGAAAGAGTAGTAGATCCTTGGAACAAATTTCCAGCAGATGTGGTAGATAAATCCACAGTAACTGAATTTAAACATGCCTGGGATAAACATATATCCATCCTAAGATAAAATACAGAAAATAGTATAAGGGCAGACTAGATGGACCATGAGGTCTTTTTCTGCCGTCAGACTTCTATGTTTCTATGTTTCTAAGAGGAACACTCCATTCCTCTGCACAGAATGGAATACCTTATGCCACCAGGCTTGAAAGTTTGGGCTTAGACTAGAACTATGCCACCTAAGGTCTGACCTAAGCATAGTACAATTTCCTCTACATCGTCCTACTTGTCAATGACTACTTCTGCTTCAACTGCAATAATGCATGGGGAAACAATAGATACAAACTAAAAGTAAAACACTCTAAACACGATTTCAGAAAATACGACTTCAGCAACAGATTGATCAATGCCTGGAATGCACTATCTGACTCTGCTGTTACATCCTCAAACCTCCATAGCCTTAATCTTAAACTATCTACCGTGGACCTCACTCCATTCCTAAGAGGTCTGTCAGGGGGCATGCATAAGCCCGCCAGGGTGCCTACTGTCTTATACACTTATTAGTACTCATTTCCTGTGATCATGTTGATAGAACTTTATACTTATACAGTAGCTGTTTATACTTATGGCTGTTATCTCCTATATGTTTGACAAACTAACTAACTAAATAAAACTAAAATAAATAAAATCACCTTAAAAGCCTCCTAGTTCAGAAAATCTACCAGCAAAATATGTCTCACATCTCAGGCCTTTCCTATTTAAGAATGACAATTGCCTCTAATACTTGGCAAGCAAAAAGAAAACATGCTCTATAAATATACTATAAACTTAAACAGACATTTGGGATGGTTTCAAGGCACAAAAATATGAAGTGCCTCGCCAAACAATAATATACAGCTTTATTTGTCTTCAACTGTCCTAACCTAACCACGTGAATGATTGTGGAAACTGGACAAATAAACATGCTGAGCTGCACAATGAAAGGAAGCTAGTACATGTGCTAAGGCATATTTCAGTGGCAGCCTGGGCTAATGGGAATTGAAGTGGAATGTTAAGGAAAAGGCAGGGAGATTAAGGATAACTACAATCCAATGAACACTTCGGTTACCAGCAGAACTTGCTACAAAGAATACAATGGAAGAAGCAGAAACAGAAAATAAACAGAATCAAAAGTGCATTCTTAAAGGGAAATCCAGCCTTGCCAAAGTAGCTTTGTTATGACATAAAATGAAGCAAGGGTCTTGCATAAGTTATTCGAATAAACAGCTAGCAGAGGGAGCAAAGGGGTGACCGGAAGTGCTACTCTAATGGTTCAAATCAAGAAGAAATTTATCTCCTTTGCTATTAAGATGGTATTTCCAGGATACCGGTGATGGGCTCCTATGGGTAGAGTCAGGTACACAGAACCAGTAGAAATTTTTGATCAGGTATCCAGAACTGGTTGAAAATTTTTGAATTTTTTTCTTTTTTTCCCTTCTGGGCTCTGGGTATGTTTTTTCTATCGTAGTAAATGAGGTTGTATAATTTTAGAATAGCTGTGTGTGTGTGTATGTGTGTGCGTGTGTACATACACATACAGTTTATATAATAGATAATGTTTATTTTTGTGTGCCTGTGTGTAATATGTATTTGCACATATGGCATATAACATAGAATTAAATAGTATATTTTGGATGTTCAGTAATAATAAATAGATAGGGAAATTGTATCACTTTGAGGTGAGGAGAGGCCAGGCATCCTAACCCAAACCCTTGATGTGAATGACATCAAGTTGGCCACTTTTAAGCCAGTCACATGAACTTTAAGCCACTCCCCAGTCATATGATCATCAAGCCACTCCCACCTGGTCACATGGCTGGGAAGCCACACCCAAAAATAAGCCACACCCACAGTGTGGTAGTAAAAATTTATGCAGCCCTTCACTGAGGGACATCCATCTGAGACAGGAAGTTGATAGCTATCTCTCATGACAGTGCACTCTCCTTCAAGTTAACTTCAACTTCACAAACTTTTCTTAGCAATAGCTAAGATATGGGTTTCAATTGCTTTCTTCCAAGATACCATTTGACCTTTCTGTTCCTACTTATTGCCCTAGGACTTTGTGGTGATCTCTTAACATGTTTAGCTTTTCAAGATCAAACAAAGCTCTAACTAATTAAAAATTACATGGATTTGTACATGTGCATTGTAAAGTTGTTTTCATACCATAAAGACCGAGCTTTGGAAATTACAGTGTTCCCTCGATTTTCGCGGGGGATGCGTTCTGAGACCGCCTGCGAAAGTCGAATTTCCGCGAAGTAGAGATGCGGAAGTAAATACACTATTTTTGGCTATGAACAGTGTCACAAGCCTTCCCTTAACACTTTAAACCCTTAAATTAAAATTTCCAATTCCCTTAGCAACCATTTAGATTATTACTCACCATGTTTATTTATTAAAGTTTATTTAATATTTTTTTTATTAAAGGCGGACGAAAGTTTGGCGATGACATATGATGTCATCAGGCAGGAAAAACCGTGGTATAGTGGAAAAAACCGCAAAGTATTTTTTAATTAATATTTTTGAAAAACCGTGGTATAGGCTTTTCGCGAAGTTTGAACCCGCGAAAATTGAGGGAACACTGTACTTATTTATTAATTTTATGTACTTTTATTTTTGCAAAATAAAATTGTACAGCTAATTGCCAACACTTACTGTTAGGACTCCTCCAATATTGTATCCTTCGTATATTATCAATGTTGTTCCATACCAAAAAGCCAATGCATAGGAAGCATAAATAAATAAGAAAGCAACTCCAAGCGAAATGCTGGTACTCATAGCCTTCCTTATCCCAATATTTTTAGCATCTTCTAAATTTTTTTGATATCTGAAAGAAAAACAGCAAACTCAATATATTATATAATTGCATTTGACACAAAAATAATTTTCTATTACATTGCCTATAGTTATTGATGTTGCTTAAGACTTCGCAACTAATAACAAAAATAGAAAATATATACTCATGTGTTTTGCTTATCATAATCCTAGAAAAACATTTTGTATAAAATTAATCATTACAACCATTTGTTATTTACTCAAGGAAAAAAGAACAAGTAACATTTATTTATTTAATAAATATAATAATATCTATGTTAAATAAAGAATTTAGTTTGAACTGACCAAATGGTGAAGTTCTAGGAGCTGTGGTGGCACAGTGGTTAGAATGCAGCATTGCAGACTAACTCTGCCCACTGCCAGGAGTTTGATCTTGACTGTCTCAAGATTGCTCAGTATTCCATCCTTCTGAGGTCAGTAAAATGAGGAACCAGATTGTTGGGGGCAATATGCTTACCTTTGTAAACTGCTCATAGAGTGCTGTAAAGCACTGGAGAGCGGTATTAAAGTCTTAAGTGCTATTGCTAAGTTAAATTAATAATAAGTAATTTCCAAAGCTCGGTCTTTATGGTATGAAAACAACTTTACAATGCACATGTACAAATCCATGTAATTTTTAAGTTATCTATCAGTCTTTTTGGCAACAAAAGTATTACATTATTCAATTTTGGCCAAAATTAATTATAATTATTCCGTGATTCTCTCCCACTTGTAGCTATGGTGTCCTTTAAGTAGCAGCTTGTTTATGTGCACAAATCATACTCAAAGACATTTAATTTTCTTTTTTAATCACAAACTCTTGAGATTTACACTGGAAAGCTACTGCAAGTCCTATATGAATGGAAGAGAGGAATCAAAACAAAACAAAAAAAAGAATCAGAATTAGTCTGTAGAGTACCGTACTCTATTTCAACTGTACAGCATCACTGAGAAGCAAGCAGAAAGTCCCCAAATTTGCCATTTTACAATAGTTTTTAATTTCAATTTCCTGCCAGTCAGTAGTAAGTTCATGTGCATGGTTGTACACGGAACACTTCTGCACATGTTTTATTTATTTATTTTGTCAAACAATTATAGAGTGGTAATTTGTACAAATAAAACATTAGATAAGTAATGATAAAAAGTAACAAAAGAAGACAATAGGACAAGGACAAGGACGGTAGGCACAGTGGTGCGCTTACGCACGCCCCTTACAGACCTCTTAGAAAGGGGGAGAGGTCAATTGTAGATAGTCTAAGGCTAAAGGTTTTGGGATTAGGAGTAGAAACCACAGAATCAGGTAGTGCATTCCAGGTGTTGATTACTCTGTTGCTGAAGTCGTATTTTTTGCAGTCAAGTTTGGAGCGGTTGACAGAAGCATCCCAGGTTAGTGGGTGGAGCATCCTGGGTGAGTGGGCGGAGCGTTCACCACCTGCACTACCAGTTCTTAGAACCTGCCTGAACCCACCACTGCTGTTGGTTGAAGACAATAGGAACTGTAGTCCAAGTGATTTGGAACAGCAATATTTTGACAAGACTAAAATTTAGATCAGCTCTTATAAATAACGATGGAAGAATCTAGTGATGAATGCTGCTGGCCTATCACTTACGTGCTTTTGGAGGAGTCAAATAATTAGCCAGATATGTGGGCAGCCCTAGAGATTCTGTGTAAAATTAACACATTTTCCTGACCTTTCAATTTCTTTCTTCTGTCCTCCAAAAGCTATCACTGTTCTGATAGAGCCTAGGACCTCCTCAGCAACTGACCCAGCTTTTGCGTATGCAGCAAGTTCCTGATTAGTGAATGCAGAAAGGATCTGTGCAAAAGAAAAAAGTTTTGACTTTTCCATTTAAAGCAAACTTTTATGAACTCTAATACCAGCTTCATTTTTTTACATGAATATCTCTAGTGAAACATTGGAGCTTAGACGCTGCCTATATATATAAAAAAAAATCTACCATAAGTTTCTTCTTAAAATCAAATAATTTCTACCTGCTCCATCTTTGTTCCCCTTTCCATGGCCAAACCTTGCTCTTTCCCCCCTTTCCCCCCTTCTTCTTAATAAGTTCTGACATTTCTCCATTGCTTTTGATTTTTAAAGAATATAAGCACGTTGCGCAATGTCCATGTGCCTAGTATCTAGATTTTGCAGAGAATTCCTCAGCCTGTTTTGGGAAACCCAAGATGCCTACTCTAACTTTATTTTGTAGGTAGCCAAATTCTAGACAGCTATCAACAATCTCCATCTTATTTATTTATTTATTTATTTATTTATTTATTTATTTATTTATTATCATCTTCATTCATTCATTCATTCATTCATTCATTCATTCATTCATTCATTCATTCATTCATTCATTTATTAAATTTTTATGTCGCCGCTCTCCGGAGACTCAGAGAGTCCTTTAGAGGAGTTTTATATCACCAGGCAAACTTTTTCATTGTACTGTATTTCACTTTCCCACTGAACTGCCTTTGGCTTCTAAAGTGGCCATATACAATCACAGACTGCAATGGAATTATATTGAAAACTGACTGCTGAAATGGAAATGGCAAAGTACAAGGAAGGATCTGGAGGATGAGGAAGCAGGCAAAGAGACCACATTGCCTTGACTGTAGGAGAGAATGATTTAGAAGAAAGGGGATAATGTTTAAACAGCTGAGATTTCCCAAAATAATCCTCAAAATATGTAAATAAGCAGAGTAGTTTTTCTCAAGCGTGAAAAAGCTCTGTCTTAAAGGACATACAGTAGGACACTTTCAAAGGCAGATACAGACTGAATATTATCTTCATTTGTAAAGTCAGAAATGTTGAGTACAGAAATGTAATCCTGTAAATCCTACTCCGTACGGTTTTTTTTTTAAAAAAGCTTCCTTCTAGGGACATCCCACTGATCTCTTGTAGGACAGTTATGCTGGGTGTGTGCATTTTCTTGTGTGAACACATGAGTACTGACCACAACTTACATGGAATTTCACAAAGGGGTCTAAAAAGTGAAGATGTCAATCTTGACTGAGTAACCAAATTATACTCCTTTTTTATGTGTGCCACCCACAAATAAGCTTGATATATTGTCAAGGCACTATTCAGGAAAATTCAGTACAGTTTTAGATTAAAATACAGTGATCCCTCGATTTTCGCGATCTCGATCTTCGCGAAACGCTATATCGCGATTTTTCCCACCCGATGACGTCACTCTCTTCCTTCCTTTCTCATCTTCCTTTCTCTCTCTCTTTCTCTATCTTGCTTCTTCCTCTCTCACACTCTCTTCCTCCCTCTCTCATCTCTTTCTTTCCTTCTCTCTCTTTCTCTATCTCTCCCCCTCTTGCTGGCGGGCGGCAGGCGGTGGGCGGGCAGGCGGGCGAGCGGGGGCATCAGCGAGGAGCCGGGCTTTCCCCTTTGCGTGGGCGGCGGGGAAACCCCGATCTTCGTCTGCTCGCTGCATACAGAAGCGAGGCGCTTCCGGGAACCCTGGGCGGACGTCACTTCCTTTCCAACGTGGGGGGAAAACACCCCAAGAGGAAGGCGCGTTCGTCCTCTTCGTCGGGTCTGCGTTTTCCAGCAGAACTGCCAGCTGTATTCGCGGGGGTTGCACAATACCGAGCGGGGGTGGAACCGGGAAGGAGATGATGAGCTCTTTGTGCTTCCAGAAAAAGAAGGAGGGGGCGGCGGCGGAGAGAAGACGAGTTGTGCAACTCAGGCTCCATTTAAGCCACATCACAAGATGCTGATTTCGCAGCCTCGTTTATATCCACTTTGCTGGGTGGCAAGAGCAGATCAGCTGCTGGGCGGCCGCAGCAGCAGCAGCGAGCGGACGAAGATCGGGGTTTCCCCACCGCCCACGCAAAGGGGAAAGCCCGATTCGGCTCCTCGCTGCTGCCACCAAGCAGATCAGCTGCTGGGCGGCCGCAGCAGCAGCGAGCAGACGAAGATCCGGGTTTCCCCACCACCCATGCAAACTCCACCATCTGCGCATGCGCGGCCATGGAAAAAGGGCACGCATGCGCAGATGGTGTTTTTACTTCCGCAACCCTACATCGCGAAAAATCGATTATCGCGAGGGGTCTTGGAACGGAACCCTCGCGATAATCGAGGGATCACTGTATACTGATCTGAAACCAAAACTAATCAATCAGAGACCAACAATGAAATAATGCTTTTCTTCTTTCTTTCCTAAAGAATGTATATTACATCCTCGGTCACCCAGAACATTTTGATAATAACATGCAATCTCTGGACACAGGCATATATTATCCCTGTTATTATTTCATGAAACACAGAAGCAATCAAAACACCATTTTAGAGGGAACCCTGATGGTATTTTCATGATTGAAAGGAGTTAATTTTTTTTATTTATTTAATTAGTCAAGCGTGTGTTAGATATCAGATATAAACATAGTTATGAATATATGAAACGAATACGAATAAAAGGGAACGTTAGGACAGGGATGGCAGGCACGTTGGTTCACTCATATACACTCCTTACAGAGCTCTTAGGAATGGACTGAGGTCAACAGTTGATAGTCTAAGGTTAAAGTTTTGGGGAGTTGGGAAGAAACCACAGTCAAGTAAGTTATTCCAGGCATTGACCATTCAGTTGCTGAAGTCATGTTTTCTGCAGTCGAGTTTGCAGCTGTTTACCTTAGGTTTGTATCTATTGTGTATTCGTGTATTGTTGTGGTTGAAGCTGAAGTAGTCATTGACAGGCAGATTATGTACTGCACTTAAGATGGTGTAGTTCTAAGTTGTCTAAGCTCCAAATTTCAAGTAGTGGCATAAGGTATTCTGTTTTTTTGCGTATATACCATTATTATACAACTATGTACTATATCATTAGTTTTAAGCAAAAGTATACTTGCCTTTGCCCAAAATGCAGCAGAGAGTCCTAGAACAGGACTAACAGCAAGGATTACAAGAGTCAATTTCCATCCTTTAGTGAATCCAACTATAAATCCTGTTAGAAATGCTGATATTCCCTGAATCAACATTCCAATTTTATCACCAATTCCTTCGTTGATCTTACATACATCACTGAAAAGAAATTAGAGCAAATATTTAGGGCAAGAAAATCACTAGCAAGATGCATTTTTGCTGGGTTTCTGAAGTACTTCAGTTCTATCAACACAGCACAGTGGTACAGTAGTACCTCTAGATACGAGCTGCTCCACATGCGAGTATTCCAAGTTATGAGCCACGAGGGGAGAGAAATTTTTGTTCCAGACCCGAGCTCAAATTCGGAATACGAGCCGAGCGTCAACTAGGTGGCGCAAGAATCCTTGCTTCTGGTTATCTCGGAGGGGAAAAGCAAAGTCTAAAGCCATTTGTTCCAGATACGAGTTGTTCGACATACAAGCTCCCTTCTGGAACGAATTAAACTCGTATCTAGAGGTACTACTGTAGTTGTAAATAATTTTGCCACCGGTTCGCAAGCGTGCTCGTGCAACACTTTTGCGCATGCACAGAAGCATTCCAGATGGATGGGAGGAGCTTCCCACCACCGGTGCTGCCAGTTCTAAGAACTGGTCCGAACCGGGAGCAACCCACTCCTGATACAGCACAGTTTGAATACATGGATGTAGAATATACATTCCTCCCTACCCAAAAATATACATTCATTGTATTCTGAATAAAGGGGAAAATTATAAAGGAGTTCAGAAAAACACAATGAACTGGAAGAAGTATAATTTGTAAGCATTCTATATAAAAGTCAAGTGTATTTAATGTAAGGTATTTATGCTAACTTTTGTTTAGTTTTGCTAAGTAATGAATGAATTTGGTGGAGATTTTAAGCAGAATTAAAGATGCTTATACATTTTAGTTTGGCAATTTAAAGCAGAGGTTTCCCTTGGACATCCTAATTTTGGTAACCAATAGAATGCAGATAATCTTAATCCTATTCTCATCTAGTACTACAGAGTTCCCTCGATTTTCGCGGGAGATACGTTCTGAGACCGCCCGCGAAAGTCGAATTTCCGCGAAGTAGAGATGCGGAAGTAAATACACCATTTTTGGCTATGGACAGTATCACAAGCCTTCCCTTAACACTTTAAACCCCTAAATTACCATTTCCCATTCCCTTAACAACCATTTACTCACCATTATTACTGGTACTCACCGTTGAATAAGACACTTAGTGATCCTGATATTTATAAACATAATTATTTATTAACAATAATTAATTTTTTTGTTATTTATTTGCAAAAATTATTAGTTTGGCGATAACGTATGACATCATCAGGCGGGAAAAACCGTGGTATAGAAAAAAAATGTGATGTATTTTTTAATTAATATTTTTTGAAAAACCGCGGTATAGGCTATTCGCGAAGTTCGAACCCGCGAAAATCGAGGGAACACTGTACTACTCAAATTCAGAGCTGAATTTTACTAACACAAACTAGGCAATTGGATTTAAAGCGTTAAAGCTAACCAAATCGATAAATTAAATTAATTACTGAAGAAAAAACATGAAATGTGGACTCACTCTATAAGTCGTGTATTTAGTTGTCCAGCATCATTTACATCAAACCATCCTATTTCTTGCCGCATAATGGCATGGAAAAATTGTTCCCTAATTCTTTTGATCTGGCGGCCAGCCGCAAGTGTCCAACATGCAATGTATACATAGGAAGAGACCAGAACTCCAGCTCCTATGGCTGAATACCAGTACGCATAACTGAAATAAAATATTGTAGAGGTAAATTAAAGAAGGCAACGTATGTTTATCTGTAGCATCATAATTAATCATAAGAAAGGGATTGACCATAATGTAGAAAATATACTCAATGCAAACAACTAAAGAAACATGTCAGACATGACCAAAAAAATATTCTGCTTGACAATCTATCTCTGCCTCTTTCCTTTTATCTCTCTCAAGATGGACAGCCATGCTATGGAGAATAGGCGGGGGAGACTCAGTCCCCTTACCCAGTTCCCCTCCGTTTCAGGGCCAGGAGGGAATGACACATCATCGGGGTCCACCGCCTCCCCACCCCAAAATTAACTTGCCCAGCAGCACTGCCATCTCCACCTGCCATGCTGCCTCATACTGCCTGCTCCCCATTCACTACCTGCATTGTATGGTCTCAATGGTGGTAGCTCTGGAAGCCGTTGATGGGCTCTCTGCATTGCCCTTGGGGTGGTGGTTTTGGCTGCCTGGCCCTCTTTGAGGCTCTGTTGACAGCCATGGGAGAGTTGGTGTGCGGAGTCAGAGCAGCATGAAACTCCACTGCTGCCACAATACTCCAAGGTTATATCGGATCGCTCTCTCTCCCCCTCCCTCTCTCACTGCTTCCACTGCTCAATGATCATTGATCTGCACTTTCTCACCAGCCTATATCGCCCCGTGCCACTCTTCTCCATTCTGGAAATGGCAGCCCCGTTTTTCTGCTACTTCTCCTCCTGGAGATGTATTTCTCCCTCAAATGGAAGGACGCTAACCTCTAAGAAAACTATCCCACATGGAGTAGGGCAAGGAAGGCCAGGTTCCCCTTCCTCTATGGATCTACAAAGCCTTTGAGATTTTGCATGGAGGAGCAGATCTACTTCCTGCAGGGCTGGCCTGTGGCAAGGACTAACACACACACACACACACACACACGCACACACATATATATACAGCAACTTATAAAAATCATACCAGCAGTTATTTATTTTATTTTATTTAGTTAGTTATTCTATTTATTTATTTATTTATTTATTTATTTATTTATTTATTTATTTATTTATTCAATTTTTATGCCGCCCTTCTCCTTAGACTCAGGACGGTTCACAACATGTTAGCAATAGCACTTTTTAACAGAGCCAGCCCTATTGCCTCCACAATCCGGGTCCTCATTTTACCCACCTCAGAAGGATGGAAGGCTGAGTCAACCTTGAGCCGGTGATGAGATTTGAACCGCTGACCTAAAGATCTACAGTCAGTTTCAGTGGCCTGCAGTACAGCACTCTACCTGCTGCGCCACTCCGACTTAGCAATTATACTCAGCTGATCAGGAGGAAAACATGTTTTCTTTGAATTTTAAGGCAGAAAAGCAAAGTGAGGGGAAATTTCAAAGGCCCTGGGATAGCTCCAACCTCCCCACTTGCCTCATCCCCCCACACAGCATCCTTCCCCATTGTAGCCTTGAGCAAGGAGACAGTGGGACAGGATGCAGTTACCTGAAGTATTCACCAGTTTCCTAGATCAGTGATGGTGAACCTATGGCACGGGTGCCACAGGTGGCACGTGGAGCCATATCTGCTGGCACATGAGCTGTTGCCTAGCTCAGCTCCAACATGCATGTGTGTGCCAGCCAGCTGGTTTTTGGCTGACACAGAGGCTCTGGGAGGGCGTTTTTGGCTTCCAGCGAGCCTCTGGGAGGATGGGAGAGAATGTTTTTACTCTCCCCCAGCTCCAAAGAAGACTTTGGAGCCTGAGGAGGGAGAAACATGAGCCTACTGGGCCCATCAGAAATTGGGAAACAGGCCATTTCCAGCCACCAAAGAGCTTCCAGGGGGTGGGGAAACTGTTTCCACCCTCTCCAAGTATTGAATTGTGGGTGTATGCACTCGGGCATGCATGATAGTGCACATTCATTCCATTTTAGCACCCGAGGAAAAAAAGGTTCGTTTGGCGGGCCCCAGGTGAAGAGCCTTCTCTGTGGCGGCCCCGGCCCTCTGGAATCAACTCCCCCCAGAGATTAGAACTGCCCCCACCCTCCTTGTCTTTCGTAAATTACTCAAGACCCATCTATACCGCCAGGCATGGAGGAGTTGAGACACTTTCCCCCCAGGCTTTTTTATATTTATGTTTGGATATGTATGTGTTGTTTGCTTTTTAAATATGATAGGGTTTTTATGTGCTTTTTAATATTAGATTTGTTTTCACTAGAATATCATTTTATTGTTGTTGTGAGCCGCCCCGAGTCTTCGGAGAGGGGCGGCATACAAATCTAATAAATTGAATTGGATTGAATCACTGCCCCAGATTCTGGATCGTCACCACTATCAGAATGCACATTAAGGCATTATCCCTTAAATTTATGACTTCCAGATTTATTGACACAGAGTTTCAACAGGCTGTATCTGAGTTATAGCCCAAAACATTGGTAGTGATCAGGCCCTCAAATGACTGCCTCTAGAGTCCAAGTTACAAATACAACATAGTTCTTCTACCTGGGATAGTTAACATGATGGATCTGATCATAGCTTCATATGCTGTGCTGGCATATTATTTTATGAGCACCGCAACTTGCTTGCTTTACTGCAGCTAACTAAAGTGCATCTATTGAGATAAGGATCTGTGGACTACTGACAAAATGCGGAATCTCCTTAATCAGCTTTTTTTCATTTTTGTTTTCTGAATATAGAAACATAGAAACATAGAAACATAGAAGTCTGACGGCAGAAAAAGACCTCATGGTCCATCTAGTCTGCCCTTATACTATTTTCTGTATTTTATCTTAGGATGGATATGTATTTATCCCAGGCATGTTTAAATTCAGTTACTGTGGATTTATCTACCATGTCTGCTGGAAGTTTGTTCCAAGGATCTACTACCCTTTCAGTAAAATAATATTTTCTCATGTTGCTTTTGATCTTTCCCCCAACTAACTTCAGATTGTGTCCCCTTGTTCTTGTGTTCACTTTCCTATTAAAAACACTTCCCTCCTGGACCTTATTTAACCCTTTAATATATTTAAATGTTTCGATCATGTCCCCCTTTTTCCTTCTGTCCTCCAGACTATACAGATTGAGTTCATTAAGTCTTTCCTGATACGTTTTATGCTTAAGACCTTCCACCATTCTTGTAGCCCGTCTTTGGACCCGTTCAATTTTGTCAATATTATCATCAATAACTAATCTGGAGACTAACATGGCTTGTTTACAGTAAAGGCAACTTCAATGTTTGCATTGTATCCAGACTTACACATTTTATTATAGGAAGTTATTTAATCCTTTTAAAAAATATTAAAATTTTAAATGAAAATCTCATGTATTACACTATACACACAAACCTATATAAACATGTCAAATATGTAATGTATAACAATATATATTAACTTAAAGTACCTTGTCATTTGTTCTTCTAGACTCTGAGTAGCATTAGCTAAATAGAAGAAAGAAAAAATGGTTTAAATCAAGTAAAGATAATATTAAGGGGAAATTAACAATACTTCCGCAAAACTATCCCCAGTCACAAGATTATTAGATTTTTTTAAACTGTATGAATTATTAAATGGCATCATTTGTTTACATCAAGATAACAGTTGCATGATAAGATTCCTTATGGTTATTCCTGAAATTCTGTTCTTAATAAAGAAATAACTTTGTTTTTTAGTAACATTTTGAATGACTGTGCACATCATGATTTGAAAAAAATATGTAGAATATAATATTCAAAAGAAGATAGAATTTTCAGATAGACAACTGAAGCCGTGCAACGTTATGTTATCAATTTGGCTTGTGATTCTAGACCTTTTTTGCCCTACAGATAGACCCCTTTTATTGATTGCTTCATACAGTGACCATGTCAAGTTATGATGCAGCTTAAAATATAATTTGAGACCAAGGTGCACATTTACCGATTGTGCAATTTCTGTCTCTGTCTGTCATGTATTCACCATTCCAAACAGTTAGTATGCATTTGTCCTGTGCATTTTTCTTTCCTCCTTCACAGAGTAGAAGGTTTGGAAAGGAAGAGTTTACAAGAGAGTAAACATTCCCCATTGTGTGCCTGCTTACTCTCTTGTAATTCCTTTCTCTCCAATCAATGTAAATAAACAGCAATTCTCTCATTCCTAACTATTCCAGCATTCCAAAGGATGCGGACGTGGGGAAAAGCAAAGCATAAACACATTTACATGTTTTCCCATTTAGTAACTGTTTTGATTACAAATGAAGCTGCCTGTCTTGACTATTTTTGTTAAATGAGGGCTACCTATAGCCATATTATCCTAGAGAAAATAGGAACAGTAATATTACTGCTATCTCTTGTATACACAGTTCTCTGTCGATAGCAGGAAATAATAACGTTCAGAAAAGTTCTGTTGGAGAATAATTAGGACTTTCTGTTTAAGGAGTTAATTAGTCTTGTTTAAATGTTCTAAGGTTGTGGAACAAACTAAGGCTTAGGGCTTTATGTAGCCCTTAGAATCCGCTCTGACTACATATGTCCTACATAGGTAATATGATTTTTTGCCATTTGATAACAGAAAATATTAAAAATATAGTGTACATTCTAAAATAGACTTATCCTTTATAATACAAAGAAAAATTCTAATTTGTGGTAACAAATAACAAATAAGAAATGTCCCCCAGATTATCCACAAAATGTTTACTTCTGACCTTAAATGTATATATTTATTTTAAATGAATTTTAAAATATAAATTTATTTGAAAATGACAGTCCTTTTTTTACAGCACTACTAAATGGGGCTGCATATGATTTTCAGTGGCTCACGCAGCTATTTTTAATTTTTGTCCCCTCTATTTTTGGAATATGACCTTGTCCAAGAAGATTCCAAAGTTAATTTGGCATAAGATTAGTTTCCTATGTTTCTATCACTGCTTAAACGTTCCAAAGGTTATTCTTTACACTCAATCCAGTTTTGGTAAATGATTCTAATTTGTATGCAGCATTTATTATTGATGCTAGATATATTGATCTATATTTATCATGTTTATCATGTAGTTTGTCTAAGTTTCTTCTCTTGCAGTTTTACATGGATGATTACATATACAATACAGAATAACAGAGTTGGAAATCTTGAGGTATTGTAGTCCAATCCCCTGCCCAGTTAGAAGACCGTATACCATTCTGGACAGCCACTGGTCAGCAATTTAAGAATAGAATGCTGATCTAGCCAATGACAGCAGTAAACTTACAAAACGTTTGGCAGAGGTCCACTGTGAAAGATACATGCTTCAATTATCTCTATTTTGCATTCTTTTCATGACGTTATTGACTCCTCTTACCTAAAGGAAGATTTCCAGATCCAACAAAGGTATTTGTCATATCTCCAAAAACAATCATCATAACTGGAAGGGAAGACCCATGAAGGGCTGCAAAAATAGTGCCCACTATCATTAATAATTTATCCAGGAAATCGGAGTAACGAAACTGTAAAGCAAAACACAAGGCAAAAAATTGTCCACTTATTGATAACTATCATTTATTATTTATTTATTTATTTATTTATTTATTTATTTATTAGATTTGTATGCCGCCCCTCTCCATAGTCTCGGGGAGGCTCACAACAGTGATAAAGAACAATATGTATTGACAAATGTAATAATTTAAAATCTAAAATAGCAATTGTACATTTAAAAAATCTAAAAACAAGGAACCCCAATATAAAAAACATACATACAGTCATATCATGCACTAAAACTACATAGGCAGGGGGAGATGTCTCAGTTCCCCCAAGCTTGACGACAGAGGTGGGTTTTGAGGAGTTTACGAAAGGCAAGGAGGGTAGGGGCAGTTCTAATCTCTGGAGGGAGCTGATTCCAGAGGGTCGGAGCCACCACAGAGAAGGCTCTTCCCCTGGGTCCCGCCAGATGACATTGTTTAGTCGACGGGACCCAGAGAAGGCCAACTCTGTGGGACCTGACCGGTCACTGGGATTCGTGCGGCAGAAGGCGGTCTCGCAGATATCCTGGTCTGGTGCCATGAAGGGCTTTATAGGTAATAACCAACACTTTGAATTGTGACCGGAAACTGATTGGCAACCAGTGCAGACTGCGGAGTGTTGGAGTAACATGGGCATATTTGGAAAAGCCCATGATTGCTCTCGCAGCTGCGTTCTGCACGATCTGAAGTTTCAGAACATTCTTCAAAGGTAGCCCCATGTAGAGAGCGTTACAGTAGTCGAGCCTCGAGGTGATGAGGGCATGAGTGACTGTGAGCAACGACCCCCGGTCCAAATAGGGCCGCAACTGGTGCACCAGGCAACCTGGGCAAACGCCCCCCTCGCCACAGCTGAAAGATGTTTCTCTAATGTGAGCTGTGGATCGAGGAGGACGCCCAAGTTGCGGACCCTCTCTGAGGAGGTCAATAATTCCCCCCGGCACATCACTTCCACTGCTTCGTTGACTGGACATGCAACTAGAACACATACATCTATGAGATAATTTCACAACTAACAAGCAGCATTCATTGCTTTTTTATTTTTTCATATAATTCTTGCATTAAATTAAGCAAACATAACATAATATAATATGGTTTATATTAATACTTTTAAACAGTGACCCCCCCAACCATTAGGTCACCAAGAACCAGTTCCATGAAGAAAAGTTTTCTGTGGACCAGAAGGAACGTGGTTTCACATGGTGCCTAAATACGGAGAATGGGGCTTTGCTTTGCTTATTTGTAAGGCCCTATTTCCCGGTGCTTGTCCACGGACTGGGTGCTCCGGATCCCTGATTTAAAACAATGTTATCTGGAACCTTCCTTAAAAAAATAGCCTGAATACAAATTTCTGAATATAAATTTCACATAATATCCACAGAATAAATGTTCTTATTTAGTTTTATTGAATACATGCACACACAAATGTTTTAAAAGTTTTGCTATTCTAATTGTAAATTATAAAAGAGAATGAGTTTTCACGCAGTGGTTAAAACATCAGGTTAGAAATTTAAGACTGGGAGTTTTAATCCTGCGTAAAAAATAAAGCCAGCAGGATAATTCTAGGCAAGTCACCTCTAAGTAGCTGGCAATGGCAAACAACTCCTGAAATCTTGCCAAGAAGTAGCAGTACAAGTAGAAATCAAGATTGATTCCAATGAACCAAAACAAAACAAAATAATTAGAAGTAGAAGTAGAAATCAAGATTGATTCCAATGAACCAAAACATAACAAAATAACCTAATTTTAAAACTTACCACTGCAAATAGGCCGACCATTTTAATTTTTTCCTTGATTTTTTTCTTCTCCCTATAAAATAATATAGTCAAATATTATTTTTTCTATAAAGAAACATTTATACAATTAAAATAATAAACACAAAACATAATTTGTACTTCTAATACTTTGTTTCTCTGAAAATGAAAGTGCTCATGATCCTAACCTGGGATGCTTTAAAATCTGCACTATTCCATTATGTTAACAACAAAAAGAATAAAAATCCACCCCCCCACCCCCAGAAATAGCATACTATAATATTTGAAACAATGTAACAGTATCAGGAGCTATGTTTAAGGTGTTTTCAAAATTGTTGGTTTCTCAAAATTCATTTTAATATTAATTACTACTATATAGTGCTATTTTATTGTTTATTTTTGAATTTTTTTCTTTGGTTCTGGATTTTCTGTTAATGAACCTAAATCATAATAGATTCAAATAAATAATCACATTAAGTAACTCTTAGTACTTAATAAATTAGATTCAATTTAATAGATTCAAATAAATAATCACATTAAATAATTCTTAGTACTTAATAAATAACGTAGTATATTAAGTTATGATCCTATGTATAACTGATTTATTTTATTTATTTATTACATTTATTTGCTGCCCATCTCACTATAGAGTGACTTATGTATTCTTATTCCATGTAATTTTTCTCAAATAATGCTATAAAATACAAATATTATATTTTAAAGATTTCATTCAATATTGATACATGAGAATGCTGAAGCCTAATCTCTTTGATTTTTTGATATTTTTTTTCATTTTGGAAAAATGCAATGTAGCTAAATCTCACTGAAATAAATGAGTTCTCAAATAATTATACAGTATTATTTTTATTATTTGAAAGTGATCAAACTGTCAAACAGGAGAAAGGCATTTAAGTTTTCATATTATTTTGATAACTGAGTTTGCTCACTGTACCATAAAATGTTTTGCTTGGTTTTGTGCGGAGTAAACATGGCCATTAATGGTTTATAATCTAATTGCCTGACATTATATGTCTATGAAGTCATTTTGACTTTTGAGCCAGCTAGGATTTAAAGGAACTTCTCTTTATCAACTGATGTATAAATACAACAATATAAGGATCCTGGATTCTATACTTATAAAGAAGTGGACAATTTATTAAGACCAAAGTTCTTATTTCCAGGATTCTGTGTGGCCAGATTCTATGTGAAACACAGGTGTATTTTGTCCTAGCCCAGAGGCAAATGATAAGGAAAAACTGCAGAATCTACAAATAGGGTCTACAATTTGTATGTCTACAAATAGGGTCAACAGAGAGCAGGGGCCGAAAGTGGCGCTCTGATATGTTTGTCCCACTGAATGTTCTTAGCTACCAAAAACAAACACAAATGCAGTATAAATAGCCAGCTATATTTGTACCTTTCACCAGTTTGTCAGAAGCCTATGATGATGCAGAATATAAGTAACACAGTGTTTTCTTAAATAATATTTCATTTTTGAAAAAAAAATAATTGTCTTGTTGAAAATCTATAGGTAGGCAGTTTTCAACAAAAAAATTTAAAATGTAAAGGGGAAAAAATAAACACAGCAAGACTGAAATAGAGAAAAACAAACGCTGAACCAAAATGAAAGCTCAAAAAAGCTATGGAGGATCCCAACACCCTTGAACAGCAGATGAATAACAAGATATACTAAGAAATTCACAACACTAAATACTGGTATATAGAAAATAAAAAAATCACTTCTATGTGGGCAGCAAACAAATTTAATAATAATAAATAGAATATTGTATTTATCTTATAATCCATGATGTGATAACAATTTTTTTGAATATAGAAGTTAAGCCTGAAAAGTGGTATATTTTAAATGGATGTTTGCCCTCTAATAAAGAAAGAATTGAGCGGCATAAAGCAGATAAATGCACTAACTTAAAATGTGAAAAATCAGCCAACTAAAAATGAAAGACATACTTTTGGTTTCCAGAAGCATCTTCAAAAGCAATATTCTCATCATTAACATTTCCATTAATATGTTTCTTTCCTTCCTTTTCAGAAACCATTTCTACCTGTATAAAAAATAATTTTTTCAGGAAATCAAATGATAAACCAATTTATTGTATAAAGGAGTATACTGCCACTAAACCAACAACAGAAACATGCACAATTTTAAGAATTTTTAAAAACAATGTGAATAATATTAAACTCCATTATTCAGTAATTTGTTTGATTAAGTAGAGCATTATCTTTTGCTCCATACATTTATATATTTTCTGTGCTTGGAACAATCCCAAGAGATCAGAATGTTGGATATTATTTCAGGAACCTGTATCCAAATTTTAATATTAGCCGGTAAGAGGATGTTCTTGTAGTAGGAGGTCTCACAGTAGTTTACACAAAAATGAGAAGTGATGCACAAAATGACATAAATAAAAAGTGAAAGGCACCAGTAACAGCAAAGATGGAAAGTTGTTTACAATTTTATAATTCATATTTTCCTGCTATCGTAAAAGTTGCCATTGCAATTGCTAATAGCTCATTTTGTTAACAAAATGAAAATCATCTACCCAAACATGACAAAATTGTGATTCTTGGCTTCTGAAAGTTCAGCTGGGGAGAGAAACATCAGGGTCCTTTTAGGATAGCAGTTTACTTAGATATCTTATCTTTCCCCCTCTTTTTAAACACGGTAGCTAAGTGCACAGTCTATATAATTCAGTGAAAAAGATAAAAACACAGACTTACTCTTTTGGATATATTATTTGCCTTTTGTCTTTGAATTATTCGGAGCCTAAGGATTGAGATGTGATCAGAGGCTGTAGATTGTTGGAAAGAATTTGTTCAGTTACACCCAGCTGTTATAAAGGAACTGCTTATTGTGGATGACAACTGACAGCAATTGCCCTTCCCCTTCGTCCTTGTTCTACCCTGGAAAGCTAAGTTCATGCTAATTGATCTCCACCTCTGCCATAACTAATATTTAACAAAGCTTGAATTGACGCTTGTGAACTCTTGCTCTCTAACTCTTCCCTTAAAAAAACCCCCTACCTTAAGCTTGTGCCTTTGAAGATCAGCATTTGTTTCTCCAAACAGTGATCATAACATCAATGTCCTAATCTCTTGCGGTTTCTTGTGTGAATGGTAGGAGTGGAGCGATCATTTTTAAACATATATATATATATAATATTTCTACATATAATAAAGAACAAAAGAGGAATAAATATTTGCAGGAAAGGCAGAGCTAAGAAATAATATAAATAAAAGGAGAATTAAAAAAAACCTTAAGAAAAGACAGGGAGAGAACAGTGTTGCTATGTTACTTGACAGAAGTCTCCCTTCTCTCTCATGGAGTGTGGATTATAGTTCCTCCTACTTCTTTCTACAATAATAAGCCTGTGAGGTGATAGGGCTGATACAGAATAATAGGCCTAAATCACTGAGTTGGCTTCTATGTCTTGTGTTAACTACACTTATGCTCTCCCTGGGCTCTCAATTACTATATCTATATTGATTCCAAGTGTTAGGGCTTTATTAGTAGAACCTTCTGTAGGATTATGATTTGGTTGGTACCTAAAGACATACTAAACACCAAATTGGTATCAAAACAAAACAAAAAACAATCCTTGTACAGCATGTATTCATGAAAACACCAGGGATTAAGCTCAGGCCAAAAGAACCTATGATAGAGCATGTAAGAGAAGTAGGACTCATGAAGAAATATTTTAATTCAAAACATTATTTTAAGTATGTTGGACCGAATAAAATCATTCGATGCAACCATGGTAAAAAAAAAAAGTCATTTTAAAACTGCACATTGGAAAACATGCTAGCTACCATATTTTACACCAACCAACTTTCCTAATATTTCCAGTATGTATTGAGTTACAATGAAAGACTTACAAACTGTTTCTTCAGACTTCATTCTACATATTTTACTAGGTACCTTCCATGGAAGTGTTGCAAAATTTTCATCTAAGTTCCTTTTCGCTTTGTCCTTCATTTAACAGTTTTATAGAGTTGGAAGGAACCTTGAGGTCATCTAGTCCAACCCCGCTCCCAAGCAGGAGACCCTACACTATTTCTGACAAATGGTAGTTCAATCTTTTCTTGAAAGCCTCTAGTGATAAAACTCCCACAACTTATTAAGGTTACATAATTTACTTATTTATTTAGCTAAATATTTCTACTTATTTTGATACTATACATCTCAAATCAAGATATAATTCATTGAACAATTCAGCAACAGCCTTTAAAACAAGGTTCGACAAACCCAGGCGCCTGGTCGCCAGTGGCGCCTAGAAAATGTTGTCTGGCGCCTAGAAAATGTTGCCTGCTGTACTGTATGTCAGCGTTTCCCAACCGGTGTGCCGCCTGGGCAGGGCGCTGCGGTGCCTCTGACCTCTCCGCTCCTGCCCGATGCCGCGGTTTCTGGCGCTCTCCTGCTGGGTCCCAAAGAAGGCAGGCAGGAAGGAGAGCTCCATTCTTCACGCCTTTTTCCCGCCTTCCGTCTTTGGGGCCCAGCAGGAGAGCGCCAGAAACCGCGGCATCGAGCAGGAACCGGGAGGTCGGAGGCACCGGCACGGCAGCGCCCGCCCAGCTGAAGGTTCCCTGTCGTCATCGGCAAGTGTCCTTTGGGGCCCGGCGGGAGGGCACTGGCGGTGGGAGCGGGGGGGGGGGGCCGCGGCTGCAGCGGCACAGGCAGTCGCGGGGAGATGGCGGGGGGAGCGGGGGGCGGCTAAAGCGGCCCCGGGCACCGTTCCCTGTACGCTTTTCCAGGGGCGCGCAGGGAGCCGCGGCCACCCGCCCGCCTACCGGATTTCCCTCCGCGCGGCTGGGGAGGTGGATTCGCCGCCCCCGCCAGCCCGATCTCCCTCCAGTGGCTGGTGACGTAGTTCTACCGCCCTCGCCAGCCTGATCTCCCTCCGTGGGGGGGTGGGGGGCGACGAACCGACGACCGGGGGCTGTCCGTCCGTGTTGGGTGGTGCAGGGCAGGCACAGGCAGCCCCAGGGGAGAACAAGGGAGGGAGAGAAAGGAAAGAGAGAGTAAGGGAGGGAGAGAAAATTGAATGAAGGAGGGAGAGAAAGAAAGAGTAAGAAGCAGAAAGGATAGAGAAAAAGGAAGAGAAAGGGAGGGGGAGAAAGGAAAGAGGGAGGAAGGGGGGGAGAGAAAATTGAATGAAGGAGGGAGAGAAAGAAAGAGTAAGAAGTAGAAAGGATAGAGAAAAAGGAAGAGAAAGGGAGGGAGAGAAAGGAAAGAGGGAGGAAGGGGGGAGAGAAAATTGAATGAAGGAGGGAGAGAAAGAAAGAGTAAGAAGTAGAAAGGATAGAGAAAAAGGAAGAGAAAGGGAGGGAGAGAAAGGAAAGAGAGAGAAAGGGAGAGAAAGGGAGGGAGAGAAAATTGAATGAAGGAGGGAGAGAAAGAAAGAGTAAGAAGTAGAAAGGATAGAGAAAAAGGAAGAGAAAGGGAGGGGGAGAAAGGAAAGAGGGAGGAAGGGGGAGAGAAAGAAGATATGAAGGAGGGAGAAAAAGAAAGAGAGATAGGAAGGAAAGAGGGAGAGAAAGGAATGAGAGAGAAAGGGAGGGAGAGAAAGGGAATGAAAGAGGGAGAAGGGGTGAGAGATAGAAAGGATAGACAGAAAGGGAGAGAAAGGAAAGAGAGAAAGGGAGGGAGAGGAAGGAGGAGACAGAAAGAGAGGAAGGAAGGAAGAGAGAAAGAAAGAGGGATGGAGAGAGAAAGGAAGGAAGAGAGAGAAAGAGGGAGGGAGAGAGAAATAGAGCGAAAGGGAGGAAGAGAGATGTCAGGTGGAGACTCGGCAAAAAACCAAGTTTGCTTAAAAAAAATTCTGGCTCCTAAATTTTTTGGCTGGCTCCTAGATTCTGAACAACTTTGTCGACCCCTGCTTTAAAATATACTAATGACACTAAAATACACTACACTGAGCCATGTAAGATCCAAAGGCTTCTATAAATTTTAAATATATTCCTAAAATGAAGTACGTTTTGATGTCAGAATTTTGAAGTGCAGCATTCCAAAATCAGAACTGCAAGTCTCAAAATTCTACTCTATTTGTGTTTCTATGTGATTTGCAAAGTTCATATCCCAAGAATATCCCTACTCAACAAATTGTAATGCTCAGGTTGTTACAAAACATTGATATTCCAAATAGAAATATTTTCATTAATTAAGTACCAAATTTAGCCCCTTTATTAGGTACTTTTATTTATTTATTTATTTATTTTTTGGTTGGTTGGTTGGTTGATTGGTAGGTTGGTTGGTTGATTGATTGATTTGATTTGATTTGATTTGTATGCCGCCCCTCTCCGAAGACTCGGGGCGGCACAATGATTACTTGTAGGAGAGATTATAAATTGTTTGATTGCTCCTTTCAATTCACTGAATTAAACAGAATTCAGATAATGAGATTTGATCTGGTATTTGTGACTTTCTTAAATTTGCCAGTTGCTGATTCTGTTTTTTCTCCGAGAGAATATATAAAAAGAATGGAAAGGAGCAGTTATGCAACATACATTCCAAATGTATGTTTCAGTTCCTGTTTTTCAATCTTACTAAGACTGCAGTCAGGAGAAGTGACCCAGGGTTCACTTGATTAAATAATTGGAGCCGTCTTTGTGCAGTGGTTAGAATGCACTATTGCAGGCAAAGTCTGCCCACACTTGGCAGTTTTATTCTGAGCGGCTCAAGGTTGACTCAGTCTTCCATCCTTCCAAGATGGATACAATGAGGATCCAGATTGTTGGGGGCAATATGCTGACTCTGTAAATCACTTAAAGAGGGCTGTTACAGCATGGTGAAGTGGTTCGCTAAGTGCTAAGTACAATTGCTTATTGAGTAAAATACATTAAAATAAATTCTTTTTTAAAAAAAATTATTTATATATTTTTTCTTTAACATACTGTACATAAGTGCTTGGTGAATAGTGCACTGTTTGGGTCTATTTACTTCAAACACAATACTACTGTTGATAATAATATACTGTACATGATAATAATCTTTCAGCTTCTAACATTTATGTATACAGTACATTGAAGTTATAGTGTGTTATTTTAATAACAGTATACATAATGATATTTGTCCCATTTCTATTTTCTACCTCTTCTTTCTAACTCCTAATAAGGCAGTTCCCTATTGAGAGGTATTATTGATCTATCCATCATCTCTCGTCCTTTTTAATATTTCAATTCTTATTAACTTTTTAACAAATCTCTCCTGCTAAAATAAATTATTGTATAAACATTGTGTTCTGCCGGCGTGTCTCAACCGCCCGTAATTACAGGGTAATTAGTCCAGAAAGACAGACACCACATGATAGAAGGAAAACCCAAAAGTCTTTATCAACAGAAAAACAGAAACAGCTCCCTTTTTAAATGTCAAATGGATTTTCTGGTACACACAAGGCACAGGTTAAATGCAATCCAAATGCTCACCCAATAACTGGGAAATTGAGTCCAATTCTAAAGTCCAGAAAGTCCAAACACAATCTTGAACAGCAAAAACCATGATCTTGACGAAACTATGAATCAGATAAACTGCCATGAGGCTAAAACAGCAGGCTGCTCTTTTATCTGTAGCACTAATTACAGCAGCCCCACCCAACCACAGGTGGCCTCATTTATCTCCTGTAATAATCCTTCAGTTGTTGTCTCCTATGCATCACTCTACGCATGCGTGGATGTGTCATACATTCTTGTTCAGAATCCAGGGATGATAAGGATGATTGATCTTCTCCTGGGCTGTCTGCCAAACTCCCCTCTTCCAAGTCACCCCCACCTTCTTCTTCTTCCGAGGAAACTTCACTACCTAACTCTGTCGACAATAAAACAGGCCTATGACATGTTGATGTTTCCCCTGCATCCACATCCACATTCCTTGGGGCAGGAGCTGGGCCAGAGCCAACCACAACACATTGTATCAAACTTTTCTTATTTCCACACATAAAAAGTATTGTAGTGTATTGTAGTGTGGAAATGCCGTTACGGCCATCAATCAGATTCAACAACAGATGAAGCAAAGTAAAACAATATAGTTTATGGAAAGGTCATTGATGCAATTCAATTATACAGATGGTCTTCAATTTACAACAGTTCATTTAGTTACTGTTCAAAGTTACAACAGCACTGAAAAAGTGACTTATTACCATTTTTCACAGTTACAACCTTTGCAGAATCCCCATGATCATGTGATCAATTGGTTCATACTTATGACCAGTGTTGTTTCCCAAAGTCATTTCATCATCTAGTCAATGGGAAGGCCAGATTCACTTAACAGCCAGATTAATAATTTATCAACTTCAATGATTCACTTAACTGTGATAAGAAAGTTGCAAAATGGAACAAAATTCTCTTAATAAATGCCTTACTTAACAAAAGAAATTTTAGGTTCGATTGTGGTCCATGTTTGAATACTATCTGTATCTAGTTTTTCAAAAAGTGTAGTAAAATCTGGACATATTCATAGGAATGACATCATATTAGTCTGTTTAACAGCTTTTACCTATAATAAATTAGAATTGCCTTAGCACTTTGCTAAATAAAAAAATAGAATTGATATTTTAAAACCTGCAGAACTTATGGAGAAAAAATATCAAATCAGTCTATCTATGCGTATCAAATCTTTAACAACGTAATTGTTAAAGTGTATCAAATATAAACAATGAAATTTACTGCAACATAATAAAGTTTCCAATACAACTATTTTGTACAATTATGCAAATATTGTTGCATAGTAAAATTTCCAGTCCTAAAATAATAACGAAGAGTACATCATCTTGAATAAGATGGGACATGTAAGAACAAAATTGAGTACTCTTTAAAGTATTTCAGAAATTTCTGATAGATGAGTCATATATTTAGTCTTATACAGTATTATGTATTTTGTGTAAACAGGGAATGAAATGGATGTGAAAACCTGTGATTTTTCAGGTGTTGAAGAACAAAAATTCCAAATATTCCTTTCGTTACTGGTAATTATTTTTCCTGGGAAATTATTTTTCATGGAATTATGTAATACTTTAATATTATGAATTCTAGATTGAATATTAACAAAGCTTCTCCTTTTTTGCTGGATAAATATTAACCAATATCTATTATGAAATATATGATAACATAGGTTTCTTTTATTACCCTATATTATGTGTATCAGCACACAAATCATTTGATGATAAGTAATATAAACCTCTCAGATGGCTATGCAATTAGATAATCTTTGAACTTTTATCAGTTAAAGAAAGAATGGTGAATCACTTGTACCTTTTTAATGAAGCTACACAACTGAGTATTGTGTCCTCTTCTAAAATGGTGCTCGCTTTTGGGGTGGCACCATATCACATCTATAAAGAAGGCCATGTGGGGGATTATTTAATTCTCTTTCCTGAAGCAATTTAAGGAAAAACTGAAGTGAAGTGTAATGAGGTGTGGGGTGGGGTGGGGTAAAGGTAGTCCTAGTGGGGCAGGGAGCAGGTCCAAGGCCTATGGATTCCAGCCAAATAGAGGGTAGGCCCAAGAGACTAGCAGAGCGGAATGGATGGAAAAATAGGCAGGAGATGCTACAAAATTCCTGTGGTTGGTTGTAAACAGATTGCCAAGCACCCAGATTTTGTTCAGATGATGATAAGGACACTACAGTAGCCGTAACTTCATGTAAAAGTCGTAATTCCCTTTGTCCAACACCATTGCAATTTCAGTTAATCCCTGAATAAAATATTGTTAAGTCAAAGATTATTTGTAGCAATATTTATTATGGTATAGAGTTAAAATTATTAGTGAGGATTCCTATTTAATTTTACCACCTTTAAAGAAAATGTATATACAGTGTTCCGTCGATTTCCATGGGGGATGCGTTCCGAGACCGCCCACGAAAGTCGAATTTCCGCGAAGTAGAGATGCGGAAGTAAATACACCATTTTAGTATCACAAGTCTTCCCTTAACACTTTAAACCCCTAAATTACCATTTCCCATTCCCTTAACAACCATTTATCACCATTATTACTGGTACTCACCATTGAATAAGAAACTTAATGATCCTGATATTTATAAACATAATTATTTATTAACAATAATTTTTTTTTGTTATTTATTTGCAAAATGTATTAGTTTGGCGATGACGTATGACGTATGACATCATTGGGTGGGAAAAACCGTGGTATAGAAAAAAACCCGCAAAGTATTTTTTAATTAATATTTTTTGAAAAACTGTGGTATAGGCTATTCGCAAAGTTTGAACCTGCGAAAATCGAGGGAACACTGTAGTGTCTATTGAATAAAATTGGCTATAACATTTTAAAAACCCAAAGTGCTTTGTGATCTTTTTTAGTCATTGAATGGAGTGGACAACTTTTAATATATAAATAAAATATATTATACAATGTAGGACATTGTTTTTAGATACACCACCTGCTATGACCAGCATGTGTTGTTTCCATGTATTTTTCGATACTTCTTGTCAGGATTATAGATAATTGCCAGGGAGGAAATGTGACTGCAATGGTTTAGGCTTTCATGTTTGGCACTATCTCCCACTTTGTCCCTTACAAGTGCTTGTTTTTTGTACTATGGGAAATCTGTTTCTGATTATTTGCTTTTAAGTGTTGGAATTCATTGTTGAAAGTCATTGAGAAATCAAAAGCCTGGAATTTAAAAAAAAAAACTTTTAAGCTTTTGTTTCATTTCTTCAAGAAGTTCTTTTAAGTACCGTGTTTCATGAGTTACAACAAAGCTTGTTTTAGGAACACGCCAAATTGTAACAGGCCTTTCTTTGAGTACTCTCCCAATCTCAGATCTGCAGGAAAGCAATGCAAATGTTGCACTAAGCCATAGCTTGTTTTAATGATTGTGTAAAGACCCTTCATTCCCATTACCAGGCCTCTGATGTATCTGACTAGGCAGCTCTAGGATAAAAGTCAGTTATCATAGTAGCAATTGCCATTGTGGTCCCTTCCCACTTCTCTAAGGCCATGTGGACAGAAGCAAGCCTAAAAGTTGGCAAATGTTTTCCCTTTCTATTGCCAAAAGAAAGCAAAGGCAATTGAATCCCAACAACTAGTAGCTGTTCTGTCGGGCTCTCTGGTAGAATCCTCCCCAAAATTCACAGGTACAAATTTCAGACACACACACGTTTGAAAATTCAAAACAATGTTCTTTATAATGAAAATTCACTTAAAGCAAGCCCTCTTTTGGTATAGCAAAGAGCACTCGTCTCCAAACAAACTGGTAATTTGTACAAGTCCCTTATCAGTTCTGTGATACTTAGCTTGCAGCTGTGAGGCAATTCACAGTCCTTCTTCTTTCACAAAGTGAAACACACTTTGCTCTGGTTTAGTTTCAAAGCGGGGGAAAATCAGCACACAAAAAGTCAAAGTCAGTAAAGCAGTCACGAAACACAACGATCAGATAATCCTCCACAATGGCCAAACCCATAGGCTGCTATTTATAGCAGCCTCACTAATTACCACAGTCCCACCCAACCACAGGTGGCCTCATTTTCTTTGATAATAATCTCTCAGTTGTTGTTGCCTATGCATCGCTCTCCGCATGCGTGGCTGTATCATTAACTCTTGTTCTGAATCCAAGGAGGAGCTAGATAATTGAACTCCTTCTGAGCTGTCTGCCACACTCTCCTCCTTCCTGTCACTCCTGTCTTCTTGGTCAGAGGAGCCTTCATCAGCAGATTCCACCGGGGGCAAAACAGGCCTGCAGCATGTGGATGTCTCCCCCACATCCACAGTCCTTGGGGCAGGAGCAGGGCCAGAGCTAACCACAACAGTAGCCAATTTAGGTTTAAAAAAAAAAAGACACCAAGAAGGCATCATCATTCTATAGCTCTTTGTCACTATGTAATCCTCATTGGTAGATTCTTAAGTAGAGAGTAAAAGATTCCAAAGGATGTCTATTGTAGGTTATTGAATATCTGGTACTATACTATTTGTCTTGAAGTAGAGAGACTGGGTATCTGTAAAAAGAAGACAGGTATGTGAAAAAAGGAAAAAAGAAGGTAGGGAAGAAGTCCAGGTTTGGAGATAAAGAAGTAATACTTCTCACTCTTATTGTATCACAGAATGCCCAGCCGGCGACTTAACGCTGGCCAGGATTTGCGGCAGGGCCATGGAAACGCGGCCCTCGGCCTCTGCCGCCATTTTGAATGGCCGGGATCTCGCGAGATTTCGCGAGATCCCGGTGATGCCTAGTCATTGGCCATTGCCGATGATGTTGCCAGGGGAGGAGCCTGCCAGCCCTATAAAAGGGGCTGCGCAGGCTCGGAGCCTCCTTTTCGCCCCTGACAACGAGCAGGCGAACACCCGCCCTCCCTCCCTATCTTTCAGTGTGCTACTGGGGTCACCCTTAGGGGGCCGAATAGGAATTTTTGGTGGTCTCGGTGTTTCTGCAACCGTTTTTCTGCCTATTCCACACTGGCAGTTAGGGGGTGCTTCGCTCCCCGATTAGTTCTAATTGGCTTACCTCTGGTCATTGGGTTGGTAGGTTAGGGTTGGAAATTGGGAGGTGTTTAGCAACTGTGTGTTCTCCGTTGGGCATCTTTGGGGATGATTGGCAGACTCTCTCCAAGGGCTCATGGTGCCTTTTAAATCGATCTGAGCATTTGGGGAGAACCTGCCTGTGGGTGTCGCCCATTTCAATTCCCTTTCAGGGATTGGACAGCGAGACCTCCCACATGCATGGCATGGCTGGGATCCAGGTGAGGGCACAGCCCCTTCACATGGATCAGCATGGAGCTACGCCCTAAGTTGCCCCGGAAGTTTTTATGACATCATTTCCGCCCCGGAAGTAATTCAGTTGACCTCTGCAGGTCCATGTTAGGTTGAATTAAATTAATTTTAATTTTATTAATAAAAATGACCTAGTTTTAAATCCAGCTCTGTGTCCACGTTGTCATTCCGCCTCTGCTGCAATGTCATCTAATGGTAGTCCTCAGAATTATCTGTCCAAAGGTCTTTCCACTGACTTTGCTTCCACTGATTTGTTGAAAAAGATGCTAATGTTCATCTGGCCTAGCCTCTGGGTACAATGGCAGCAAAAAATCTTGTAATGTCATCTGGGATACGTCTTAAACCTAAATTCCAAAAGGGGGAATATTACCCACCTTAATTTATAGGTTGCAGTATTCATATTTAATGTGAATAGTGCAACCTAAAATTCGGGAGTTGAGGCAAGAATGGTATGATTGTTTCTGCAACCTTGACAGAGGGAATGGTGCAAGTCATTTGCTACATCAGACAACTGGTCTCCAATCTTCCTGGTTTAGGAAAAAAACTTTTTGTAGGAAGTTATGGGACATTACAAACGTTGTATTCCAATCTTCACCCATCCGATTTCAAATTGTCCTTTAGATTTGGGAATAAGATCTACCCGATTCTATAAAACATCTTAGGCAGAGCTGGGCACACAGAGGCTGGTCCAACCAGGAAGGAGAAATGAGGGAGGGAGGAAGGAAGGAAGGAAGGAAATTTTTATTTATTCCTTCCTTCCTTCCTTCCTTCCTTCCTTCAATTTTTATGCCGCCCTTCTTCTTAGACTCAGGGTGGCTTACAATATAAGGTGTCTCAACTCCCCCATGCCTGGCGGTATAGATGGGTCTTGAGTAATTTACGAAAAGCAAGGAGTGTGGGGGCAGTTCTAATCTCCGGGGGGGAAGTTGATTCCAGAGGGCCGGGGCTGCCACCGAAAAGGCTTTTCCCCTGGGTCCCGCCAAACCGCATTGTTTAATCGACGGGACCTGGAGAAGGCCAACACTGTGGGACCTAACTGGTCGCTTGGATTTGTGCGGCAGAAGGCGGGAGGGAGGAAATGGAAATGGAGGGAGGGAGGGAGGAAGAAAGGAAGGAAGGAAGGAAGGAGAAACGGAGGAAGGAAGGAAGGAAGGAAGGAAGGAAGGAGAAATATATAATATAATATAATAATATAATAGAATAGAATAGAATAATATAATATTATAATTTGAAGAAAACTGAATTTGAAAATGTATTGTGGGCCAATGATGAATACGTTGTTGCTCAGGTTTATATAATATTGAAACTGAAATTGAAAAATGAATGCATTACATGATTCAATGACCTAGGAATTTTGGTAACAATATAATGCAATAATATAATAACGGTGGAAAAATATAGGGATGAATGGATTGAAATTTACCTTGAATTACAGTCTGAAAGAAAACTTTTACAAAATGATGTATTGTTAGTACCTAACATATTAGAAACTGTCAACAATGTATAAAGATTTTTTTCAACCATTAGTTGGAAATATACTGTATAAAATGCACCTTTTTACCCCCCCAAAAGAGGGTGGGTCATCCTATACACCGAATGTAGCCCCCCCCAGGGTCCCCACCCTTTGGCCTCTGCCTCCCAGCAATTACCTCCTGATAATAAACAGCACAGAGCTTTTCCTATTTCAATAAGCGGTATGGATCAAGTCAAAAGTGTTAGCCACAGTAGATAAAAATTCAATCTTTAAAAAGAAATGCTTCATTCTACAGGTTGGAAGAGTATAATTTGCAAATAAGTCCTTTCCTAATAATGCTTTTTCTGATTTTCATTTCATTTTCATTCATCTTTCTTTTACTAGTTATTATGGAAGGAGAAAATATTCAAACATAACAAATCTGATGTTACTTAATACTTTTTGGCAAGATTAGCAGCTTGGCTAATCAGTATGTGAACTTCATAGACCTATATCTGAACTTCAGTAAATTTTAGTCATTGCACTTGAAAATGAACTTGAAAAGAAATATAGTGGCAGTAAGTTTATATATCACATATTAACCTTTAACCAAGATGGCGATAAACACCAAGTCTAATTGTACTCTTCTCCCAGATATTGTGTTTGTCACCAAAAAAATGTATAAAACCTTGCACCTACATAAATATTTTTAATCTACACAAGATATTTTTACAGATAGTCCTCATTTACTAACTACTTATACATCTACTGTTCAAAGTTATGACAACACTGAAAAAAGAAGTTTATGACTCAAAGTTGCAGTTATCCAATGTTCCATCATGTGATTGTGATTCATGCAATTGGCAGCCAATGAACTTTTATGATAATTGAAGTGTCCTGCAGTCACAATTGTCATTTTCAACCTTCATAGCCAGCTTCCAATAAAGAAAGTCAATGGGAAGCTAGCGTAAAGCTCTCTTGACTGAAGATTATTTGCTTAATTGCAGCTGGAGCTGATGTCATAAGTTGGTGCAGTCATGTGACACTTTACTGTATAATCACATTGTTTAGTGACAGAATTGTCAATCCAATTGTGTTCAGTAAATGAGGACTACCCATACTTACATTTTACCATTAATGATGAAATAATATTTCCATGTAGGTAAGAGATGCTATCTTACTGATAGTCAAATTATAAGATGCTATTTGCCATGAATCTTGCAAAGCTCATTATTTCATCTATGGTGATAAATTAGGGGTTTTTTTTAAAGCAAACCTATAACAGAAGCATGGGATCATATTTGACTCTCCAAAGACCTATATCTTTGTAGACTTTAGTTCAGTATTCAATACCATCATACCAGACATTCTTCTAACTAAACTAAATCAGCTAGTGGTACCTGAACACACTAGTAAGTGGATCATAATCTTGCAGCTTTATATCTGAGCTTCAGTAAATCTTAGTCATTGCACTTGAAAATGAACTTGAAAAGAAATATAGTGGCACTAAGTTTATATATCACATATTAACCTTTAACCAAGATGGCGATAAACACCAAGTCTAATTGTACTCTTCTCCCAGATATTGTGTTTGTCACCAAAAAAATGTATAAAACCTTGCACCTACATAAATATTTTTAATCTACACAAAATATTTTTACAGATAGTCCTCATTTACCAACTACAGTACTTATACATCTACTGTTCAAAGTTATGACAACACTGAAAAAAGAGGTTTATGACTCAAAGTTGCAGTTATCCAATGTTCCATCATGTGAATGTGATTCATGCAATTGGCAGCCAATGAACTTTTATGATAATTGAAATGTCCTGCAGTCATAATCTTTCTAGCAGACAAGAAGCAGCAGGTGAAGCTAAGCAGAATCACATCAGGCACCCTACAATTAGTACAAGGGCTCTCCAGGGATGTGTGGTTCTTTCTACTTCTCTTCTCTCTACATTATTTACCAGTGATAGTGAACCTTTTTTTCCTCGGGTGCCTAAAGCACACATGTGTGTAGTATCGGGCATGCATGAGTGCCCACACCCATACTTTAATGCCTGGGAACAGTGAAAATGGCCTCTCCCGCCACACCGGAGGTCCTCTGGAGGTCTAAAACAACCCATTTCCCAACTTCTGATGGGCCCAGTAGGCCTGTTTTTCACCCTCCCGAGGCTCCAGAGGCAAAAAGAGCCTCCCCCACCTCTCCTGAGACTCTCTGGGAGCCAAAAATGTCTTCCCAGAGCCTCCATGAGAGTCGAAAATCAGCTGGACGGTACTGGAGCTGAGCTAGGCTTGTGTGCCAACAGATATGGCTCCATGTGCAACCTGTAGCACCCGTGCCATAAGTTTGCCATCACTGGTATGTACCAATGACTGTATCCCAAATGATCCATCTGTTAAACTACTGACGTTTGTAGATGGCACAGCAGTGATTAGTCTTATTAGAGACAACAATGAATACAGAGGTTGAACAACCAGCCTTGCGGTGCGACCAGAACAATCTGGAATTGAACAAACTCATAACTGTAGAAATGGTGGTAGACTTTAGGAGAAGCCCTCCCATACTACCATCTCTTACAATACTAGACAACCCTGTATCTACAGTAGAGACTTTCACATTTCTAGGTTCTATCATATCTCAAGACCTAAAATGGATACCTAACATGAAAAATGTCATCAAAAAAGTACAACAAAGAATGTTCTTTCTGCAACCCAACAAGACATGTTGGTTCTGCAACTCAACAAGGCATGTTCGTTCTGCAATCCAATAAGAAAGGCACAGATTTTAGATTACTACCAACATGCCTTTCATCGAGTACCTGTATACTGCATAAATCAAAAAGACGGCTGTAAAAATATTTGCAGACCCCTCGCATCCTGGATATAAATTGTTTCAGCTTTAACCTCAAAATTATGCTATCGAGCACTGCACACCAAAACAACTAGTCACAAGAACAGTTTTTCCTGAATGCCATCACTCTGCTAAACAAATAATTCCCCCAACACTGACAAATTATTCACTAAGGCTGCATTACTATTACTATTAGTCTTCTAATTGTTCCTATCACTCATCTCATCCCACTTAGGACCACATGACTGTAACTTTGTTGATAGTTTCCTTATTTGTATCCTATGACTATCATTAAGTTGTATCTTATGATTCTTGACAAATGCATCTTCTCTTTTTATGTACACTGAGAGAATATGAATCAAAGACAAATTCCTTGGGTGTCCAATCACACTTGACCAATAAAGATTTCTATTCTATTCTATTCTATTCTATTCCATTCCATTCCATCTTGTTTCTTAAAACTATGTCCTCAGTACGAAGAATTGTATGTATGTGTGTATGTATGTATATACAGTATGTATGTATGTATGTACGCACGTATGTATGTACATATACAGTAAATGTGTTGAATATTCATTAACCTGATATAAATAGTTGTATATTGAATGTTTGAATTTCATTGGTTGAAAAATGACCGGGAAATTTAAGTGACCGTCAGTTATGTTTGAGCGGGAAGAAACAAAGTATAAAAAGCTGTAAACCGCCACTATGATTCATTCATGTCTGGAGTAGAGTTATCAGAGCAACATTGTGTTCCCGATATATGGAGAAATAAAGTATCTGCCGATTCAACAGTCTCAGTTTATTTCACTGGTGACGAAGGAGGTCTTACCTATGTGCCTCCGACATGGAAAACCTACCCGTGGGAAAAGCTCCCAACCATTTCGATCCTGAAAAATCTACATGGAACAAATACATGGGGAAATTCGCAGTCTTCCTTGAGGCGGGAGGTATGAAAAATGCCGACAGTGGACAAAAAAGAGCCATTTTTAAAAAATTATTATTTATTTTATTATTATTTAGATTTGTATGCCGCCCCTATCTGCGAACTCGGGGCGGCTCACAACAAAAATATAAACAATCGTACAAATCCAAATAGATTCAATAAATTTAAGTATTTAAAATAGTTTAAAAAAGAACCTCACTATATTAACAAGCACACACACAAACATACCATACATAAATTGTACGTGGCCGGGGGAGGTGTTTCAGTTCCCCCATGCCTGACGACAAAGGTGGGTTTTAAGAACTTTACGGAAGGCAGGGAGAGTAGGGGCAGTTCTAATCTCCGGGGGGAGTTGGTTCCAGAGAGCTGGGGCCGCCACAGAGAAGGCTCTTCCCCTGGGGCCCGCCAACTGACATTGTTTAGTTGATGGGACCCAGAGAAGGCCCACTCTGTGGGACCTAATCGGTCGCTGGGATTCGTGCGGCAGAAGGCGGTCTCAGAGATATTCTGGTCCGATGCCATGAAGGGCTTTAAAGGTCATAACCAACACTTTGAATTGTGACCGGAAATTGATCGGCAGCCAATGCAGACTGCGGAGTGATGGTGAAACATGGGCATACCTAGGTAAGCCCATGACTGCTCTCGCAGCTGCATTCTGCACGATCTGAAGTTTCCGAACACTTTTCAAAGGTAGCCCCATGTAGAGAGAGTTACAGTAGTCGAATCTCGAGGTGATGAGGGCGTGAGTGACTGTGAGCAATGAATCCCGGTCCAGATAGGGCCGCAAATGGTGCACCAGGCGAACCTGGGCAAACGCCCCCCTCGCCACAGCTGAGAGATGGTTTTCTAATGTGAGCTGTGGATCGAGGAGGACGCCCAAGTTGCGGACCCTCTCTGAGGGGGTCAATAATTCCCCCCCCCAGGGTAATGGACGGACAGATGGAATTGTCCTTGGGAGGCAAAACCCACAGCCACTCCGTCTTATCCGGGTTGAGCTTGAGTCTGTTGACACCCATCCAGGTCCCAAGAGCCTCCAGGCACCGGCACATCACTTCCACCGCTTCGTTGACTGGGCATGGGGTGGAGATGTAAAGCTGGGTATCATCCGCATATTGATGATACCTCACCCCATGTCCTTGGATGATCTCACCCAGCGGTTTCATGTAGATGTTAAATAGCAAGGGGGAGAGGACCGACCCCTGAGGCACCCCACAAGGGAGAGACCTCGGAGCCGACCTCTGACCCCCCACTAACACCGACTGCGACCGGCCAGAGAGGTAGGAGGAGAACCACTGAAGAACAGTGCCTCCCACCCCCAGCCCCTCCAACCGGTGCAGAAGGATACCATGGTCGATGGTATTGAAAGCCGCTGAGAGATCGAGGAGCACCAGGACAGAGGATAAACCCCTGTCCCGGGCCCGCCAGAGATCATCCATCCATCCAAGCGGTTTCCGTGCTGTAACCGGGCCTGAAACCCGACTGCTGGGGACCTAGATAATCAGCTTCTTTCAAGGACCGCTGGAGCTGGAGTGCCACCACCTTCTCGACAACCTTCCCCATAAAGGGAAGGTTGGAGACTGGACGATAGTTGTTAAGTACGGCTGGGTCCAGGGAGGGCTTCTTGAGGAGGGGGTGCACAAGTGCTTCTTTATAGAGTGATGGGAAAACTCCCCTCCCCAAGGAAGCGTTGGTAATCTCCTGGGCCCAGCTCCGTGTCACTTCCCTGCTGGCCGAGACCAACCAGGAGGGACACGGATCCAGTAGACAGGTGGCAGAACTCACAGCTCCAATGGCCTTGTCCACTTCATCAGGTGTCACCAGATCAAACTCTTCCCAGACAGGTGGACAAGTACGTGCCCCAGTCACCTCGACTGACTCGTTGTCAGTCGACTCTGTTTTACAATTGGAGTCGAGGTCAGCCCAGATCTGAGCGACTTTATCAGCGAAAAATGTGTTAAACTCCTCGGCACTACTCTGCAAGGGCTCCCCAACTCCCCCCTGGTTAAGAAGGGAGCGGGTCACCCTAAACAGAGCGGCCGGGCGGGATTCCGCTGATGCAATCAAGGCGGCATGGTACGCGCATCTTGCCGCCTTGAGCGCCACTTTGTAAGTCTTAATAAAAGCTCTTACAAGTGTTCGATCAGATTCAGATCTACTCTTCCTCCATCGCTTCTCTAGACGTCTCTTTTGGCGTTTCAACTCCCGGAGCTCCTCGTTGAACCATGGGGCTCTACGGGGTCTAGCGCCACGGAGAGGTCGCAAAGGCGCAATCCGGTCAAGAGCCTCCGCAGCAGCCGTATTCCAGGCCTCCGCAAGAGACTCCGCCGAACTGTGGATGAGTGTCTCTGGAATAACCCCAAGCGCCGTCTGAAAGCCCTCTGGGTCCATCAGGCTTCTGGGGCGGAACATCTTCATTGGTTCCGCCTTCCTGCGGGGAAGGATAGCAGCCAGGAAGTCAAGCCGTAGTAGGAAATGGTCTGACCATGACAAAGGCAATGGTTCTAAGCCCCTTAGTCTCAGACCATTACTCAATTGCTCGGAAAGGAATACCATGTCAGGTGCGTGCCCTCCCTCGTGAGTCGGACCCTGTACTACTTGAGTCAGGTCCATGGCTGTCATGGGGGCCATGAACTTTCTTATACTAAGAAAATTACTGCGGCTCACAGATTTACGATTTAGCTTAGACTTTAACTGATCCACTACCGGCCAACTCAGTTTCGTGGGACACCTTAACTACTAAACTGGCATCTCATTTCAAGCCTACCAAGCTGGCTATTGTTTACAGACACCAATTCTCCCGAATGACTCAAACAGAGGGGGATTCGATTAATCAATATGCTACCTGTCTATGAACCGTGTTGTCTAAATGAAAATTCAACAACCCTGAAGCAAGGTTAATAGACACTTTAATTTTTGGAATGAACTAAGGAGGGAGGGGTGTTGAATATTCATTAACCTGATGTAAATATTGAATGTTTGAATTTGATTGGTTGAAAAATGATCGGGAAATTTAAGTGACTGTCAGTTACGTTTGAGCGGGAAGAAACAAAGTATAAAAAGCTATAAACCGCCACTATGATTTATTTGCATGTGGAGTAGTTATCAGAGCAACATTTTGTTCCCGATATATGGAGAAATAAAGTATCTGCCGATTCAACAGTCTCAGTTTATTTCAAAATGTATAATTGTTATAAGCTTAATTATTCAGTAATAACAGTTAACTGTTTTTTTAACATGAAAAATTATTCCACAGTAAACAAGAACTTACATAATAGCTGGGAAATTCTAGGAGTTGAAGTCTATATTTTAAACTTCTGAAGATTTAAAAAACCCTGCCAAATAATTAATATTTGAAACCACTTGGTATTAAATATATAATTAGATATCTAAAATTCATTTAAAGTTTAAAAATAAATGGAATTGAAACTGGTGAAATTAAAATACTTTAGTTAAATTAAGGTTTGATTGATTGAAACATAATGTATCTTGATAATTTTTAGCTAGCTAAATTTTTAACACTCCACAATATAATACCAAAACAGGGCATTCCACAAAGCACAGGATATCTGGTAATTGTATAAAGTACCCTCCCACCCTTCACCACTTTCTACAAAGCATAAATCCTCTTACATCTCCAATTTTTAGCTTAAAGTTTTAAAAAGGAATAATTGTTATTTATAAACTTTAGGCACAACAGCCTATATGTAGGTGATTAGGAAGAAGTGTATATATTTCACTTAAACTTCTGGAAAAATATTGATCAGCACTTAAAGATGCTGCTTTAGAAATAACAAGTACGGATTAATTACCAGTAAAAAAAAATGAGTGAAAGGAAGTATGTTTTTTGATAGAAATTTTAAATGGATATTTTTAGTATCTGTTTGTATAATGGGAAGTGAGGAAACACACAAGGAAACAATATTTAAAACTGTCTTTATCAGGAATTATGAATTCCTCTAACAGAATGCTGAAACAGTCCAAAAATTTCATATTTCTTCATTTAATCTATAACTGCTTTGTTTCGTATTTTATTCTTTTAATTTAAAATGTATAATGACATTTTTGTCTCATGACTTTTTAATGACTCATCATTGGATCTGAACTGTTTGATTAATCTGTAACCTCAGAATTTCACAGCTTCAGTAAAGTCATGACAACCTTGTTAATCATACATTTTTTCACCCCTAGGGTTTCAGAATTAATTGCAAAAATTGTACTTAGTGCATTTGCTCTATATCTTCCTCTACTTCCTTCTAGTATTTACAATATCCCTTTTCTTTAAATCTTTCCTTTATGTCCAGGATAAAATAACAACAAAGCTAATTAGCACATGATATTTTGTGCCATTGCTGTGTGGCCATAACCATGAACATTATAAAATCCATTACTTATTAGGTAATTAAACATAGAACTAACTACAAAAATCTAAAATTAAAAATAAACAATATTGTGATTTAGCATATTCATTAATTTTGTTGCCATTGTAATTCAGCACTCTAACTTATTTTGGAACACAAGTCTGTGTTTCACCCAAATTTTAAAGAAGAAATTTTTCAAATATGCTGAGAAATTGAAATATCATGACATAAAAATCTATAGTGATAGCAGAGATTATGACTTTAAAAACAGGGTTACTATTTCAGATAAATAATATATATATCCCATTCTCTTCTTTCTCTTCAAATTTCATTATAGTACTAAAAGCTTATTTCTATTGTTTTTGATTAAATGAAATGACATGATATTTCTTATATCTGGCTTTTAAAAGCTTGTTAAGGAGCAATATATTCCCAAATAAATACATTATAACAGGAGCAATGATTAAAATAACAAATTTGAAGTCTGACTCAATTGAGGATGTTTATATTAATTCCAACTAGTATGACTTGCAAAAAACATTATTACCACCAGAGGACGCTCTTTTATGAACAGAGTGTATTACTATAATTCCTTGAATCAACCTCTTCAGTTATATTATTTGCATTTCTATTACTGGATTTGCAAACAATGTGGATCTTCTAAATAAGTAAAGCAATACAATGGCCCCCAAAAAGGATAGAAACATAGAAGTCTGATGGCAGAAAAAGACCTCATGGTCCATCTAGTCTGCCCTTATACTATTTTCTGTATTTTATCTTAGCATGGATATATGTTTATCCCAGGCATGTTTAAATTCACTTACTGTGGATTTATCTACCATGTCTGCTGGAAGTTTGTTCCAAGGATCTACTATTCTTTCAGTAAAATAATATTTTCTCATGTTGCTTTTGATCTTTCCCCCAACTAACTTCAGATTGTGTCCCCTTGTTCTTGTGTTCACTTTCCTATTAAAAAACACTTCCCTCCTGGACCTTATTTAACCCTTTAATATATTTAAATGTTTCAATCATGTCCCCCCTTTTCCTTCTGTCCTCCAGACTATACAGATTGAGTTCATTAAGTCTTTCCTGATAGGTTTTATGCTTAAGACCTTCCACCATTCTTGTAGCCCGTCTTTGGACCCGTTCAATTTTGTCAATATCTTTTTGTAGGTGAGGTTTCCAGAACTGAACACAGTATTCCAAATGTGGTCTCACCAGCATTCTATATAGCGGGATCATAATCTCCCTCTTCCTGCTTGTTATACCTCTAGCTATGCATCTAGGATGCTTTTTGAATATCATAGCATATTGTTTTAGTATATTCTTGTGAATTTTTAAAATTATATTATAATTCAGATGAACAAAGGCAAATATACTTGTCAGGATTAATATAGGTAGCCTTTGATTTAACAATCCCAATAAAAAAATTGAACTTGGTAAATGATGTAGTGATTGAGATGTATCTGATATTGCAATACATATGGGTTGCCAAGTGCCATTTTTTAAATCATATGACAACATGAATGCTCAATGGTTTAGATCAGGGATCAAGCTTGACTCAGCCTTCCATCCTTCCAAGATGGGTAAAATGAGGACCCAGATTGTTGGGTCCTGACTTTGTAAACCGCCTAGAGAGGGCTGTAAAGCACTGTGAAGCAGTATATAAGTCTAAATGCTATTGCTGTTTATATTACGTTGCGATACTAAGATAGGAAAGATCCCTCAAAACCACTTCATGTAAGTAGCCATTTAGCCTGAGTTTGAATTTTAACTAAAAAAATTGGATATTTGGGTTGTTTATGAGACACAGATTAGACTACAGGGTATGCTTACTACTGTCCTCCAATTCTACTTCCAAAAGTAGAATTTCCTATCTAAGGCAGGTACATTTCTCTCTATCAGCCCTAGGTGTGTGGAGGTTAGCATGTTGACCAGAGATTGGCAGAACCATGCAGGTTTATACCTTCCAGAGCCATCAAAATGCATTCTATGATTCTGCACAAGACACACTCTCAGAATTAGGATGACAGGCAAAAGATAATCCGAAAGTGGATAAATGGGAGTGCCGGCAGTAGAAACATAGAAGATTGATGGCAGAAAAAGACTTCATGATCCATCTAGTCTGCCCTTATACTATTTCCTGTATTTTATCTTAAGATGGATATATGTTTATCCAAGGCATGTTTAAATTCAGGTACTGTGGATTTACCAACCACGTCTTCTGGAAGTTTGTTCCAAGCATCAGTAAAATAATATTTTCTCATGTTGCTTCTGATCTTTCCCCCAACTAACTTCAGATTGTGTCCCCTTGTTCTTGTGTTCACTTTCCAATTAAAAACATTTCCCCCCTGAACCTTATTTAACCCTTTAGCATATTTAAGTGTTTCGATTATGTCCCTCCTTTCCCTTCTGTCCTCCAGATGATACAGTAGAACACACTGCGAACTTTCTTGACAAAATTGCAGCAAGAAAAGTTATAAACAAACAAACAAACAAACAAACAAACAAGCAAGCAAGCAAGCAAGCAAGCAAACAAACAAGCAAACAAACAAATAAGGTCTAAATGTATTGTATTTGACCTTACTTTTCCAGTATCAGAAAGACTGGGGTTTTTTTTATCATAGCATTTTTTCAACCAATTTATTTTCAAGAATCTATAATAGTGATAATATAGAATCAACAACAACACACTTTTCAAATTTCACCATCGAAACGTGAATATATTACATATGATAACTCGAATTATCTACAAGCTACAATTTACACTGTTACAATACACAAACATCTGCATGAGTACAGCCTTATTTTTTTAAAAAATACACAAAAATCTGGATACCTGATTTAAAGCTATGCCTCATGGATGGACATGAGGATAAAAGAAGAATATGCTCTCCCCTGTGAATATCTATTCTCAGCTTAACTTCCACTTGGAAAGTTGGTGAAGAGAGAAATAGTCTGTAGGATGTCTTACCTCGAGCTCCGAAAAGAAAGCTATTAGCACGAATAGCGGTAAGGCTTCTTAGACCCTACTTCTTCCTGGCAGAGAAATCGATTGTGGTTGACTAATCTCTTGTATCTCTCTGTGTGGGCAGCTACATGTCTGAACGTGTCTATAATTGGGCAGGATTCTTGACTACAAATTATATGCAATAAATATGGTTAATGCTTCAAGACTCCGGGATCTCAGCGTTTTCTTTTTAAATAACCTGGGTCTATTGTAGTATCTAAATTGACTTAAAAACAAAGGGAAATAAGGATAAAAAGAAAGAAAGAAAGAAAACAAAAAATCGGAACAGGAATTAGTTAATGCTTGTTTGAGAGACCACCAAGAGATTTCATGGCAGCAGGCTAGATTGGATTGTTTTTTTTTAATCGCAGAAGAAAATTACCTAGGAATCCTTGTAGGGGCAGAAGTGAGGGGTTCTTTCTTTTTTCTATGCATGCAGCCTTGCAATACGGGCTTGCAATTATGGTTATACAGTACACAGAAAACTGTATGAAGATAACCGTGTGAAGATAAACGGATAAACGGATAACTGTATGAAGATAACCGTATTCGATATGTGTATCTTTTATTCTCGCGGAATACCGAAAAGCGGAATATCTTTGGGGTTCCTCAGACCTTTTAGGTAGGTTGGATGGATTTCTGCAGCTACGCCCTCATTGCAGATTTTTCCAAAACAATGACTCGGGCAATAAACAGAGCTGTTCTGTAAAAAGAACCCTGGGCGCAAAGAGAAGCAACAGCCGCCCTTAGTTGTCCCTTCGTGCCGGGGACAACCGTGCATCACTAGCCCCGCCCATAGCCAACCCGAAGACTCTCCGATCTACTTCGCTTTCTGCTTACCTGACAGGCGCTTCCGTTGCGGGAGAAGCCGGCGAGCTGGTCCTCAGAAGACCATCTCCGTCGAAGGCCCGCCCTTTCGCCTTCCGGATTGGCTGGCGAGGCCGGTGCTCTGCGGTCTCTGTTATTGATGCTGGGCTGGTGCTGCTGCTGCTGCTGCAAGGAATTTTGTGGTCCGTTCGGCGGCTGGGAGCTTATCCTTAAAGAAGGGAAGAGCGCGAGGGGCCGCTGCGGAACTCTCTGCGTAAAAGGAAAGTTATCCATCTCCTCGCGAAGTGGCATCCGAGGCTGAAAGGAAGCGGTGGCGGCAGAGTAAGCCCCCACCCGCCCTCTCCTCTGGAACAAAGGCGCCGACAAGTCTGCTCTGCCCTCGCCGGAGAGATGGCGTCTTTCAATTTCGGGGGGCTCAGTGCGGCTTCTCGGAGGAAGAGCACTTATGCCCGCAACGCAGCCGTTGAGAGACGGAATCTCATTACCGTCTGCAGGTAAGTTGGCCTCACTGCCTGGCTAGTTGCAAATATATTCCTTAATATGTGTGTTTGTACATTCATTCATTCATTCATTCATTCATTCATTCACTCACTATTTTGGGCCCTTTAGCTCTAACTAAAACGGATAGGTATGTATTCCCTGAAGTTTGCATAGGTGGAAAAAGGTAAGCAGGGCTGAACATAATTGATACTGTTGGAAGAAAAATCCATCTGGATTCAGTTCCAAGTGGGGAGAAAGACACTGGAAACATGGAGGCTGTTTGGAAGAATGGCTTAGCGGTGGACCACATGGTTTTTTTGGTTCCTGTGCAAATGAGCACATGGAAGATGTGTGTGTGTGTGTGTACAAACAAACCCACACACACACATATATGCCAAGACCTTCATACATATATACAAATATATATACAAATATATATACAAATATATATATGTAGATTGTTCTGAGTTCGGGTTTTGCCCTGTGTAATATTTTGCATGTCTATGCGACGTTTCGGCGAAATCACATTCACCATCATCAGGCTGAAGTTCCAATCTTTGTGTTGTTGTAAAATGGAACACAAAGATTGGAACTTCATCCTGATGATGGTGAATGTGATTTCGCCGAAACGTCGCATAGACATGCAAAATATTACACAGGGCAAAACCCGAACTCAGAACAATCTACATACATATACCCGTGAAAATTTACGAAAACAAATATATATATATGTGTGTGTGTGTGTGTGTGTGTGTGTGTGTGTTTATGTCGGATCACCCTGGTATATTTTAAGGAACGTCACAGCTCCTTTTTGCCTCTAGGCCCAACCCAGGACCACTTCAAGGCAGTTAATATATTTATAGCCGACAATATACATTTTACAACAGCACAAAGCTTGGAACTTCAGCCTGATGATGGTGAATGTGATTTCACCGAAACGTCGCATAGACATGCAAAATATTACACAGGGCAAAACCCGAACTCAGAACAATCTACATATATATATATATATATATATATATATATATATATATATATATATATATATATATATATATATAGACACACACACACACACACACACATACACACACATACATATATGTGTCACATGTTTTTGCTGAATTTGAATATATATATATATATATGTATACACATATATGTAGGGTGATTTGACACAAAAATATGTAACCCTTCCCTGGTGCAGAGCTGAAGGGATTGGATACTTTAGCCTAGAGGATAATTCTCTGCCTTACAAGGCAAAAGTTCAAGTCCCAGTGGGTATGGCTAGCTGATGAGGCCAAAATAAGGCCAAAATAGATCTATCCTAGTCTCCCTTAATTTTCAAATTCAGCAAAAAAACATGTGAGACGTACACATATATATATATACACACACAATATGTCACAGAAATTTATTTATTATTTATTTATTTATTTGATTTTTATGCCACCCTTCTCCTTAGACTCAGGGCGGTTTACAACATGTTAGCAATAGCACTTTTTTAATAGAGCCAGCGTATTGCCCCCACAATCCAGGTCCTCATTTTACCCACCTCGGAAGGATGGAAGGCTGAGTCAACCTTGAGCCGGTGAGATTTGAACCGCTGACCTTCAGATCTACAAGTCAGCTTCAGTGGCCTGCAGTACAGCACTCTACCTGCTGCGCCACCCCATCTCATATATGAGTATACCCCCTCTCACATTTTGTAAATGTTACGTATATCTTTTCATGTGACAACACTGGAGAAATGACACTATGCTACAATATAAAGTACTAAATATTCAGCTTGTATAACTGTGTCAATATGCTGTCCCTTCAAAATAACACACAGCCATTAATGTCTAAACTGCTAGCAATAAAAGTGAGTACACCTCTAAGTGATAATGGCCAAATGGGGCCCAAAGTATCAATTATTTTCCAGCACATCCTTAACCATTTTCAACAATTCACCAGAGCTTGCCACTGGAGTCTCTTCCATTCCTCCATGATGACATCATGGAGCTGGTGGATGTTAGAGACCTTCTGTATCTCCACTTTCCATTTCAGGATGTCCCACAGATGCTCAATAGGGTCTGAAGACATATTTGGCCAACCCATCATCCTTACCATCAGTTTCTTTAGCAAGGCACTGGTTATTTTGGAGGTGTGTTTGGAGTTGTTATCATGTTGGAATACTGCCCTGCGGCCCAGTCTCCAAAGGGAAGGGATCATGCTCTGCTTCAATATGTCACAGTACATGTTGGCATTCATGGTTCCCTCAATGAACTGTAGCTCCCCAGTGCCAACAGCACTCATGCAGCCCCAGACCATGACCTTCGCACCACCATGCTTAACTGTAGGCAAGACACACTCCTCGTTGTACTCATCACCTGGCTGCCGCCATACATGCTCGACACCATCTGAACAAAATAAGTTTATCTGGGTCTCATTAGACCACAGCGCATGGTTCTAGAAAGCCATGTTCTTAATCTGCTTGTCTGCAGGAAACCGTCTGTGGGCTTTCTTGTGGCATCATCTTTTGAAGAGGCTTCCTTCTGGGACAACAGCCCTGCAGACCAATTTGATGCAGTGTGTGGCATAGGGTCTGAGCACTGACAGGCTGACCCCCCCCCCCACGCCTTCGAACTCTGCAGCAGTGCTGGCAGTACTCGTACATCTATTTCCCAGAGCCAAGCGCTGGATATGACTCTGAGCATGGGCACTCAACTTTTTTGGTCGACCATGGCGAGGCCTGTTCTGAGTGGAACCCACCCTATTAAACCACTGTATGATCTTAGCCACCATGCTGTAGTTTAGTTTTAGGGTCTTGCCAATCTTCTTATTGTTCTGGTTTCTGGTAGAAGTTTAGTAATTACAAATAACTCTTATTAAATGCATCATTTCATGAATAAAGCAACTCCATTTATTTCTCTGCTTTCCTGTACTTCAACATATTCCATACAGCACTCGGTCCATTATCTCTCTCTTATTATTATTATTATTATTATTATTATTATTATTATTATTTATTCGATTTGTATGCCGCCCCTCTCCGAAGACTCGGGGCGGCTCACAACATGTAACAAGAAATCATAGATAATCTAACAATTTTAAAATATTTAAAGATTTAAAAGACCCCGTATACTAACAGACATACACACACACGCATACCATATATAAATTAAACATGCCCAGGGGGAGATGTTTCAATTCCCCCATGCCTGACAACAAAGGTGGGTTTTAAGGAGTTTACGGAAGGCAGGAAGAGTAGGGGCAATCCTAATCTCCGGGGGGAGTTGGTTCCAGAGGGCCGGTGCCGCCACAGAGAAGGCTCTTCCCCTGGGGCCCGCCAACCGACATTGTTTAGTTGACGGGACCCGGAGAAGGCCCACTCTGTGGGACCTAATCGGTCGCTGGGATTCGTGCGGCAGTAGGCGGTCTCGGAGATATTCTGGTCCAATGCCATGAAGGGCTTTAAAGGTCATAACCAACACTTTGAATTGTGACCGGAAATTGATCGGCAGCCAATGCAGACTGCGGAGTGATGGAGAAACATGGGCATACCTAGGTAAGCCCATGACTGCTCTCGCAGCTGCATTCTGCACGATCTGAAGTTTCCGAACACTTTTCAAGGGTAGCCCCATGTAGAGAGCATTACAGTAGTCGAACCTCGAGGTGATGAGGGCATGAGTGACTGTGAGCAGTGAGTCCCGGTCCAGATAGGGCCGCAACTGGTGCACCAGGCGGACCTGGGCAAACGCCCCCCTCGCCACAGCTGAGAGATGTTTTTCTAATGTGAGCTGTGGATCGAGGAGGACGCCCAAGTTGCGGACCCTCTCTGAGGGGGTCAATAATTCCCCCCCCCCAGGGTAATGGACGGACAGATGGGATTGTCCTTGGGAGGCAAAACCCACAGCCACTCCGTCTTATCCGGGTTGAGCTTGAGTCTGTTGACACCCATCCAGGCCCCAACAGCCTCCAGGCACCGGCACATCACTTCCGCCGCTTCGTTGACTGGGCATGGGGTGGAGATGTAGAGCTGGGTATCATCCGCATATTGATGATACCTCACCCCATGTCCTTGGATGATCTCGCCCAGCGGTTTCATGTAGATGTTGAATAGCAGGGGGGAGAGGACCGACCCCTGAGGCACCCCACAAGGGAGAAACCTAGGAGTCGACCTCTGACCCCCCACTAACACCGACTGCGACCGGCCAGAGAGGTAGGAGGAGAACCACTGAAGAACAGTGCCTCCCACCCCCAACCCCTCCAGCCGGCGCAGAAGGATACCATGGTCGATGGTATCGAAAGCCACTGAGAGGTCAAGGAGCACCAGGACAGAGGATAAACCCCTGTCCCGGGCCAGCCAGAGATCATCCATCAACGCGACCAAAGCGGTTTCCGTGCTGTAACCGGGCCTGAAACCCGACTGCTGGGGACCTAGATAATCGGCTTCTTCCAAGGACCGCTGGAGCTGGAGTGCCACCACCTTCTCGACAACCTTCCCCATAAAGGGAAGGTTGGAGACTGGACGATAGTTGTTAAGCACAGCTGGGTCCAGGGAGGGCTTCTTGAGGAGGGGGCGCACGAGCGCTTCTTTATAGAGTGATGGAAAAACTCCCCTCCCCAAGGAAGCGTTGGTAATCTCCTGGGCCCAGCTCCGTGTCACCTCCCTGCTGGCCGAAACCAACCAGGAGGGACACGAATCCAGTAAACAGGTGGCGGAACTCACAGCTCCAATGGCCTTGTCCACTTCATCAGGTGTCACCAGATCAAACTCTTCCCAGACAGGTGGACAAGTACGTGCCCCAGTCACCTCGACTGACTCATTGTCAGTCGACTCTGTTTTACAATTGGAGTCGAGATCGGCCCGGATCCGAGCGACTTTATCAGCGAAAAACGTGTTAAAATCCTCGGCACTACTCTGTAAGGGCTCCCCAACTCCCCCCTGGTTGAGAAGGGAGCGGGTCACCCTAAACAGAGCGGCCGGGCGGGATTCCGCTGATGCAATCAAGGCGGCATGGTACGCGCATCTTGCCGCCTTGAGCGCCACTTTGTAAGTCTTAATAAAAGCTCTTACAAGTGTTCGATCGGATTCAGACCTACTCTTCCTCCATCGCTTCTCTAGATGTCTCTTTTGGCGTTTCAACTCCCGGAGCTCCTCGTTGAACCATGGGGCTCTACGGGGTCTAGCGCCACGGAGAGGTCGCAAAGGCGCAATCCGGTCAAGAGCCCCCGCCGCAGCCCTGTTCCAGGCCTCCGCGAGAGACTCCGCTGAACTGTGGACGAGTGCCTCTGGAATAACCCCAAGCGCTGTCTGAAAGCCCTCTGGGTCCATCAGGCGCCTGGGGCGGAACATCTTCATTGGTTCCGCCTCCCTGCGGGGGAGGATTGGAGCCAGGAAGTCAAGCCGTAGTAGAAAATGGTCTGACCATGACAAAGGCAACACTTCTAAGCCCCTTAGTCTCAGACCATTACTCAATTGCTCGGAAAGGAATACCATGTCAGGTGCGTGCCCTCCCTCGTGAGTCGGACCCTGAACTACTTGAGTCAGGTCCACGGCTGTCATGGTGGCCATGAACTCCTGTGCCAACCCAGAGGTTTCGCCGAGTGACGGCAGGTTGAAGTCCCCCAAGACAATGAGTCTGGGGAACTCCACCGCCAACCCGGCTACCTCCTCGAGTAGCACAGGCAGGGCTTTTGACACGCAGCTGGGAGGCAAGTACGTGAGAAATAAGCCCACCTGAACTCCTAAGTCCAACTTCATCAAGAGAGACTCGCAACCCGCAATTTCCGGAGCAATGAGTCTACGCAGGCAAAGGCTCTCCCTGGCTACAATAGCCACTCCTCCCCCCCTCCCCTGGGGTCGAGGTTGATGCCATATCTGAAACCCGGCTGGGCAAATTTCAGAGAGAGGAACACCTCCCTCCGGGCCCAGCCAGGTTTCAGTAATACATGCCAGGTTGGCCTCCTCATCCAGGATCAAATCCCGGATGAGGAGAGCTTTATTAACCACCGACCTGGCATTCAGCAGCAGCAACCTGAGCCCAGGGCCAGAGTTACACTCATCACCAGTACCCAAGATTGGGCTCACAGAGCCAGAACAGGGGACCGTTATTAAGCAATGGTCCCTCATTCCCCTGGAACGGCTAACTCTGTGGCCCCCGCCATATCTGCATCTCCCCAGCAACACAGGGATATTCCGACCCCCTGCCACCCCAGAGATCGGTGCCCCTTCCTCTCCTGTCTCACGAGCGTCAGGTGGGCCAGACATATCATTCACACTACTATCGATACACTCATCCATACCATACCCCCCCACTCCCACCCATCCAATCATACCAGTCATTCCATTCATAACCACAAGTATGTTTATCCCAATCATCCATTACTTAGAGCCCCAATTACGTTAAAAATCAATTAAATTAATAATAGTATAAAATGGCAGTTAACAGCAATTTAAACACTAAAAAGATTAAAATATAAATATATAAAATATACGCTAAAATTATAAATTAATTAATTAATTAATATAAAATTGATATCGATGATGGTATAAACAGATCTTAAAATACTCTTCAATCATCAGTAATCAGTCAGTCCAGGCATGATGTTCTTCTGGTCTTCAACGGTCTTAGGTCTTAATCTAATTTAAGAAAGTCTTGGTCTTGATTTTCTCTCTTCCTGGTGTCTTTTTTAAAACAGTCCACAAGGGGGCGCATTTCTCACATTTCTTTTCCTGCTTCACTTAGACAAGATTTATTTTCCTAACTACATAACTTTGAAAAAACAGCAGCACTGACTAAATACAATACAAAATACTTTGGCTTACGATAGCGTGGCGAAAACACATCCATTATTCTTTTTGGCAACATTGAAACTCCACCCTTCTTCTCCACTAGCCCCCTACGTGCCAAATACATCACTACAATATTTAATCCATTCCTCTCCTTAATATTTTCTTCCAGACCTCTGCTCTCTACATTTCTGGAACCCTTCTGAATTTAGGGTTAACCCAGCGAGCATCTGATTCTCCCTCACTAGATCCTGAACTCATAGCCCATCCTGTGGCTGGCCTCCCACCTGTTTTACTACCTGTAACCCCGGGGGCCCCACTACTTCATAAACACTATCTGAATCCGAGTCCTCAATATCTTCATCATCCTCCAACTGATCAGGAGTATGTACTTATAGCCTAGGACTAGGCCATCTTTCGCTAGAGCAGCAATTCATTCTTTCAAATCCTCAGGTGCCATGTTGAATTTCCATATGAGAAAGTTGGAGTGCTAACATAAAATTTAACACACCTGTTCCCCCTTCACACCTGAGACCTTGTATCACTAACAAGTCACATGACATCAGGGGGAGAAACAGTTACTTGGGCCCATTTGGCCATTATCACTTAGGGTATACTCACTTTCATTGCTAGCAGTTTAGACATCAATGGCTGTGTGTTGCGTTATTTTGAGGGGACAGCATGTTTACACAATTATACAAACTATATTCATTACTTTACATTGTAGCCTACGGTCATTTTTCCAGTGTTCTCCAGTGAAAAGATATACTTAAACATTTACAAAATGTGAGGGGGTACTCACTTCTGTGACATTCTCTCTCTCTCTGTCTCTCTCTCTGTCTCTGTGTGTGTGTTTGTGTCTATGTGTGTAGTTTTTGGATATTTAGGTGTTTTCCCACCACTGAAATAGAGAAATGCCCCCATAACATGAACAAACATGACAATACCATGACACCCCCATAACACGAACAAACATGACAGTACCACCTACGTATCAGACAACTGGAAACTAGCCCTAATCAACAAACGAATCCCAGCCATGAAAACCGACACTGGACCCAGAACAACCCAGGATGCCACCACCAATCAACCTCACCAGACCCAAACCCATACCCACTCCACAGACAAAATACAGCCCCCACCCAGAAGCCAAACCACGGGGGCATCTCCAATTGCTGCACTCCCTCAGACAAAGCAAACTGGCACACGGCATAAACACATAGCCAGACCACAAACTCAGAGTCATCCCAAAACCCGGGATGGTGTACCACAGACATACATTACAAAACAGCTGTCTAATCAACTCCAACAATTACTCAAGACGTCACCCCTAATCTACAAACATTAACTAATCTGCCAACATCAACTCTGAACTACTCAAGGTGTTACCCCATCAACTAATCAGGATGTTACAACATAGCCAACCAACCCGTTTACAGCAATTAAGCCAGCACCCCCCCCCCAATATTTATAGAAATACAGCAGCTTCAATCAAGCTTTGTTCACCTTAGCTTGAAACCGAAAACACCAGCCTGAAGATGATGAGTGGGACGTCGTCAAAATGTCGCCAAGATACAATCTTACATGAGAAAAGACCTGAATATGGCAAGACCTACATACCTATACCCATGAAAATCTACAAACACACACACACACACACTTAAGGTGCAGTTTTGCAGCTTTCTGTTCCTGTTTATTTATTTATTGTTAGAGTTGAAAGGGACCATGAAGGCCCTCAAGTTCAACCCCCTGCCCAAGCAGGAACCCTATAGTACACCAGTCAAATGGCAGTTCAATCTTCTCTTTAAAATGTCCAGAGTGTTGGCATTCACAACGTCCGCTGGTAGGTTGTTCCATTGGTTGATCACTCTGACCGTCAGGAAGTTCCTCCTTATCTCTATGTTGAATCTCTCATTGGTCAGTTTCCAGCCGTTGTTCCTGGTCCGGCCCTCTGGTGCCCTGAAGAATAAAGTGATCCCATCCTCTCTGTGACATCCCCTCATATACTTGTAGACTGCTATCATGTCTGCTCTAGCCCTCCTTTTCTCTAGGCTATCCATGCCCAGTTCCCTCAGTCACTCTTCGTAAGTCTTGGTTTCCAATCCCTTAATCATCTTGGTTTCTCTTTTTTGCACCTTCTCCAGAGTTTCAATGTCTCTTTTGAAGTATGGTGACCAGAACTGAATACAGCACTCCAGGTGTGGTCGGACCAGGGCGTAGTAGAGTGGTATTAAGACTTCCCTGGTCTTGGAGTGTATTCCCCTGTTGATGCAGCTTAGGATTGTGTTGGCTTTTTTAGCTGCTGCTGCACATTGTTGGCTGTGTAAGGGCAGATATTCTGATATTCTGATTGGTTGTCAGATTCCCATGGGGCAATGCAGGGGTAACTTTGTAGGTCCATGATGTCAAACCTATGGCACATGTGCCAGAGGTGGCATACAAAACCTTCTCTGTGGGCACCTGGGCTGTCATCAGCTGCTCTTCTGTTTGCATATCAGCCAGTGTCAGAACCTCAGAAACCTGAAGAACAGTGCATACCAACCACCTGGTCTTTGGGTTTCCAGTCCTCTGGTGCATCTGAAGACTAGCTGGCTAGACCGCATGTGCATGCCGGAAACCAGAAGAGCAGCTGTTGATAGCGCGCATGACCACAGAGAGGGCTCTGCGTGCCACCTCTGGCACACTTGCATGCATACCGGCCAGCTGAGTGTTTCTGGAGTTCCAGCACACATATACCTGTTTGAGCACTCAGTACCAAAAACGTTTGCCATCACTGTTGTAGGTTGTCTTGAGTCCCAGGCTCAAGGTTGAATCTTGCTGGGTGATGATGTAATGAAGAGGGTTGTACAGTGATCCCTCGATTTTTGCAGGTTCAAACTTCTCGAAACGGCTATACCACGGTTTTTCAAAAAATATTAATTAAAAAATACTCTGCGGTTTTTTTCTATACCATGGTTTTTCCCACCCAATGACATCATATGTCATCACCAAGAGTAACTTCTCTCTCTCTTTCTCTCTCTTTCCTGTCATTCTCTGCTTCAATCATTTTCTCATTTCTCTTTTTTCTCCCCGTTTTTCTATCATTTCTCTCTCTTTCTACCTTCCACTTTTCCCCCTTGCTCTCTCTCTCTCTCTCTTTCTCACTCTCTCCCTCTCTCCTTTCTATCTCGCTCTGTCTGTTGCTCTCTCTCTGTGAGAATGCCTGCCCCGCCTCTCCTGCAGCCCCCTCGCTGACAGCTGGGACGAAAGCGCTCTCAGCTAAGGGACTGCAAGAGGGGTGGGGTGGGCATTCTCAAAGCACTGAGCGGCTAGCAGCCGAATGAGGAGGATGAGAAGCCATAGCCGCCAGCGCTGCTGCAGGAGGACCTGTGTCCCAAGAAAGCCGGTGAGAGGGGCAAATCGGGCGGGTGGAGGGTAGTGGCGAGGGGGCCGGAGGCACTGGGGGGCGGGGGGGGCGACATTCAAAGCAATCTTTGCCGGCCTCCAACTTTCGTCACTCCCCACCCCCAACTTCAAGCCCGGCTCCTTGCGCAGACTTGGAAAAGGGTGCGCGGGGGTAGTTTTTGGCTGTCCATAGCCAAAAAAGGTGTTTTTACTTCCGCATCTCTACTTCACAGAAATTCGACTTTTGCGGGCAGTCTGGGAACGCAACCCCCCATGAAAATCGAGGGATCACTGTATTCCGAAAGGGTATTGGGCAATTCCTATTTGGCTTAATGCTTTGTCCTGGTTTGGATCTTGACTGAAGGATAATCCTATCATGTCCTGAGGATGAAAGTCTTTTGCTTTGTAGATAAGATGGCCCAGCCTTTTGTCTTTTAGATAGATGGGCACCAAAATATCTGTTGGGGGGCAGGAAGCTTAGGCTCTGAGTTTATGTCTTTAGAAACATATTTCTTTTTTAGGAAAAATGTAATATTCTGCCTTTTTAATATTTCCTATAATATTTTATTCTAGGAATGGGTGGGTACTATCTTCCTTCAATATTTACATGCTAGTGTTAATGTGTTAGCCGCCCCGAGTTCTCGGAGAGGGGCGACATATAAATCCAATAAATAAATAAATAAATCCAATAAAACAAACAAAGTGTGTGATTGTGTACACACCAATACTAATGCTATATATAAAAAAGGTAAAGGTTTCCCTTGTCCAGTCGTGTCCAACTCTAGGAGATGGTGCTCATCTCCGTTTTCTATCTAGAGGAGCCAGCATTGTCTAAAGACATTTGTGTGGTCATGTGACTTGCCTGACTATATGCAGGGAATGCTGTTACCTTCCCACTTAAATAATACTTTCATGTACATGCTTTCAAACTTCTAGGTGGGTAGGAACTGTTGCAAATAACGAAATCACACATACACATACATGCATGCATGCGTGCCTGCATACATACATACATGCATACACACACACACACACACACACACACACACATATAAAAATAAGTATATATCTGTATATTCCCTGAAGTTTGGGTTGTGTTGAAAAAGCTCAGCTGGTTGAATTTAATTTATATTTGGATGAGTGACCACCAGAAAATATGTGGAGAGATTTTTTAAAAATCCCAGAAAAAGGTACTAATGCAGGGATAGGCAAAGTTGGCTCTTTTATGACATGTGAAGTTTAACTCCCAGAATTCCTGAGATAGCATGATTGGTTCAGGAATTCTGGGAGTGGAAGACCACAAGTCATAGAAGAGCCAACTTTGCCTACTTCTCTACTAATGCATTTCTCCCAAGAAAAATACCTGAGCATTCTGTTCTGTCCATGTTTTCTTTAGTTTGCGTATCTCAAGTTCTTTTGTCAGTAGGATTTTCTGGTAAAATGAGTATGCAAATTATAGCTGCTTGTTGGGACTGGAATAATTGTTTTGCAGCTTTTTGATTTCTGGTTTTATGCCTACTAATATGTTTTCTAGCTTTTGCCTTAGGATATATTCACCATCCTGTTATGAAAGCACTGCTATTGCAAATGTTAAAAATGCTAATGGAGTAATTATTTTTTGTCAAACCTTTGAATATATTCTTCTAAGGAACTTCTTGTCCTTTCCCACTGCAGTTTCTTCATTCTGCCTTTCAATTCTTTCTAGTTTATACCTTCTTAAATCTGAAAACAGATTTTATGTCACTTTCTAGTAAGATTAATGCCCAGAATTTGTCATGCTAGTTAAAATGTACTTTATTCTATCTTGCTTCTCTTGTGTGTTTTTGTATACTAAGAATATCATTTCAGAAATATTCCTGTAATAAATCATATTTTTTCTATATGTCCTGCTGACCAGAAATAAATGCATGCTTTACTAAGAGTAGTTATATCTCAATTAGGTTTTTTTATTTAATAATCTGTAGTGAAGCCCATTTTACTTTAAATCTAATTAGAATGAGTGACTCCATGGATGTGTATACTGTATTGTGTTTATGTAATTTTCTTGGCAACAATGAGGATATGGCCTGGCTTTGCTTTTTTTTCTAGTGTTATATGTCTTCCAAGTGTAGATCTGTGGGATTTATTAATGCTCTCCCGTTAGTATTAACGGGACCCAACAGTGCTTAGGTATCCATATTACTGAGGAGTTGCCATTGCATTGTGCTGGGATGCTAAATCCTGAGTAATCCAGAAGAGAAGCTAAGCTTTTGTAGAAGAATATAAAAATAATTTATAGTGGGGGTTAATTCTCATTGCGAAGAAAAAACAGCATTTGCCCTGTACTATTTACCATTACAGCGAGATTTCTACGAATTCAGGTTTAATATGGTAATCTAGTGTGTGATGCAAATACAATCAATTTATAACTGAAAAGTTATAAATAACCAAAGATATTATGCAAATACAGATGATGCAGCCTTAGTTCATTTTCTATATAAAGTAAGGCTGACATTTATCTTGTTGTGAAGAGGCAAAAGCCTTGATTTAAAGCAAAACGAAATGGATGGCATGGAGTATTTTCTGTGATGAAGACAAAAATGAATAGTATAGTCCCAATGACTAAGGTATGTCATGCCTGTTACAGCATCTCACTAGGAAGCCTAGCAATACATTTCATCATCACATCCTGTTTGTCATAGTGATAGATATTTTCTTTATCAGCTATTTCCAAGTATATCATTTCCCAATATTACTGTCATTACACTGTTCCCTCGATTTTCGCAGGTTCGAACTTCGCGAAAAGTCTATACCACGGTTTTTCAAAAATATTAATTAAAAATACTTTGCAGTTTTCCCCCCTATACCACGGTTTTCCCTGCCCGATGATGTCATATGTCATCACCAAACTTTCGTCCACCTTTAATAAATATTTTTTTTAATAAACTTTAATAAAGAAACATGGTTGCTAAGGGAATGGGAAATTGCAATTTAGGGGTTTAAAGTGTTAAGGGATGGCTTGTGATACTTTTCATAGCCAAAAATAGTGTATTTACTTCCGCATCTCTACTTCGTGGAAATTCAACTTTCGCGGGCGGTCTTGGAACGCATCCCCCGCGAAAATCGAGGGAACACTATTCTCTGTATGATTCCAGGCAAAGTCCTTTTAGAACAATACTACGATTTAAAATCTATTGCAGATTTATTCCAACTACACCTGTTTAATGGATTTTTTTCTAGAGGAACAATACAATAATTAATGGAAAATACATTTACTGACAGAGAGTACTGTCTGGATTGCCTGAAAAATTCCAGCCATGGTGATTGCATAGTGAAGGACTTAACTGGTTCACTTTAGCATTATGATAATAAAGTGCTGTTGATGTTTAGAAATAAAATATGTACATTAGTATGTATTATGTTCTTTAAGCAAGAATAATAAACTTTCTTGCAGTGTTAGGGTAAAAATTAGGGGAGAATTAAGATTAGGAAAAACACTAAAATATTGAAAAGCAAATGTTTCAACATGTTCCTTTAATACCCTGTAAAATTTGATATGGTTTACACATCCTGTTAAGAGATGCTAAACATATTTATGATTTATTGCATTGATAAACATTGTCTGAGTTACAACAGGGGTGGGTTCCTCCAAGTTCGGATCGGTTCATGCAGTAGTGGACAGCTGCCCGGATGGAGGGAACGCAGTGGGGTAGTGAAAATGGAGCTCCACCCCAGAACACCCAATTTGCACTGAAAGATGTTGAAAGAAAATGCAGGGCATCCTGCATAAGCCATGCCCACAGTGTGGTAGTAAAAATTTAGTAGCCCTTTACTGGGTTCACCCAAACCAGTAGCAAACCGCTGGTGACATTATGAAGACTTGACAGAACCAGGTCAGTCAGTGCTGGCCCGTGAGCCCTGCCATCTTTTTGGTTTTTTCTTTCTTTCTGCGCATGTGCAGAAGCTGAGTTTTCAGCAGTGCTCAGGTGTCACGATCTTGTTTTGGGTTTTTTGGGAGGGATTTGTTTTTGGAATTTTTTTGCACTATATATGGTTCTGATTTGTTTATAGTTAATGTTTGTATATTATATACAATAATTAAATAGTTCGACCAAATCTGTGAATACATGAATATTGGGACTTTTAAAATATTAAAATATTAAAATATTAAATACTACTATTTTAAAAAATGTTGTTTATATTTAAGACATTTAAACTTTAAAAAACAGAGGTTGTTGCATTTTTTTTATTTCGGTTCTTGAAAAATCATAGACTACCTTTCTTATAAACATGTCACTTTTCACCCTTATCCATTTTATCCCAACTTTTCTTTTTTATTTTAATGATATGTCTTATTGTATTTTATACATGTATTATATAAATATAAATTATGTATGTATTTATAGTATAAATACATCAAAGTTTGTATATATGATAAATTGCGGTATGTTAATTTTTTAGGTTTTCTATCAAGACGCTGATTGATCGCTCATGCTTCGAAACTATTGATGATTCTTATCCTGAATTCAATAATTTTGCAGCTATTCTGGAACAAATTCTAAGCCATCGGCTCACAGGTACATAAAATCTGATTTTACATATTTTGTAGAAGAAACCATCTCCTTCAATGATATATGCATACATTGCTACTAATAATATCTTCTGATTATTCATCACTATTTCCACCATCAGTATTCTTTCATCTTCGTCTATGTACAGTGGTACCTCAAGATACGAACCCCTCGTCTTACGAACAACTCGTGATACGAACCCGGGGTTCAGAAAAATTTTGCCTCTTCTTACGAACTTTTTTCGAGTTACGAACCGGCGTTCGGAGACTGCTGGGAAGCCGCGCGGCTGTTTTAAAAGGTGACAGCTGGGCGGCGGGGCTTCCCAGAAGCCTCCCGAACGCCGGTTCGTAACTCGAACAAAGTTCGTAAGAAGACGCAAAATTTTTCTGAACCCCAGGTTTGGTTCGGGAGGTTTCTGGGAAGCCCCCCAGCCCGGCTGTCACCTTTTAAAACAGCCGCGCGGCTTCCCAGCTGTCTCCCGAAGCCGAACGCGGAAGTTCGGCTTTGGCGTTCGGCTTCAGGAGACAGCTGGGAAGTCGCGCGGCTGTTTTAAAAGGTCGCAGCCGGCCTGGGGGGCTTCCCAGTTCGGGGGGCTGCTGGGAAGCCCCCCAGGCCGTCTGCGACCTTTTACAACAGCCGCACGGCTTCCCAGCTGTCTCCGAAGGCCGAACGCGGAAGTTCGGCTTTGGCGTTCGGCTTCAGGAGACAGCTGGGAAGTCGCGCGGCTGTTTTAAAAGGTCGCAGCCAGCCTGGGGGGCTTCCCAGCACTCCCCGAACCCGGGTTCGGGGGGGTGCTGGGAATCCCCCGAGGCCGGCTGCGACCTTTTAAAACAGCCGCGTGGCTTCCCAGCTGTCTCCGAACGCCGAACGCAGAAGTTCGGCTTTGGCGTTCGGCTTCGGGAGACAGCTGGGAAGCCGCGCAGCTGTTTTAAAAGGATGCAGCCAGCCTGGGGGGCTTCCCAGCACCCTCCAGAAGCCCCCCAGGCCGGCTGCGACCTTTTAAAACAGCCGTGCGGCTTCCCAGCTGTCTCCGAACGCCGAACGCGGAAGTTCGGCTTTGCCGTTCGGCTTCAGGAGACAGCTGGGAAGCCGCACGGCTGTTTTAAAAGGTCGCAGCCGGCCTGGGGGGCTTCTGGAGGGTGCTGGGAAGCCCCCCAGGCCGGCTGCGACCTTTTAAAACAGCCGCGCGGCTTCCCAGCTGACGCCGAATGCCAAACACGGAAGTTCGGCTTTGGCGTTCGGCTTCAGGAGACAGCTGGGAAGCCGCGTGGCTGTTTTAAAAGGTCGCAGCCGGCCTGGGGGACTTCCCAGCACCCCCCCCGAACCCAGGTTCGGGGTTCGGGGGGGTGCTGGGAAGCCCCCCAGGCCAGCTGCGACTTTTTAAAACAGTCGCGCGGCTTCCCAGCTGTCTCCGAACGCCGAACGCGGAAGTTCGGCTTTGCCGTTCGGCTTCAGGAGACAGCTGGGAAGCCGCACGGCTGTTTTAAAAGGTCGCAGCCGGCCTGGGGGGCTTCTGGAGGGTGCTGGGAAGCCCCCCAGGCCGGCTGCGACCTTTTAAAACAGCCGCGCGGCTTCCCAGCTGACGCCGAATGCCAAACACGGAAGTTCGGCTTTGGCGTTCGGCTTCAGGAGACAGCTGGGAAGCCGCGTGGCTGTTTTAAAAGGTCGCAGCCGGCCTGGGGGACTTCCCAGCACCCCCCCCGAACCCAGGTTCGGGGTTCGGGGGGGTGCTGGGAAGCCCCCCAGGCCAGCTGCGACTTTTTAAAACAGTCGCGCGGCTTCCCAGCTGTCTCCGAACGCCGAACGCGGAAGTTCGGCTTTGGCGTTCGGCTTCGGGAGACAGCTGGGAAGCCGCACGCCTGTTTTAAAAGGTGACAGCCGGCCGGGTTCGGGGGGTGCTGGGAAGCCCCCCAGGCTGGCTGTCACCTTTTAAAACAGCCGCGCGGCTTCCCAGCAGTCGCCGAAAGCCGTTTTTTTTGCGGGGGTTTTTTTGGTTGCACGGATTAATTGACTTTACATTGTTTCCTATGGGAAACAATGTTTCGTCTTACGAACCTTTCGTCTTACGAACCTCCTCCTTGCACCAATTAAGTTCGTATCATGAGGTATTACTGTATATGCTTTTTGAGTCTATTTTCTTTTGTATATATAAAGCCACTCCTCTTTTACTTTGATCTATTAATGTTACATACAGTTCTTCTAATTTTGTGTATTCTAAAAAAAATAATGTTGTTTTCTAATATGTACTTCTTGTAAATAAATTATGTCCATATTCAATTTTTAAAATTTATTAAGTATTCTATTTCTTTTATTTGCTGAGTTCAGTCCATTTATATTTATCAAAATCATCCTAATTTCTTTATCCATGTTTATCTTTTTCTTATCTTAAGGCTTTTGCCGATCTTGTCATCCTCATTTCCTTCTGGTCCTTTACTTCCATTGCTGTTGCTGTTGTACCCTTTAGTTCTTTCTCATGTAATTCCAATTCTTGTTCAGTTAGCTGTAGCTATTGCCTTTCTATTGCCTCTTGTAATTTTGCCTCTCTTTCTTTCATTTCTCTTATTCCTTCTTCTGTCTGTATGAAGTTCTGCCGTTGAATATTTCAACTTAACTGTGTCGAGCTTCAGTCTTTGTTTATGCCATACCACCATTATGCCTTCTGGTATTAGCTATCTAAAATTCACTCCTCTCTCAATCAGTTTTTTCATTAAAAACGGATATTCTCTTCTTAAATCTCTTATTCTTTAACTTGCTTTAAAACTATGATCTCATTCTCTTTGTATTTAAAGGTAGTGTTTCTCAGTTTTTATAATTCTGCTCTTAAGGCCTTTTTAGTAAATCTCACATGCACTTTATTGATAATTTATTTCTCATGGCATATCTGGTGTGCACTCTATATACTTAACTGATATCATTAAGTAGTTATTTTTTTTTTACTTTCCTCCGGGACTTTTGGTAAAGTTTCTGCTGTTGTTTCTGCCAGGTTTTCTCCTTTCTCTTCCACCATATTTTAGAAGTGCAAATAATATTCAGATCTATCTATTTCCAGAGTTATTATAATTCTTTATCGTCTCTTATCAGATTCTGTCAATTCTTCAATTTTTCTTTCATTAACTTCCATCCTCTCTTTCAATTTTTGAAGGGGTTGTTCAAATCCTTTCATCTCTTTTATTTTTTCTGTCATTTTATTTATACTTTTATTAACTCCATCCATACTATCTTTAAGATCTTCATGCAAAGTTTAAAACATATTTTTTTTATTTCTGTCATGTATATTTTGTTTCCTGAGCTGTGTAGTGGCATCTGGCTTCAGTTGAAGAATGGTGCGGTATCTTTCTTATGGCCATATTATAATCTTTCAAGTGGTGAAATTTAATTTGTAATCTCAACTGAGTAGGTATAAAAATCCAATGGCAAAAATCCAGCAACAACAAGAAAGAAGAAGAAGAAGAAGAAGAAGAAGAAGAAGAAGAAAAGGAAAAGAAACTATATATCCAATAATCCCAAAAGAATATACTCCAATATAGAAAAATATAGAAAAGAAATAATAAAAGCCAAAAGATTTTTTTTTTAAAAAAAATCTAATTGTATCCAATAAAAACAGATGTTATGTTCCACAGTAACTTAAATAGGAAAAAGAGCAAAATAGAATCAAAAACAAAAATGAAGATAGAACTATCCAGTAATACAAATCTTAGTCAGAGGTTGTAGAAATTTGTATGAAAAAGGGAAAAATAAAGAATAAAAAGGAAAAAGAAAAAGAAAAAAAAGCTTCAGCCTTTGTTTTCACCCTAATTTATCCACCAGGTCTTGAAATAACAAAGAGAAAAAGATTCAGTCATTCAACAAAAAAAGTGGAAAAGATAACTACTGTGCACACTTCCAGACAAAACAAAATTGTGACTTGGTAAGTTTTCATATAGAGTCTCTTTTTCTAACCCAAAACAGACAGATAAAACTCAAAGAGGAAAAGAAAAAACAAAAAGGAAAGTAAATAATTCCTGTAGCTGCAACTATTTTTACAGGCTAAGGGAAAGAAAAAGAAACTTTGTCAAGCCAAGGTGGCACTATACAAAAAAAAAGACTTTCTAAAATCCAGTACTGCTCACAGTAAAAGAAAAAAATCCAGTACTGCTCACAGTAAAAGAAAAAAAGAGGAAAAGATAAGGAAGAAGCTAAAGTAAAAATATCTCTAAACACAGCCCAGTTGTAACTGCCCAAAAGTGTTTCTTCTTTAAAGACCGAAAAGGCACTATTACATTAGTATGTGTCCTAAAATAGTATTTGAATAAAGCCTTCCCTGCCGCTCTAGTTCGGAAGCAGCTATTATTGCAGCTTCCCCTTTCTACAACTCTTGGATGTGGAGGACCTGGATTGTGGGGGCAATATGCTGGCTCTGTTAAAAAGTGCTATTGCTAACATGTTGTAAGCCGCCCTGAGTCTAAGGAGAAGGTCGGCATAAAAATCAAATAAATAAAATATAAATAAAATAAAATAAAAACACTGTTCTCCTCTGAAAATAGTATTTTAATTAAATCAAAATCCAGCTCTTCCCTTTCTTTCATCCCAATTAAAAGTTGCTAGCACAGGAAAAAAAAATTATGTCCCCCCCAGATGACTCCGTCTTTTCATTTCCTGCTCATATCGCTTTCTGCCAGGACTAATGGTGACTGATCGCCTCCAGAGAAGCTGAATTGGGCTGCCTGCGAGATCATGCACACTTTATTTTAATGATTAATCTCTTTCTATTCCTGATCTTTCAGGTCAAATCACTTGGTTTGGGTATGAAAGCCCTCGTACTTTCTGGGATTATATTAAGGTGGCTTGTCGCAAAGTTTCATATAACTGCATCTGTAGCATTGAGAATATGGAAAACGTTGCCTCTTCAAGAGCTAGGGTGAGTATTTCAACATTCTTCTTGTTATGTATTTGGTATTGTTCAAAAGAGAAGAGTAGAGTAGACCATCTGAGTGAGGAAAACATAAAGAACTTCTGTTTGTATCTGGATCGCATTTGAATTTCCCAAAGGCTGCTGGGAAGAGAGTTGTTAGCTCTGAGTTCAGGGGGACTGAGACGAAATCCAGTGGAGCAAGGTAAGCACCTGGAAGTTGAGCTGCTGGTTGCATCTGCATGGCATTCAAATTTCCCAGAGGCTGCTGGGAAGTTGTGAGTTCAGGGGGACTGAGAATAAATCCACTAGAGCAGGGTAAGCACCTGGATGTGTTTCAAAATCTAAAAGAGCAGCAGTACATTCTTGGTAAGTGCATCTGTGATTGCAATTAATTCTGTGCAATTCTTGTGTTGCAACTGACTTACGTGGTACTCTTCAAGTTTGGATACTGTCCTATTTGTAAATAAATTACGAGTCTACATGGACAAATGACTTATTTATTTATTTATTTATTTATTTATTTATTTATTTATTCATTCATTTATTAGATTTATATGCCGCCCCTTTCCGTAGACTTGGGGCGGCTCGCAACATAATAAAACAATTCATAACAAATCTAATAATTTACAATTTAAAATTTAAAGTAGTTAAGAAAACCCCATTTTTAAGCAGACATACCTACAAACATACCATACATAAATTATATAGGCCCGGGGGAGATATCTCAATTCCCCCATGCCTGACGACAAAGGTGAGTTTTGAGGAGTTTACGAAAGGCAAGAAGGGTAGGGGCAGTTCTAATCTCTGGGGGGAGCTGGTTCCAGAGAGTCGGGGCCGCCACAGAGAAGGCTCTTCCCCTGGGCCCCGCCAGCCGACATTGTTTAGTTGACGGGACCCGGAGAAGGCCGACTCTGTGGGACCTAATCAGTCGCTGGAATTCGTGCAGTAGAAGGCGGTCTCGGAGATATTCTGGTCCGATGCCATGAAGGGCTTACCTAGAGTCTTTGCTCTTCAGACAGAAATTGGGTTTCCAGCCCAGCCATTCTGTTCTATTGAGCTTCTCTGAGATAAAAAGATGCTGCAGGAGAAAAGTAGTGTGAAGAACCATGGGATCTGGCAGGATGAGAGCTGTGAATCACAAACACAAAGCTTTCACCGTGTCCCTGCATTACAGATACAATACTCTTGCTGACCTTACTAGAGATTCTAAAGTGGCATGATATCTGTAAGTGGTTCAATGAAAAACTGTACCAGAGATGGTTTGCATCCATCAAGGAAAGGGATTGAGGTATTTGACATTAAATTCACATATTTTCTGGATAAATGTTCAAACGAGGATAGAGAATTAATTGATATAGAACATTTCTGTTCCCAGCAATATAAAACTAATAGGGTTATCATTGCGTATAATATAGATGGTTGTGCGGATAAGAATATCAATCTTGCTGTCAAGATTGTAGTAGGAGTAGTAGTTGTAATAGTGCATGCCCTACCATGTGCATCAAACAAATAGACTTCATTAGGGGAATTCAGACACAGGTTATGTAGAAAGTAAACATAGGTCCAATTAAAAAGAATTATACACCAACACACAGGATATGAGGGTGAATTAGGAATTCAAGTAAAGGTAGACATGATATTGTTGCCATTATGAAAACTTGGTGGGATGAAACCCACAAATGGAACACACAATTATAGGGATTTAAATTATTTAAAAGAATCAGACCAAAGAAAAGAAAAGAAAAGGTGGTGTTATGTTATATGTAAGAAATAACCACATCTCTATAGAAACAGACCACAACAATAATGAAAACTTTTTGAATGCATTTGGGTCAATATAAAAAAGATGGGGGGATTACATTGCCATAGGTGTATACTATACAGTGATCCCTCGAGTTTCGCGATCTCGAGTTTCGCGAAACGCTATATCGCGAGTTTTCTACCCGGAAGTAACACCACCATCTGCACGCATGCGTAGATGGTGGAGTTTGCATTACCGCCGGGCAGATCAGCTGCTAGGCGGCCAAAGGAACCTTCCCTGGGTCTTCCCGCCGGCATGGGGGGCTTCCTAGCACCCCCCGAACCCCCAACCCGGGTTTGGGGGGGTGCTAGGAAGCCCCCCATGCCGGGGGAGACCTTTTAAAACACCCGTGCCGCTTCCCAGCTGAGTCCTGAAGCCAAGCGCAGAAGTTCGCCTTTGGCGCTTGGCTTCAGGACTCAGCTGGGAAGGGCGCGGCTGTTTGAAAAGGTGGCAGTCGGCCTGGGGGGCTTCCCAGTACCCCCCCCCAACCCTGTCTCCTGCCGCCGGTTTAGCCAGGAGAGGAGCGGCAAAGTGACTTGGAGGAATGGGAAACTCAAACCGCCCAGTTTCAGCTTTCCATTCCTCCACGTCACTTCGCCGCTCCTTCTGGCTGGTGGGGGGGGGGAGTTAGGAAGGTTCTACTTCTCCCCCCCAGCCAAAAACTCAAAGCCTGTCTCCTGCCACACAGTTTAGCCAGGAGAGCAGCGGCGAAGTGACTTGAAGGAATGGGAAACTCAAACCGCCCGGTTTCAGCTTTCCATTCCTCCACGTCACTTTGCCGGGGGAATCTGGGAGGGAAGATGACGCGCCGGCAGCACAGGGGCGAGGGGTGGGAGGCAAAGCTCTGCGGGTACAGCCCCTTTCGGCCAAGCCTCCCCCCCCCCGCCAAGCAGCCAGGGAAGCCGAGCCGGGCGTGGAACATCGGCGCGGGAGGCAGGAGACGATCGGGCGACCGGAGCAGCAGCGCCGCCGCCGCCACGCCCGGCTCGGCTTCCCTGGCTGCGTGGCCGGGGAGGCTTGGCTGAAAGTGGCTGGAGCCGCAGAGCTTTGCCTCCCCCCCCCCTGTGCCGCCCGCGCGTCATCTTCCCTCCCAGACAAAAAGGCCACCCTTCGGCTCTGCAGTTTCAGTGGGGTTTCCCCGTTGCCCAGGGATTCCTGAACACACCACAGCCACCTCCGTTCGGGCGAAGGAATCCCTGGGCAACGGGGAAACCCCACTGAAACCGGGCGGGTTAAGCCTCCTTCGGCGACTGCGGAACTGCTTGCTGTCAACTTTGCACTGGGCAAAGAACTCTTCACCTCCCGCCAGGCACGGACGAAAGGCGTGGAAGTCTATTGTAGCAGCTGCTACAGCGGAGACATTTTGGGGGGGAGGCAGGAGGCAGGAGATCTGGCCCTTCACTTGCCCTCCCAGCAAAAGGCAAAGCCGCGCAGCTCCCCAGCCGCCAAAGGAGGCTTAACCCCACCCCTCTGTCCCACCCATCGCCCGTGGCCGGCAGAAAAGCGGGGATAGGCAGGAGGAGGTTATGCCGACCACGGGCGATGAGTGGGACAGAGGGGTGGGGTAAAGCCTCCTTTGGCGGCTGGGGAGCTGCGCGGCTTTGCCTTTTGCTGGGAGGGCAAGTGAAGGGCCAGATCTCCTGCCTCCTGCCTCCCCCCCCCCAATGTCTCCGCTGTAGCAGCTGCTACAATAGACTTCCACGCCTTTCGTCCGTGCCTGGCGGGAGGTGAAGAGTTCTTTGCCCAGTGCAAAGTTGACAGCAAGCAGTTCCGCAGTCGCCGAAGGAGGCTTAACCCGCCCGGTTTCAGTGGGGTTTCCCCGTTGCCCAGGGATTCCTGAACACACCACAGCCACCTCCGTTCGGGCGAAGGAATCCCTGGGCAACGGGGAAACCCCACTGAAACCGGGCGGGTTAAGCCTCCTTCGGCGACTGCGGAACTGCTTGCTGTCAACTTTGCACTGGGCAAAGAACTCTTCACCTCCCGCCAGGCACGGACGAAAGGCGTGGAAGTCTATTGTAGCAGCTGCTACAGCGGAGACATTTTGGGGGGGAGGCAGGAGGCAGGAGATCTGGCCCTTCACTTGCCCTCCCAGCAAAAGGCAAAGCCGCGCAGCTCCCCAGCCGCCAAAGGAGGCTTAACCCCACCCCTCTGTCCCACCCATCGCCCGTGGCCGGCAGAAAAGCGGGGATAGGCAGGAGGAGGTTATGCCGACCACGGGCGATGAGTGGGACAGAGGGGTGGGGTAAAGCCTCCTTTGGCGGCTGGGGAGCTGCGCGGCTTTGCCTTTTGCTGGGAGGGCAAGTGAAGGGCCAGATCTCCTGCCTCCTGCCTCCCCCCCCCAATGTCTCCGCTGTAGCAGCTGCTACAATAGACTTCCACGCCTTTCGTCCGTGCCTGGCGGGAGGTGAAGAGTTCTTTGCCCAGTGCAAAGTTGACAGCAAGCAGTTCCGCAGTCGCCGAAGGAGGCTTAACCCGCCCGGTTTCAGTGGGGTTTCCCCGTTGCCCAGGGATTCCTGAACACACCACAGCCACCTCCGTTCGGGCGAAAGAATCCCTGGGCAACGGGGAAACCCCACTGAAACCGGGCGGGTTAAGCCTCCTTCGGCGACTGCGGAACTGCTTGCTGTCAACTTTGCACTGGGCAAAGAACTCTTCACCTCCCGCCAGGCACGGACGAAAGGCGTGGAAGTCTATTGTAGCAGCTGCTACAGCGGAGACATTTTGGGGGGGAGGCAGGAGGCAGGAGATCTGGCCCTTCACTTGCCCTCCCAGCAAAAGGCAAAGCCGCGCAGCTCCCCAGCCGCCAAAGGAGGCTTAACCCCACCCCTCTGTCCCACCCATCGCCCGTGGCCGGCAGAAAAGCGGGGATAGGCAGGAGGAGGTTATGCCGACCACGGGCGATGAGTGGGACAGAGGGGTGGGGTAAAGCCTCCTTTGGCGGCTGGGGAGCTGCGCGGCTTTGCCTTTTGCTGGGAGGGCAAGTGAAGGGCCAGATCTCCTGCCTCCTGCCTCCCCCCCCCAATGTCTCCGCTGTAGCAGCTGCTACAATAGACTTCCACGCCTTTCGTCCGTGCCTGGCGGGAGGTGAAGAGTTCTTTGCCCAGTGCAAAGTTGACAGCAAGCAGTTCCGCAGTCGCCGAAGGAGGCTTAACCCGCCCGGTTTCAGTGGGGTTTCCCCGTTGCCCAGGGATTCCTGAACACACCACAGCCACCTCCGTTCGGGCGAAAGAATCCCTGGGCAACGGGGAAACCCCACTGAAACCGGGCGGGTTAAGCCTCCTTCGGCGACTGCGGAACTGCTTGCTGTCAACTTTGCACTGGGCAAAGAACTCTTCACCTCCCGCCAGGCACGGACGAAAGGCGTGGAAGTCTATTGTAGCAGCTGCTACAGCGGAGACATTTTGGGGGGGAGGCAGGAGGCAGGAGATCTGGCCCTTCACTTGCCCTCCCAGCAAAAGGCAAAGCCGCGCAGCTCCCCAGCCGCCAAAGGAGGCTTAACCCCACCCCTCTGTCCCACCCATCGCCCGTGGCCGGCAGAAAAGCGGGGATAGGCAGGAGGAGGTTATGCCGACCACGGGCGATGAGTGGGACAGAGGGGTGGGGTTAAGCCTCCTTTGGCGGCTGGGGAGCTGCGCGGCTTTGCCTTTTGCTGGGAGGGCAAGTGAAGGGCCGGATCTCCTGCCTCCTGCCTCCCCCCCCCCCCCCAAATGTCTCCGCTGTAGCAGCTGCTACAATAGACTTCCACGCCTTTCGTCCGTGCCTGGCGGGAGGTGAAGAGTTCTTTGCCCAGTGCAAAGTTGACAGCAAGCAGTTCCGCAGTCGCCGAAGGAGGCTTAACCCGCCCGGTTTCAGTGGGGTTTCCCCGTTGCCCAGGGATTCCTGAACACACCACAGCCACCTCCGTTCGGGCGAAGGAATCCCTGGGCAACGGGGAAACCCCACTGAAACCGGGCGGTTTGGACTTTCCATTCCTCCAAGTCACTTCGCCGCTCGTGTCCTGGGTAAACCGGGCGGCAGGATACAGGCTTTGAGTTTTTGGCTGCAGGGGGAGGGAGTTAGGAAAATCCTACTTCTCCCCCCGCAGCCAAAAACTCGCAAGGTAAGGTTCGGGGCGGGGCGGGCGGGGCCCTTTTGTGCCAGTCGGGGAGGCGGCGGCGGCTGCAGCAGAGGCGGGCGGGGGAGGCCGGCCCGCCGGAGGGGCGATGCTGGCGGCGGAGACAGGCGAAGTCCCGCCCGCCCCCCGCCCGCTTGGCCCCGGGGGGCTGAAGGGAGCCAGGCGGGGGAGGGCGGGGGCTACTCGGTTCTTCCTCAGCCGGGGGTAGCCGGAGCGCCGGCCAGGCGGGGGCGGGCGAGGCGAGGGCTGCGGGGCGTGCCGGGCTCCAAGTTGCCGCGCTGCCTTTGTAAACCTGCCCGAGGGAGGCGAGGGAGCCCCTTTGTTGGCCGGCGGCCTGGCCGGCCCTTGGCGCGCGGTGCCCGCGGGGACTGCTGCGGCGGGGACTGCCCACTGCCTTCGCCCAGACCAGAGGCATCGCTCGGCTGGGTTTGCAGATCCGCGGAGGCATCGCCGAGGGCGGGCTGAGCGGCGCTGTGTTGGGAGCCCGTGCCGTGGGAGCGGGCGGCTTGGCCTCGCTGCGGCGGCGGCGGCTTTGCGGGTCCTCGCTGGCGGCCTCGCCGGGCGGAGGAGGCTGCGGGGCTTTCTAAAGGGAGGAAGAACTTGCTATCGAGCCTGCTAATGAAATCCAACCGGCGGAGGGTCTGAAATTCCACCCGAGGGGAAATGGGGGAAAAAAGCCCAGCCGGGAGCGCGGCGCCAGGCATTGTTCTCCGGACCCCTCCCGCAGCCTGGAGAGGGAAAGGGCCGCTGCGGGTTGGATTTCATTAGCAGGCTCGATAGCAAGTTCGATAGCGGCGGGCGAACGAGGCGAGCGGCGGGCGAACGAGGGGAGTGGGGGGCGAACGAGGGGAGCGGCGGGCGAACGAGGGGAATGGGGGGAGAACGAGGGGAGCGGCGGGCGAACGGGGCGAGCGGCGGGCGAACGGGGCGAGCGGCGGGCGAACGGGATGTGCGGCCGCCGAACGGGGCGAGCGGCAAACGGCGGGCGGGCATCAGCGAGGATCCGAGGCGGCGGGGAAGACCCAGGGAACGTTCCTTCGGCCGCCCAACAGCTGATCTGCTCGGTAGCGCGGCAGCAGCGAGGAGCCGAAGATGAGGTTTCCCCGTTGCCCAGGCAAAGGGGAAACCCCATCTTCGGCTCCTCGCTGCTGCCGCGCTACCGAGCAGATCAGCTGTTGGGCGGCTGAAGTAACCTTCCCTTGGTCTTCCCCACCGCCCACACGCAAACTTCACCATCTGCGCATGTGCGGCCATGAAAAAATGGCCGCACATGCGCAGATGGTGTTTTTACTTCCGCACCGCTATATCGCGAAAAATCGAGTTTCGCGAGGGGTCTTGGAACGGAACCCTCGCGAAACTCGAGGGATCACTGTACACCAAATAAGCAAACAGAGGAAATAGACAAATCATTTGCTGCATCACAATAGTAATAGTAACTATCCTGACATCAACTGGAATACAAATAGTAGCATAGAGTGTATCATTCAGAGAACAGTGGGATATTTTATTCAAATAACTGCCTTATTCGAAATATATATGTGAATATAGTTTCTATATACCGTAGATCAGGGGTCCCCAACCACCGGGCCGCGGACCAGTACCGGGCCGCGGGGCATGTTGCACCGGTCCGTGGAGTCAGCAGCTGCCAGCCCTCATGCCGCCACCCGTTCCCTCCAGCGCTTCGCCTCCCGCCGGGCAAGAGGCCTCGGGAGGCAGGTTCTGCCGGCCACAGGACGATGGATGGGACAGAGGGGCGGGAAGGACCGAGAGGCTCAAGCCTCTTTTGGCTTCTGCCGTGGGGCGCTTTTGCGTTTTTGGCTGGGGGGAGGCAGGAGGGCCAGCCTGACCCCCTCTCTCCAGCGCTTAGCTCCCGCTGGGCAAGAGGGCTTGGGAGGCAGGTTCTGCCGGCCACAGGACGATGGCGGGAAAGAGGGGCGGGGAGGACCAGCACCCCCATGCTTAATCCCGCCCCCAACCACGCCCCTTTCCGCCCCCACTGGGCCATAGAAAAATTGTCTTGCTGAAACTGGTCCCTGGTGGAAAAAACGTTGGGGACCACTGCCGTAGATGATTCGTAAATGTGTATAAAAGTGAACAAATTAGTGAAAATAATTTGGCAAGTACAATCAGTGAAGCCATTGTGCTCTATAGTAATTTATTAAATTTCTACAGGTATATTACTTTTATTAAAGATGAGAAAATAGAGCTAGAAACTAAAAACTTGGAAAAGATTATTATATATACTGTATTGTCAGATGATGGAAATTATAGTTACTATGTACAAGTAAATATTATAAGTTAAGATTATTATTATTATTATTATGTATGTTTAAAAAGTAAAAAAATAAGATGATGGATAGAAGGTAGATGCGCAAATACCATTATTATTATTATTATTATTATTATTATTATTATTATTATTATTATTATTATGTATGTTTAAAAAGTAAAAAATAAGATGATGGATAGAAGGTATATACGCAAATACCATTATTATTATTATTATTATTATTATCATCATCATTATCATTATCATTATTTTATTTATTTAAAACGAACTGTATATAAAATAAATAAATATGAATAGGATGAAGTATGATAACTTTGTTATTCTGTTCGGGTTTCAGAGATTGAATGGACCAGATTTCTGTTTAATAATACTTATATCATGATTTGGATTTCAGGGAAGAGCTTGGATTAGAGTAGCACTTATGGAAAAACACTTGTCTGAATATATTTCAGCAGCTTTGAGAGATTTCAAAACAACCAGGTATTAAATATTTTGTTAAATAAAGTAGATTTTAAGTCATTTAAAATTCCTTATTCTTTATCAGATTTAGTCAGTAAATGATAACTTGCATGGAAGGGAGTAAAATGAAAACATGTATTTATATTCAGTGTTAAACCTTCAGTGTTAAGTCTTCGGAGAGGGGCGGCATACAAATATAATAAATTATTATTATTATTATTATTATTATTATTATTATTATTATTATTTGTTTATTATTGGTGGTATGGTTACTTATGACAGCTGGCTTTAAGGAGTATTTATGTAAAGTGTGTTATATTGAAACACTTATTCTGTAATTTGGTTGAAATCATCAGATTCTTTAGATGCTACTATTTATAATTTGATTTATGTACAAGAAATTAGAATTAATAAATATTTCCTTAAGTTAAACAATCACACATATATTCTAGATTGGGAGATTTAAATATAAATGTCCAGAAGGCTACCGTGGTAGTAGCGCTTCGAATACTTTGTTAAATGTTTTAAACAAAATATAACTTACTTCATACTCCATGAACTCAGCAATTTCAGCATAACGGTAAGGAGAAAGTAGGTAGGGAAAAAGATTTTTTCTTTTGTTTCAAAATAATAGAACAAGAAACCACCCAGTGAAGCTAGAAGGAGATAAAAGCAAACACTTCTTTACCGATCACCAAATGATTTTGTAGAATTCATTATCACATGTGTTGCTACCAAATTTAATGGCTTTTTAGTGGAAGTATATTCATGGAGAACAGGGTTATCAAGCTTACTGGTCTAGAAGACATCCTGGTTTGATCCTCCAAAAATCAGTGGCAGTGAACAATGGTGGAAGAGATGTTGCTTTCTGCAGCACTATAAGCTTATGGGAAAAAGAAAATACGACACTAAGATGGCTATTGGCCTGATCAAGCATCACTGTTATGCTCTGAATGACTCTAGGGGGGCGAGAGGGAGGGGGTTAAAAATAGTTACTTTCTATCCCAATAGCAACCTGATAGAATTTGGTAGATCTTGGCATTAACCGCAATCACTAATTTGAATATTTGGCATGATATTTTAATAATAGAGAATATTTAATCTTTTTCTAGAAGATTCTATGATGATGGAGCAATTGTATTGGGAGAAGAAGCAAACATGTTAGCTGGCATGCTGCTCGGACTCAATGCTATCGATTTCAGGTATTCATTGTGAAAGTGAAATGAAATAATTTTATTTAGTAAAATATAATTAATTTTGTAATTAACTCATAGGTGAAGATGTCATATTTAAAATTAGTAAATCTGTTTACTTATTTGATGGAAGTGAAATTTTAGAATATAGAAAAACAGAGTTGGAAGGGACCTTGGAGGTCTTCTACTCCAACCACCTGCTCAGGCAGAAAATCCTATGGGAGTGATGGCGCACCTCCCCCCGGGTGCCGAAAGAGCATGTGCGCATGCTATTGCACATGCGTGAGTGCCCAAACAACTCAATGCCTGGGAAGGGTGAAAACAAGTTCCCCTACCCCCTGAAGGCCCTCTGGAGGCCTGAAATGGCCTGTTTCCCAACTTCTGGTGAGCCCAGTAGGCTCGTGTTTCACTTTCTATTGGCAACAAAGGCTTCCCTGGAGCCAGGAGAGGATCAAACGCCTTCCCTCATCCCCCCAGAGACTCTCTGGAAGCCAAAAACGCTCTCCCAGAGCCTCTGTGTGAGCCAAAAATCAGCTGGCCAGCACAAACATGCACGTTGGAGCTGAGCTAGGGCAACGGCTCACGTGACAGCAGATATGGCTCCGCGTGCCACTTGTGGCACCCATGCGGTGTTTTTCTGTGCATGTGTGTCAGACCCATAGAAATAGCAAAGAATTGGAGAAATATACATTATGGCAGTATATTAATGCCAGAAGGTTTTCTTGAATGTAGTCACACTAACTCCTCCCAATTATTTAAATAGATCTACTCCAAAGATGACTAAGTCAGGGTTTAATTCAGCTGCCTTAATACTAAAACAGGACATTGTTACATTTAAAATTATGCTTTTACAGATCTTTAAAATTGATGTGGCTTTCTGGAAGTATACATTATTCTCTACTATTTAAAAGAAGAGCCTCTTCATATCAAGCATTTATTTTAAAAAGCTTCTTTGATTTGTTAAGTTGTCTACAACAATTATAAAGCAGTCTTTTAAAATAGTCTAATAATTTGGACATTCTGTACACATTTATAGTTATTGACTTACCTCCTTGCATCCAGTTTCAGTAGTCTCATTAGCACAAGAAAATAAAATTCTCCCTCTGCCTCTACCTCCCAGAAATTTGCCTCCTTACAGCTAGTTTCACTTTCAGTTTTAGCACGTGGTCTGCCTGCAGTGTCCTGAATCAGCTGTGGGTTAGGAGGCTGAAAATTAATTTCTTTTGCTAATTAAGCTTTGTACTTTTTTCTGCAAAGAGGCAAATTGTTGGGAGGCAGAGGCCAAAGGGTGGGGGTGGTTGGGTGGGGCTACATTTGGTGTATAAGACACACCCAAGTTTTCACCCTCTTGGGTGGTAAATCTTATACAGTGATACCTCATCTTACAAACTTAATTGGTTCTGGGACGAGGTTTGTAAGGTGAAAGGCTTGTAAGACGAAACAATATTTTCCAAAGGAATCAATGGAAAAGCGATTAATGCGTGCAAGCCCCAAACTCATCCGTTTTGCCAGCTGAAGCGCCCGTTTTCGTGCTGCTGGGATTCTCCTGAGGCTCCCCTCCATGGGAATCCCCACCTCCGGACTTCCGTGTTTTTGCAATGCTGCAGGGGAATCCCAACAGGGGAATCCCAGCAGCGCAAAAACGGATGCTTCGCTGGCAACGGAAGTCCGGAGGTGGGGTTTCCAGCGAGGGGAGCCTCAGCGAAATTGCAGCATCGCAAAAATACGGAAGTCCTCAAAACCCCACCTCCAGACTTCCATGTTCCGGACTTCTGTTGCCAGCGAAGTGCCCATTTTTACACTGCTGGGATTTCCATGCAGCATTGCAAAAACACAGAAGTCCGGAGGTGGTGTTTCCCATGGAGGGGAGTCTCAGGGCAATCCCAGCAGTGCAAAAATGGGCACTTCGCTAGCAACAGAAGTTTGGAGGCGGGGCATCCCAGTGGTGGTGGCTTGGGTATGTAAGGTGAAAATAGTTTGGAAGAAGAGGCAAAAAAAATCTTAAACCCCAGCTTTGTATCTTGAAAAGTTTGTGTGATGAGGGGTTTGTAAGACAAGGTATCACTGTACTTGTAAAAATACATTAGGTTGATTATGCTTTCTTTGTGGCAGCCCCTTAGATATTGGAACATTGCTATCATGTCACTCCTAGTCCTTCTTTTCATTAAACTGGACATACCCAATTTCAGCAACTATTCATTATATGTTTTAGCCCTCAGTCCCCTAATCATATTTTTTGCAGTTTTCTTCACACTTTCTAGAGTCTCAGAAACTTTTTTACACCATGATGACTAATATGCCAAGTGTGATCTTACCAAGGCATTATAAAGTGGTATTAACACATCATATGATCTTGATTCTATCCTTCTGTTAATAAAACCTAGAACTGTGTTGGCTTTTTTGGCAACTGCAGGACACTTCTGACTCATATTTAAGTGATTGTCCACTAGAACTCTCAAGATCCCTCTCATATTTACTAGTATTGAGTCAGGTGCAACCTATACATTAATGTGCATTTGGTTTTTCTTGCCTAAATGTAGAATCTTTTTTTAAAAATATTTAATTTCATTTTGTTAGATACCGTGTTTCCCCGAAAGTAAGACAGTGTCTTACTTTCTTTTTACCCCCAAAAGCCCCACTACGTCTTACTTTCGGGGTATGTCTTACATTGGAAAAAAATTGAAAGGGTCGCGTTCCCGAAGGCATCTCCCCAGAGTTCAGAAGGGCAGCTGCGGGACAGGAGCCTTGTGAGCCCTTTTCCAAGTTAAACCTCAGGGCTCCAAGCGGCGTGCATGCGTGGAGCCACAGACGCATGTCGGGGAAGCGTGTGTCTGGAGGGGAGGAGCCACTCTGCGCAGTTGGGCAGCCCCACCTGCCTGCCGGAAAGGAGGCGGGTGAAGGAGGGCGCAGCTCCGGCCGCTCGCCTCGGAGCTGGTCGGCCTCGCTGGCCGCTTGCAGCCGAGCCTCGGCAGGACTCGGTTGCTGGGACGAGCGCCTTCGCTGCAAGCCGCCGCCCGCTCGGCTCGCTTCGGACCAGCGCCGTCCTTCTCTTTGCCAAGCCGGGGAAGAGGCGGTGGCGCCGCGGCGAGGCGAAGGCGAGGGGCGCGCGGGGAGCTTGGAAGCGACGTCATCGGGCTCCCCCCCGGCAATACCCCCGTGTTTCCCCGAAAGTAAGACATATGTCTTACTTTTGGGGTACGGCTTATATTAGCCGACCCCCCTGAAACTCCCGATACGTCTTACAATCGGGGGTGTCTTACTATCGGGGAAACAGGGTAGCACCCAATATTCAAGTCTGCCAAGATTCTTCTGTATCTTAAGCCTATCTTCTGGAGGGTTGACTATTCCTGCCAACTTGGTGACATCTGCAAATTCGATAAGTTCCTCATTTATCCCCTTACCCAAATCATTGATGAAAATGTGGAAGAGTACTGGACCCAAAACAGAGCCTTGGATTAACCCACTTTATACTTCCCTCCATTTAGATGCAGTTCCCATTGAGGTGTGGAACTCAATGAGTATGTTGAGTGTGGTTGATCATCAGTTACAAATCTATCTGGTGATGATGCTGTTTAACCCACATTTTTCTATCCTGTCAAGTAGTAGGTTGTGGTCTGCTGGTAATTATATGAGTAAATTATATTCACAGTATTCCTCTGGTCCACTATTTTTGTGAAAGAATGCAATAAGATTTGTCTTGCATCATCTGTTTTTGACAAACCTACGTAGGCTTTAGGTTTTGTCTTTGTTTGCCTCTAGGTGTTGGCAAATTCATTCCTTGATTAGCTTTTCCAGTATCTTCCCAGATATTGAAGTCAGGTTGATAGGTCTGTAGTTTCCTGGATCCATTTCCCCCCTTTTTTGAAGGTGGGAACTACTTCAGCTCTTTTCCAGTCTTCTGGCAGTTCTCCAGGATCATTGAAAGATATAGTTCAATGGTTCTAAGATCATGTCTGCCAATACCTTCAGAACCCTGGGCATGTAATCTATCTGGTTCTGGTGATTTGAACTCGTCTAGAGTGGACATGTGCTTTGCTGCTTGTGATGACATAGACATATCCACGTGTTTTTCTGGGCAATAGCAGAAAACTAATTTTCCATTTATTTCTTTTCGAATTTTGTTAATTATTTCTACATCTAACCTCTAGTTCTTGTATTTCCTGATAGTCTCCTGTCCATGCATTGACCAATTCTGATCTGCTTATTTTACTAATCTCACCCAAGATTTGCTCATCTGGAGCTGCATTATACATTATAGTGATAGTGTTAGTGATAATGAGTGGCAGTTTTGTTGTCATTTCTCTTTAATTTTTCTATGAAGATTGTAAGATAAAATAGATTATTTTGCTTTCCTTAAAACGTATTAAAATTTTCTCCAGTACAGTGGTACCTCAAGATACGAACCCCTCGTCTTACGAACAACTCGTGATACGAACCCGGGGTTCAGAAAATTTTTGCCTCTTCTTACGAACTTTTTTCGAGTTATGAACCGGCGTTCGGAGACTGCTGGGAAGCCGCGTGGCTGTTTTAAAAGGTGACAGCCGGGCGGTGGGGCTTCCCAGAAGCCTCCCGAACGCCGGTTCGTAACTCGAACAAAGTTCGTAAGAAGAGGCAAAATTTTTCTGAACCCCGGGTTCGGTTCGGGAGGTTGCTGGGAAGCCCCCCAGCCCGGCTGTGACCTTTTAAAACAGCCGCGCCGCTTCCCAGCTGTCTCCTGAAGCCGAACGTGGAAGTTCGGCTTTGGCGTTCGGCTTCAGGAGACAGCTGGGAAGCGGCGCGGCTGTTTTAAAAGGTCGCAGCCGGCCTGGGGGGCTTCCCAGAACCCCCCCGAACCCGGGTTCGGGGTTCGGGGGGTGCTGGAAAGCCCCCCAGGCCGGCTGCGACCTTTTAAAACAGCCGCGCCACTTCCCAGCTGTCTCCTGAAGCCGAACGCGGAAGTTCGGCTTTGGCGTTCGGCTTCAGGAGACAGCTGGGAAGCGGCGCGGCTGTTTTAAAAGGTCACAGCCGGCCTGGGGGGCTTTCCAGCACCCCCCCGAACCCCAAACCCGGGGTTCAGAAAAGCCCCCCAGGCCGGCTGTCACCTTTTAAAACAGCCGCGCGGCTTCCCAGCAGTCGCCGAAAGCCGTTTTTTTGCGGGGGTTTTTTGGTTGCACGGATTAATTGACTTTACATTGTTTCCTATGGGAAACAATGTTTCGTCTTACGAACCTTTCGTCATACAAACCTCCTCCTTGCACCAATTAAGTTCGTATCATGAGGTATTACTGTACATATAAAATAATTAAAAAGCAATATTTGAAAAAAGGAATTCTTTAAAAAACCCAGAATGACAGTTTGATTGCTGGTAAAATGATGGGTATGTAAGAATCAACATTTAAAGTTGAATTTTCTCATGTTAAAATTTGTTCTTACATAACATTTGCATTGGTGATTTTGTGAATATATGAATTAAGTGCTGAGATTATTAAATGCTGAGATTACAATATGTTTTATTGTTCTCAATTTCCGATTTCTCATTCTATAACAGCTTCTGCCTCAAAGGTGAAGCTTTGGATGGCAATTATCCAGCTGTGATAGATTATACACCATATCTGAAATTCACTCAAAGGTATTTGCTCAGTCAGTAAAGTTTATCTCTGCTTTAAAGTTTCTGTAATACAGTGATCCCTCGAGTATCGCGAGGGTTCCGTTCCAAGACCCCTCGCGATAATCGATTTTTTGCGATGTAGGGTTGCGGAAGTAAAAACACCATCTGCGCATGCGTGGCCTTTTTTCCATGGCCGCGCATGCGCAGATGGTGGAGTTTGCGTGGGTGGCGGGGAAACCCGATCTTCGTCTGCTCGCTGCTGCTGCGGCCGCCCAGCAGCTGATCTGGTCGGCAGCGCAGCAGCAGCGAGCAGACTAAGATCGGGGTTTCCCCGCCGCCCACGCAAAGGGGAAACCCCGATTCGGCTCCTCGCTGCTGCCGCGCTGCCGACCAGATCAGCTGCTGGGCGGCCGAAGGAACCTTCCCTGGGTCTTCCCCGCCGCTCCTCGCTGATGCCCCCGCTCGCCCGCCCGCCCGCCCGCCGCCCGCCGCCGGCCAGCAAGAGGGGGAGAGATAGAGAAAGAGAGAGAAGGAAAGAAAGAGATGAGAGAGGGAGGAAGAGAGTGTGAGAGAGGAAGAAGCAAGATAGAGAAAGAGAGAGAGAAAGAAAGATGAGAAAGGAAGGAAGAGAGTGACGTCATCGGGTGGAAAAATCGCGATACAGTGATCCCTCGATTTGCGCGTTCTCGATTAGCGCGAAACGCTGCAACGCGGTTTTTCAAAAATATTAATTAAAAAATAAGTCCGCGTTTTTTTTCTTACCCCACGGTTTTTCCCGCCCGATGATGTCATACTGATTGCTGATTGGCCAAAATCTCGACCAATCGTTGCAAATGCAAAAAAAAGCTTTGCAACTGTTGGAACTTGTTCAGACTTGTTGGAAGATGCCTCCTAAACGTTGCACACGGAGTGGAGGCGGCGACGCTAAAAAGACCAGGAGGATACTCACAATTAAAGAGAAAATTGACAGCCGGTGAGAGGAAGGAAGGAGGGAGGGAGAGGAGGGAAGGAGGGAGGGTTGCCATTGCCATTGCCGCCAGCGCTGCCCTGTGGGTAGCGGCGAGGAGCCCGGAAAAATCACCATTGCATTGCCAGCCTCCGAACTTGCGTCGCTCCACCTTCTGCGCATGTGCGGCCATGGAACAAAGGGCGCGCATGCGCAGATGGTGTTTTTACTTCCGCATCCAGTATAACGCGGAAATCGGTTAGCGCGGGAGGTCTTGGAACGTAACCCCCGCGCTAACCGAGGGATCACTGTATAGCGTTTCGCGAAGATCGAGATCGCGAAACTCGAGGGATCACTGTATATTTTTTTGTATTTTTATTTCACATATTGTTTTTTAATACTTTGTGTTACTTTCTGCTGGGAAAGGAAAGAATGAAGGAGGAGTTCCAAATGCCATTGAAAATGTTTTTATTAGAACATGACATGTATCACAAATGAATTGTTTGCTCATGGCCAGTCATATAACAAAAAGGTTGAAGGACTACCTTCTTAGAGTCATCTTTCTGTGGCCATTGTATTTATTGCTTTTTTTTACAAATCCTGTAGATAGAGACATTCTCTGCAAGATTTACACCACTTGCAAAGTTACACATTTATGTATGCCATAGAGTACTTTTGCCTTAATGTATATGTAGACAAATCTGTTGCAACTCTTTCCCTCAATCCCACTTTTCTATTTGGTGGTCACATAAATATGTTTTTCTTTCTTCACTTGAACTACTGATAGAAGTAAATATTTCCTTGAGCTTAGTTTAATGTAGAAGACAAGTTGAAAGAATTTAGAAGGAAAAGGGATACATTGATCATAGATTATAGTGATAGAAGATATAGGAAATGGTAGTTATATACAAGTTCTATGTAAAGGGAATCATCAAGTATCTGCACAATATGAGACTCTGTTCTGGATGATAGAATCATAAGTCCTTTTCCTTTTTACACCTGCAAAGCACAAATATGTGAACAAGCTTGAATCATTCTCAGCTGTACTAGGATTAAAATAGTATTTCCTCTTTTTATTTCAACACCATCTTAGAGTAGCTGGAAGGCATGTAAATTTTGTTAGATTTTGTACTTGTTATCTTGGAAGTAATCTACATCAGTGATTTTCAACCTTTTTTGAGCCACGGCACATTTTTTACATTTTAAAATCCTGGGGCACACCACCAACCAAAATGACACAAAATGTCACCCTAAGACAGTCTCCTCTCTTTTTCCGTCCGTCTCCTCCCCACCCTTGTGTGTGTATACACACTCTTGAACCATTTCCAAAAACAGGTGAGGGCTGGGTTTTTTTCTCTTATTCTTTGGGTGCTTTTATCATATGCTTTAAATCAAGAGTCACTTCTCTCTCTCTTTTGTTTCTCTCTCTTTCCTCTCATTCTCTGTCTCAATCATTTTCTCATTTCTCTTTTTTCCTCCCCTTTTTGCTCATTTCTTTCTCCCTTCCTCTCCTTTTCTCTCTCTCTCTCTCTTGCTTTCTCTCTCTCTCACTCTTGCTTTCTCTCTGTTTCTCTCTTTTCTTTCTCTCTCTTGCTTTCTCTCTCAAACTCTCTCTCTCTCTCTTGCTTTCTCTCTCTCTCTCTCACTCTCACTCTCTCTCTCAGCAAAAAGTTGCGAGACTGTAACCTGAGCCTCCTTCTTCGCGGCACACCTGACCATGTTTCGCGGCACACTAGTGTGCCACGGCACACTGGTTGAAAAACACTGATCTACATGATAGCAGTTACAGTGGTACCTCATCATATGAACTTAATTGGTTCCAGGAGGAGGTTCGTAAGGTGAAAAGTTCGTAAGATGAAACAATGTATCCCATAGGAATCAATGTAAAAGCAAATAATGTGTGCAAATCCTTCAGGAAAATCCCAAACTTTAGAAGGGAGGCGAATAGAGGGCAGGGAGGAGCAGCTAAAGGGGGCGGGTGGAAGAAGCAAGGCTAGGCTAAAGGGTGAGTGGGAAGGAAGAAAGGCAAGGGGGGCGCCCCTCCCTTTTCTTTCTTCAAAAGACACTGTTTCAGTTCCTTTGCAAGCACGTTGTTCTCTGCAAAAATTTTCCTCCCCCAAGCTGTCCCTCCCTCCTCCCTTTTCTTTCTTAAAAAGATACCCTTTCAGTTCCTTTGCAAGCACGTTGTTCTCTGCAAAAAATTTCCTCCCCCAGGCTGCCCCTCCCTCCTTCCTTTTCTTTCTTCAAAAGACACCCTTTCAGTTCCTTTGCAAGCACGTTGTTCTCTGCAAAATGTTTCCTACTCCAAGCAGCCTCTCCCTTTTCCTTCTTCAAAAAAGGGGGGGAAAAGAAACCCTTCATCCCAGCAGCAGCTGCTTGGGTTCGTAAGGTGAAAATAGTTCGGAAGAAGAGGCAAAAAAATCTTAAACACCGGGTTCGTATCTTGAAAAGTTCGTTAGAAGAGGCGTTCGTAAGATGAAGTACCACTGTACTTGCAGCAGAAATAATAGAGGCAGAATTGGGCTCAACAGTGGGGAGTGGAAACTGATCCATGAAGAAATAGATAGCGTTTCTCATCAGTAAGGAAACACTTAGCGAATGGATGATATGTTAGCTTTTGTTTTTAAGCTCTAGAATAATTTTTGCAGATTCATGATTATAAGATCCATCTCTTATTGGAATATCAAAAAAAAGGGGCAATTTTGAATAATTCAGTTTTTTCCATTTAAATTTTGCAAGTTATTGTTCTTAGCTTTTGAGTTTGATTTCTCAGTTCTGACAGCATCAGTAGTGATGAGGAAGAGCTAAGAACACTGGGCAGTAGTGGTAGTGAAAGCAGTACTCCAGAAAACATTGGTCCTCCTTTCAGCATGGATGAGAATAGCTGGTACAACAAGTGCAAACGGGTTGAACAGAAATACCTCCTCACTCTGGAACAAAAGGTAAATATTAATTGAGATAAAGTGGCTGAAAATATTTGGTATACAGTGTTCCCTCACTTTTTGCTGGGGTTGCGTTCCGAGACCGCCCGCGAAAGTCGAATTTCCGCGAAGTAGAGATGCGGAAGTAAATACACTATTTTTGGCTATGGACAATATCACAAGCCTTCCCTTAACACTTTAAACCCCTAAATTGCGATTTCCCATTCCCTTAGCAACCATTTAGATTATTACTCACTATGTTTCTTTATTAAAGTTTATTAAAAAAAATATTTATTAAAGGTCGACGAAAGTTTGGTGATGATACATGACGTCATCGGGCAGGAAAAACCGTGGTATAGGGGAAAAAACCACAAAGTATTTTTTAATTAATCTTTTTGAAAAACCGTGGTATAGACTTTCCGCGAAGTTCGAACCCGCGAAAATCGAGGGTACACTGTATTACAATTGTTACAATAACATTAATTCAAATAATTAATTTTAAAAATATTTTTTTTCAAAATAACAATTATTTTTAATGTAGCATTGTAATATTTATTAGTTAGTTATGGTTCTGGGAACAAAGTAATAAAACTTTTTGGTCACACAAGATTTACTTCTTAGTCATATAACATTCACTAAGTTATTGCAGATAAGATGCAGCCAGAAAGCTTTCTGGCAGAGGAAACCTCTTTTTTTTTCTTTTTGTTACATCTTTTTCAAATTCAAATTCTACCTCTTGTTCCTAAAGCAAGAAAGAGCACAGCAAGCAAAACTTAGTGGCAATGTAGAAATTTGTCTCTTAGTAAAGTCTTTAATCATGGATAGAAGAGATAAAAAATTATGCTCTATCTTTCAAATTTGTATTGTGCTTTGTGATATATATATAAGAAGCATACATGCAAGGAAATATGAAGCATTTCAGCTTTTATTATATATATAGACAAAATGCAATATATACAGTCATCAATCTATATAATGATCACAATGCAACAACATTTAATTTCTTCCTAAAGTGGTATTCTTTTTCTAGTTTATTAAAGATATCAAAAGTCTTGATTTAAGTTTTTATTACTGAGTTTGCTTCACTTCTTTTTACCCTGTAGTCAAACTTCTACCTTCAAAGATAGTTGGATTTGTCCTATAGGAACTGTTTCGATACTATAGATAATTTTCAAGGATTAGTTTCAAATCTTTACTATTTTTTGTTCTTTGGCAGTTTTGAATCTCTTTCAGTAAACTTTCTAATCAATCTATATAAAAGACTGGAGAGAATAATATTCTTACATGATTTTTTAAATGGACATTTGTAAAGTCATTCAGTCTTTCTCTCAGTTGTAAATGCTATTAAGCCTATTTTCAGTTCTGCTTTAGTTTTCTGTAACTAATATTCTTCAGGTTCAACTGAGTGGAAAAGTAAGTATTATTTTTTGAAATTTAAAAGCTGCCTGTTTGCACATTATTCTGGGTGGCTTATACTTTATACAATGAGCAATCATCACCTTCTCCCAAGTCCTAGAAGGACAGTCAGTTTATCAGTGCATACATACTATACATTCTGGCCTTTAAATAGAAATAGAAACTATGTACAGTATTTTTCGGAGTATAAGATGCACCCTAGTTTTTGAGGAGGAAAATAGGGAAAAGAATATGCTTACAAGATATTCATTTGGCTAGCATCCTTAGTCTGATCAGTTTCAACCCAATATTTTATCCCCTGGTTAGGACTTTAAACAAAACCTTATTTGGAGGGAGCAACAATGAAAGAGCTTGCAAGCCAATAAGAGCTGGGAACACTGTTAGAACCTGGTTAGGGCTGGAAAGAGCAAGTAGAGCAATGAAAAAAACTGCAAAGACTTAGGGCTTGGAAAACATTCTTTGCAGAGAATAACAATGAAAGACTTTGCAAGCCGACAAGAGCTGGGAACATTGTTAGCACCTGGTTAGGGCTGGAAATAAACATTTGGAGCAAATAAAACAATAAAGCTGCAAAGACTTAGAGCTTGGAAAACATTATTCATTAATTCACTAAACATTATTCATAATTCATTAAACATTAACATAAAACTTTAAGGTTGTTATTAATATGAAAATACTTGTAAGCAGTAAGAGCTGGAAACATTATTAGCACCTGGCTAGGGCTGGAAAAAAACTTATTTGGAGCAAGTTACTTAGGGCTTAGAAAACATTCTTCGCAAACAGTAACAATGAAAGAACCTGCAAGGTAAGAGCTGGGAAGATCGTTAGCATCTAGTTAGGGCTGGGGGGGAGGGGACCCTCGAAAAACTGCATTCAAAATATAAGACGCACCTGAATTTATTTTTTCAAATAAGTTGTCAAAGTAATTTTAAAACTAAAAGTTCATGAGATACTTATGTTTCTAGGGTTATCTAGAAGAATTAGTACGCCTCAGAGAGACTCAGCTGGATGAATCCATCTCTCAGAAGAAGACCTTGCAGGAGAAGATAGAATCTATGAATCTGGCTCATAAAATGGAAAAGGAACAACTTGAGTTTATCATTGTGGAACTGCAGGATCAGCTGTAAGTTGGTTATGGTACAGATGTTTTCCTAAATATGCTCTTGACTAAGAGGTGCTTTTTTTGTCTTTATACAGAAAAGTGCCGTTAAAATGTTGTGAAGTATTAATATTGCTCAGTTTCTAAATTAACTTTTCTTTACAAAAGGTAGAAAGGCTGTAAGTTGCATCCTAGTCTTTTAAACTCACCTTTTTTTCCTAAGGTTTAATTTTTACATACTGTAAATATTATATAACGTATTAAGAATCATCATTTCTAGCAAGTGAATTTAACATTCATCTTTTGTTGCCATCTAATCAATTCAACACCCGATTACTGTGTTAACCAAACTAACATCAATACTCAAAATAGAAGCACTGGTATCTTTTCTACCTGAAATATTTGTCCCAAGGCACAACTAGACAATCTGCTTCAGTGAAATTGTACAACTTAGTTTTGAAAGCTTTGAGAATTCTAAGCACTAATTATTTCTCCTTCACAAATTTTTAATTTATGGGGGGAGAGTTATGCTGAGGGCAGAAAGTGACTTTTTTTCTTTTTCATTACTTAAAAAAAAAATTCTAGAATGTGTCCCAAATATGCTTTTTCAAAGTCACCTGGAATTTGTTTTTTGCTTGAAACAAGCAATTTTGCTTCTCATTCAAAGAACTTCTTTAGTTCTGGACTGAAGAACATTAGATGAGAAGTGAAACCTTTTTAAAGAAAACAAATTAAGAAAGGTCAGTTGCCTTTTGAAAAAAAGGGAAACATACCATACTTTTCAGAGTATAAGGTGCATTTCCCCCCAAAAGTGGATGGAAATCTCTGTGCACCTTATACACTAAATGTTGCTGACTGGCTCCCACCCTTTGGGAGGCTGGAAACAGGAGGCTGTTTTCGGCCACCTCGTGTTATATTTTCAGCCTCTGTACGCTGCAGTTTTGACCCATTCCAGGCTGTGGGAATCACCACAGCACAATGCCACCTCTGCACATAGCATTTTTTGCTTCCACGTGTTGCATTTTCAGCCGGTCCCAGTTGGCAGGGATCGGTGGCAGTGTGCTGTGGTGATCCTGGCAGCCTGGAATGGGTCTAAAATGGAGTGTGTGGAAGCCAAAAGCTTGACATGCGGAGGCTGAACACATGACATGCAGAGGCCTTAATAGGCTATGGCAATCCCCACAGCCTACAACAGCTGATTGGCAGTACAGTGTTCCCTCGATTTTCGCGGGGGATGCGTTCCAAGACCGCCCGCGAAAGTCGAATTTCCGCGAAGTAGAGATGCGGAAGTAAATACACCATTTTTGGCTATGAACAGTATCACAAGCCTTCCCTTAACACTTTAAACCCTTAGCAACCATTTAGATTATTACTCACCATGTTTATTTATTAAAGTTTATTAAAAAAAATATTTATTAAAGGTGGGCAAAAGTTTGGCGATGATGTATGACATCATCAGGCGGAAAAAACCGTGGTATAGGGAAAAACCCCGCAAAGTATTTTTTAATTAATATTTTTGAAAAACCATGGTATAGCCGTTTCGCAAAGTTCAAACCCGCGAAAATCGAGGGACCACTGTATTCCAGGAGGGCAGTTCAACTGCCAATCAGCTGCCCATTTTGAATCAGGCTGCAATAACGTACTGAAGCTGACCAGATTTTTTGCTGCAAGGTCGCTAGCCAGATGAATACTGATATGATGCTTGTAGGCAGAGGCAGAATTTTTCTCCTTGTTTTCCTCTTCAAAAACTAATGTGTGTCTTTAATACATTTTCTTTATAGTTTATTAAGAAAACTGGATGATTGAAACTATTTTAGCACTATTTTCAGTAAAAGACAATGTCGTTTTTAATCTTGACACTTAATTGCCAGAAATAATGAAGATGTGACTGATTGTTTTTAAAAATTAAGAGTGTAAAGATACCACATTACATACTCGGTGGTAAAAATTTGTTGCAAACATTTATTTCTTTTTCTTCATACTCCACTACTTTTTTTATTTATAAATTTATACCATATTGTTTAATAATAAATTTCTTTTACAGGCAGAAAAGTTATTTATGGTATTGTATTTTTTAACTAATAAAAAATACAAAAATATAATAATATGATAATACAAGATCTAACAGCAGAGCTAAATTTTCAGGATAGGAAATAGAAATGGCTGTCAATGATAGATTATTGATTCTAGATTTAAATGGATCTACAATATGTAAAATATGGCATTAATCTGTAGTATTAAACATAGGATGTTGCTTGTCTTCTATCCAAATCAGGCACTTATTTGTGGCCACAAAATTGTAATACAGTCCAATCCAGTCCTGCTGCAGCACTCTGTTGTCTGAAAATGGGCTACAGAGAGGCCCCATGCAGCTTCTGTGTGGCTCGTTTTTGGCCTTCCGGCCTTCTGCAACACTTAGCCAGCCAAAAATGGACCATGTGAAGGCCACCACATGGCCCATTTTTGGCCAGCAGAGTGCTGCTGAGGCAGAGAGGCCAAAAACGGACCATGTGGGAGCTGCTAAGGAATGTGCAGGTAGTGTAATTTCAAGTATCTCTGGCTAAATGAGGATATTAGGAAGTCCTATTTGTGCTCTGAGCCTGATGAATATTCATTGAAACCAAATATACTATAGTTCATTCTATAAATTGAGCTGAACATGTTGGATTGTCCTATATTGAATCAAGAGGTCATTGGTCACTAAAGTAGTTCCTTAAGACAGTTGCTGTAGTTTCTTATCTGTTGAAACTGTGGTGAATTGTATAAGATCTTTCTGTGTCCTATGAGTATCATTTTAAGTAAGAGAGAGAGAGAGAGAGAGAGAGAGAGATTAATAATTATATTTCAATAATTATATAGATTTCATAATTCAATATTCAAGGAAGCTAATCATCTACTTGCTTTGATGTGGTTGCAATGCTAGTTTGCCTGGGGTGCAATGGGGAGGAAAAGGAAGAGCGCCAGGCGGGCCACTGGGCAAAAGGTGAAGGGAGCAGAGGGCAATGCTGCTTTTATAGGATGGATTGGAGAGCTGATAGAATGGAATGGAATAGAATAGAATAGAATTCTATACAGATATTTGACCTTTTTCTTTTTATAAGAGATTAGATTAGATTTATTGGATTTATATGCCGCCCTTCTCCGCAAACTCGGGGCGGCTCACAACAATAATAAAAAACAGTACATAATAACAAATCCAATGCCCACCAATCTAATTACAATTTAAAATTAATAAATTCATAAAACACTCCTAATATATATAAAAAACAGGCACACAGTCAATCAGTCAAATGGCAAAACAACATGGGCAAGGGGGAGATGTTTTAGTTCCCCCATGCCTGACGGCAGAGGTGGGTCTTAAGGAGTTTATGAAAGGCAGGGAGGGTGGGGGCAATCCTAATCTCAGGGGGGAGCTGGTTCCAGAGGGTCGGGGCCCCCACAGAGAAGGCTTTTCCCCTGGGTCCCGCCAGACGGCATTGTTTAGTCGACGGGACCTGAAGAAGGCCGACTCTGTGGGACCTAACCGGTCGCTGGGATTCGTGCGGCAGGAGGCGGTCCCGAAGATATTCTGGTCCGGTGCCATGAAGAGGCCCCCGCAGAGGGTGATATACAATGCATCACAATGTTATCTATATTGTATATGGCCTCCTGAAGGGTTATCTTCTTAAAGAGCTCAAATCTCTAGATACACCATCAAAACAGATAGAACCAAGGCCCCTGCACCCAGCTGACACTATATGTATAATACGTACTGTGCTAGAGTGTCATTTTGTGTCATTTTGGTTGGTGGGGTGCCCCAGGATTTTATAAATGTAAAAAATGTGCCGCGGCTCAAAAAAGTTTGAAAATCACTGTGCTAGGCCTTGTATGTGAGAGCACTAGTACTAGCAACAGCACTTAGATTTATACAGCTTCACGGTACTTTAGAGCCTTCTCTAAGCAGTTTATAGAGTCAGCATATTGTTATGTTCAGAATAATGAGATACACGTTGCAGCCTGATCCTTGTTTATTAGGAATCAGCTGGACTTGCAACAAATTATATCAAAGCATTGCAGTAGAGAAAAAGTGAGGCCGCGCGGCTGCGCGGCCCCTTTTAAAAGTTTTCCTGTAGAGGTGCTGCTCTGACAGCCTCTTGAATTTTCCGGCCACATCTTAGCCAATCCACTGCCGGCCTGTATATACACTATATCTACATAATCGTATTTACATAAGACACATTTGCATACACATATTACCCCCAACAAACTGGATCCTCATTTTACCAACCTTGGAAGGCTGAGTTAATCTTGAGTTGGTGAGAATCAAACTGCCAGACTGCTGCAATGGGAAGTCAACAAAATTATCCTGCTGATTTCACTGAGTTAAAGATCATGATTTTAATGGTGCACATGAATGGGTTTAAGCATAATACCTACTGGACTGAATTTCTGCAAATGCAAGAAACAACTCTAGTGAATTAAGGGACTCTTTGGTAAATTGGAGGATTCTCTGAAGCAGTAGGGTAGACAGACTGCTAAGAAATGTGGAAAAGGCCTCTATTGGAACAAATAATATTCTATTGAAAAAAATACCTTTGGATTAAAGTATCTGGCACAAACATTTTTTTACTTAAATATCAGCACAGATTATATTTTAAACTAAATTATATTCACCTGTTTTGCACCTAAAAAGGCTGATTGAATCTAGTAACAGTCAGTATATCTTTAATTCCTAAAGATTTGGTAGTTTAATGAAAAATATGAAGACTAGGCTGCTTTTCAGAGTAAATCAGAATTGTGTCTCAACCAGAATTTCAGGTACTTTGGCATTGTGAGACAGCTCTGTTAGCATATTTTATTCTGTATTAGTCCGCTTGTAAGATTCATGGCTAAATTAATATTGTATGCATTATTTTGTGAACTGCATATCTGTTATAGACATTCTGAATAAATATGTGAAATACTATGTACTGTATTTTGAAACATCCTGGTGGGAGCAAAACCCTGCAGATTGTGGAAACAGAGTTTTGTGATTAAGGCATATATAAATGTCTACATAACAAGTTCTCAAAAATCTTAATTTTGTTTTCAGTTTTCTTTTCCCTATACTCAAAATTAGAAAGGGATCTCTCCATCCCTCCCTCCCGCACTCCCCCCCCCCACTTTTACTCACACACAAACACACACCTTTTAAAAGACACAAGATGCTAAATATATTTTCATATACATTTTTGGACTAGTTTATTAATTTTTCATACAAGATAAAATATTTTTACTAGATACTGTGGATTAATACTATTTTTATTATAGTGAATCTATTTCATACACTAAAATAGTGTTCTGATGGGTGTTTTATTTCTTGTTAGTTAGATTTTTTTAATATTAATTGAACATAATCTTCAGAGTCTTCGGAGGAGGCGGCATACAAATTTAATAAATATATAAATAAAATAATAACATAAATTATATATTTAAGATTTAAAGTTATCATCATTACATTTGGCTTTTATTATCATAGTAGATTTGTAAACTCATATAATCTCATTTAATTCCGAATCCAATCATAACGCTGTCTCTTTATCACATGATCGCATCCATACTTCATTTTTTAAAATTCCAGCACAGGGAACATTAGAATAGATTTAAATTTGCAATATTGACAAATAACAGACTCAAACTTAACCCTGATAAGACGTAGTGGCTGTGGGTTTTGCTTCCCAAGGACAATCCCATCTGTCCGTCCATTACCCTGGGGGGGAATTACTGACCCCATCGGAGAGGATCCAGAACTTAGGCGTCCTCCTCGATCCACAGCTCACATTAGAGAAACATCTTTCAGCTGTGGCGAGGGGGGCGTTTGCCCAGGTCCGCCTGGTGCACCAGTTGCAGCACTATTTGGACCAGGAGTCACTGCTCACAGTCACTCATGCCCTCATCACCTCAAGGCTCGACTACTGTAACGCTCTCTACATAGGGCTACCTTTGAAAAGTGTTCGGAAACTCCAGATCGTGCAGAATGAAGCTGTGAGAGCTATCATGGGCTTTCCTAAATATGCCTATGTCACACCAACACTCCACAGTCTGCATTGGTTGCCGATCGGTTTCCGGTCACAATTCAAAGTGTTGGTTATGACCTATAAAGCCCTTCATGGCATCGGACCAGAATACCTCCGGGACCACCTTCTGCCGCACGAATCCCAGCGACCAGTTAGGTCCCACAGAGTTGGCCTTCTCCGGGTCCCGTCGACTAAACAATGCCGTTTGACGGGACCCAGGGAAAGAGCCTTCTCTGTGGCGGCCCCGGCCCTCTGGAATCAACTCCCCCCAGATATCAGAGTTGCCCCCACCCTCCTTGCCTTTCGTAAGCTCCTTAAAACCCACCTCTGTCGTCAGGCATGGGGGAACTGAGATATTCCCTTCCCCTAGGCTTATAAAAATTTTATTCATGGTATGTCTGTATGTATGGTTGGTCTCTTAAATTGGGGTTTCTTTTTAAATTAACTTAAATATTAGATTTGTTTAGATTGTTTTATTACTGTTGTTAGCCGCCCCGAGTCTGCGGAGATGGGCGGCATACAAATTTGATTAATAATAAATAAATAAATAAATAAATCTGTAGCTTGGGTTTAGAATGAGAGTGAAGGTTTGCTATCTGAGCTCGTGGGTTGGTATCTGAACGTTTTGTTACTAGGCTAGGTAATACCTTCAGCTGAGTTTAGGGGAAGTCAATGTCAGTGTTCTTCTATTTATAAGTATGTCAAATGGCAAGGAAGTGGCAAGTGAAGCTACTTCAGCTCTAACTAGATGGTGGGAAATATAAAGGTTTATATTCCTTACAGACAGCTGGTCATTTGCATTCTTTTAGAGAATTATTGAGTCTACCTGGTGGTTTGTTTGTGTCCTCAGGGTCACTTGAGTAATGCAAATGTTTGTGGAGCCTTTTTGGAACTGCTGAAAGGACTGTGTTGTAGAGCTGTGTTTTTTGCAGGAAGATTTCTGCACTTTGGGGACAACCATGACCTGGATAATTGAGAATCTCTATAGACGTTTAGCTATGCACTTTGGGATCAACTCCCTTAAATGGTGCAGGAGTATCAATTGGATTTCCAGAGAAAAATGCTGACTTAGAACCACTTGCAGTTCAGCTTCAGATAGAGACAATACGGACTCATTCTGAACAGCCTGCATCTGAAGTGAAGAGACACAGGGCAAAAAACATATTGTAGAAAATACAATACTACAACACAGTCCTTCCAACAAGGCTCCATACTCATTAGCACTATTCAGGTGACAAAGATGTGAGTATATGTGTGTATACACATATACTCACATATTTAAATATGTTAAAGGTTTAAATAAGGTCCAGGAGGGAAGTGTTTTTAATAGGAAAGTGAACCCAAGAACAAGGGGACACAATCTGAAGTTAGTTGGGGGAAAGATCAAAAGCAACATGAGAAAATATTATTTTACTGAAAGAGTAGTAGATCCTTGGAACAAACTTCCAGCAGACGTGGTAGATAAACCCACAGTAACTGAATTTAAACATGCCTGGGATAAACATATATCCATCCTAAGATAAAATACAGAAAATAGTATAAGGGCAGACTAGATGGACCATGAGGTCTTTTTCTGCCGTCAGACTTCTATGTTTCTATGTTTCTATGTGTAATGTATATCTCTTAAGTAGAGTTTCCCCTTGCTCTCCATAACAACACTCCTGTGAGGAAACTTAGACTGAAAATGAATGAATGTCTCCAAAACACTCATTGAGTTTCAATGACTGAGAATAGACTCTCCTTATTTTTTGTCCATCCTTCATCATCATATTATATTGGCTCCTGATAAATATTGCTTAAACTGTATTTGTTTCTTATAGATACAAAGTGCTGTTTATGCAATAAATGATAATTACCAAATTTGAACCAACAAGCTATAATTAAATTGCAGTTGCATATTCTAATTGAAATTCTAAAGCCAAACTGATGATGTCCCAAACACATGTTGAAACACATAGATCTCTTCTGGAAAAATAAACATACAGACCATAATTTTAAATATGTAAACACCAGCCATACATGTACTTCAAATACATACAAAAAAGCAATCTGGGCAATATGCAGACATTATCTCAGGATTTTGATTTCCTTCAGGAAAAAGCAGAAAAAATGAAGTTGTTGACCACCGGTATCTTACCTAAAATATTTTTGTGATATAATCTTGGAAATTGTCATAGCCCACAAAAATTAAACTGAGAGCTAGCTTACTAATAGTGGTTTGCACACCACTATATTACAGAAACTTTAAATTGTCCAAGATGATTCCTTGTTGCATTTCCTTCTTTTAAATTTTGAGAAAGGTTAACTGATTGACTAGTTTTAAATTCTGCTTTGTGCTTCAATAAACTTTTAAAGGTATTTGGAACAAAAGTATAAAATTTAAAACAACAAAATCAGCATCAGCTAATGATGTAACCATCATGAAAAGTTCTATCTTTTATGACTTTTCCAAATATTGGGAGAGGAGAAGAATTGGACTTCTCCACGAAGAGCATTTCATAGCCTGGCAGTTACCGACTCTCTAGAACCAACTCCCCCCGGAGATCAGAACTGCCCCTACTCTTCCTGCCTTCCGTAAACTCCTCAAAACCCACCTTTGCCGTCAGGCATGGGGGAACTAAACATCTCCCCCTGGGCACATTTAATTTATACATGGTATGCCTGTGTGTGTGTCTGTTAGTATATGGGGTTTTTTAAATCTTTAAATATTTTAATTAATTGAATTATTTATGATTTGTTTTACACTTGTTGTGAGCCGCCCCGAGTCTTCGGAGAGGGGCGGCATACAAATCCAAATAATAAATAAATAAATAAATAATAAATAAATAAATACATAAAAGGACTCTTCTCTCATGTATACACAGGTTTTGGTAATAGAGGGCATCTTCAATATGATCTTTTCTATATATCTAAGGCAGTGATTTTCAACCTTTTTTGAGCCGTGGCACATTTTTTACATTTACGAAACCCTGGGGCACATTGAGTGGGGCGAGGGGGAGGCCCCTAAAAAAAGTTTGGACAAAAAAATTCTCTCTCTCTCTCTTCCTCCCTTTTGCTCTATTTCTCTCTCCCTCTTTCTCTCCCTTGCTTCCTCTTTCATTCTCTCTCTCCATCCCTCTTTCTTTCTCTTCCTTTCTTCCTCTCTTTTTTGCTCTCTTTCTCTCTCCCTCCCTACCTCCCTTTATGTCTTTCTCTCTCTCTCCTTCCCTCCCTCTCTTTCTCTATCTCTCTTGCTTTCTTTCTCTCTGTTGCTCTCTCTCTGTTTCTCTCTCTCTTGCTTTCTTTCTCTTGTTCTCTTTCTCTCTCTCTTGCTTTCTTTCTCTCTCTCTTGTTCTCTTTCTCTCCCACTCGCTCTTTCTCTCTTTTGCTTTCTCTCTCTCTCTTGCTTTCTTTCTCTTTCTTTCTCTCTCTCTCTTGCTTTCTTTCTCTTTCTTTCTTTCTCTCTCTCTCGCTTTCTTTCTCTCTCTGAGCTTCGCGGCACACCTGACCATGTTTCACGGCACACTAGTGTGCCACGGCACACTGGTTGAAAAACACTGATCTAAGGCATTGGACAGATTTAGAAAAAGAGATGATTTCTCAGAGACTAAGCCATGAGCTGTTGAGAGATTTACAAATCAGCAACAGTATCTTCATTGGGCCAGTAGCAGCTGCCTCCAATGTAGATCTTGTACTGGATAGCAGTCTACTTGCACCATGCTATACCATTTGTAATCTGTGATCTTTCACAATGACAGGGTGCCCAGTCTAGATAGAACCTTGTATGAAGAACTGCACGTGAAATTATAATTTTATAATAGAATATAAATTGAAATTATGATTATAAATTATAACATTTTCAAATGTATTAGGCAGAAAGAAAATTATGCATAATTAATCTGAATATATTTAAGGAGCTAATAGTTTATATCAGTGGTCCCCAACGTTTTTTCCACCAGGGACCAGTTTCAGCAAGACAATTTTTCTATGGCCCGGTGGGGGCGGAAAGGGGTGTGGTTGGGGGCGGGATTAAGCATGGGGGTGCTGGTCCTCCCCGCCCCTCTTTCCCGCCATCGCCCTGTGGGCCGGCAGAACCTGCCTCCCAAGCCCTCTTGCCCAGGGGGGCTAAGCGCTGGAGACAGGGGGTCAGGCTGGCCCTCCTGCCTCCCCCCAGCCAAAAACGCAAAAGCGCCCCACGGCAGAAGCCAAAAGAGGCTTGAGCCTCTCGGTCCTTCCCGCCCCTCTGTCCCGTCCATTGTCCTGTGGCCGGCAGAACCTGCCTCCCGAGGCCTCTTGCCCGGCGGGAGGCGAAGCGCTGGGGGGGGTGGCGGCATGAGGGCCGGCAGCTGCTGACTCCACGGACCGGTGCAACATGCCCCGCAGCCCGGTACTGGTCCACGGCCCAGTGGTTGGGGACCCCTGGTTTATATAACTTTAAAACTAAAATTTGTGAAATATTTTGAAATTGAGAATTGCTCAGCTAAAACAGCATACAAATGAAATGCTAAAAGCTCCTTTAGATGCAAAAGTCCTTCAGTGTTACTGATTTGGACATTTCCCCCAGAATTAGAAATTGGACATTTGAATGTTTCAAGAGATTGAAAACTATTTCAGTCATTACTTGAGAGAAGAATAATATAGAAAAAAAAAAGTTGGTAATTTAGATGTAACTGATATTTAAGAAGGCCATCGTAATATATGAAGTTAATGTGGAACATTTATTAGCATTAAAAACTAACTGGATTTTTTTTTTTACACTTGTTGCACTTCTCCCTTTTCCTTCTTATTGGGAAGATAGTCCCAAAGTGACAGCCTGGCAAATAGCCATGATCAGCAGAAAGACTGTGTATCAGTAACTTGAATTCTACTATTGTTATCTCCTCCATAAATCCGCAAACTCAGATTTCCTCAGCATGCTGTGTTTGTGTTAGTTTGCTTGCTTTAGGGACTTTCTAACACTATATACTAACATGAAATTAGAAGACAGCTAACACACCACATGGGCTCACATCCATGACATTTGAAATTTCAACAGATCTGAGTCGTCAAGGTGATGATCACAACTCATTCCATAGAGAGGGATATGTGAAGGAGATTACCCAATAGGAGAATTCATAGTACGGTACTGGTAAGTAATAAAGCTGTGGTTGTACTATAGTTATAAACACCTTAAATCTTTCCCACATGATAGCCTTTATTGAGACTCATACTGAGGTTTGATATTTCTCATTAAAATGAGATTGGTAAAAATTATTTGCACCATAAGGTGGTTTCTTGCTATTTTAGATTTTGTTACATAAAGCTCAATATATTTATTTATAGAAGTGAAAGTATGATGTATGCGCTTATGTATGCATCTATGCATATAATGCATATACACATACAACTCCCAAGATATTTAAACTTTTTTTTTCAAATTTGTAAGAATAACATTGCACAATGTGATGTAGCCTATTTGTTTCGATGAAAATTATATTGTTAAAAGAAAATGCTAAGACACCAAAAAAATTACTTCTACCATAATTACCATATAAAAATCCTATGCATCTTAATTTTGCTGCAACAATTTATTTGTATGAAGCAGCATTTTAATCTTGCAATTCTCCCACTCCCCCCGCCCCCAATTTGAAATAAATATGAATTGGTACTTTATTACTTCACATCAGCTATTGAATTTGTTTTGAACATTCTATTCTTGATTCAGAAATAATTCTTAGGTTTTGAAAAAAGGAGAGAAACAGAGAAGGTTCTTCTATAAATTAGCACTTAGATTAGCAATCTTAATGTATACTGGAAGTTGGCTTAGCATCAAATGTGATAAACTATGTAAGCAGTTTTAATATATTGCCATATTTGTAATTGACTATTCATCTGTTCTTGTAGAATACAAGAAAAACATCCCATAATGTAGTGGCATGTGAATTCAACTTTGTTCTTCAAGATCCAAATTTTGATTGAGAAATCTCTTGAGAGATAATGCTTTAATATACTAGCAGGAAAACTTTTCAAGAACCGCCTATTATCTTCCTTTATTTAAAGATATTACTTTTAATGGCATGAAATTCACTATGTGTTCACAGAACTGTGCTAAAGAATAATGATTTAAGATCAAGACAAGAATTAACTACCCATCTCACCAATCAGTGGCCTTCCCCAGGAGCTCTGGATGTTAATGCTGTTGCCTTGGATACGCTGCTTTATGGAAAGCAAAATAAGCAATGGGATGAGTAAGTTGATATATTTGTGCAGTGCTCCTAAAATCCCAGAAATCTCATTCACCTTGCTCCACATGCATATCCCATCAATCGGAATTTTAGATCTCGGCAGACAACCAAAAGCTGCTGAATGCCTAATTATTAAAACAGTACAGAAACAATTATGATAAATATTAACTTAAAACACATTTAGAGTTCTATAATCAAATAGTTTATATAGTATCCAATATACAAGTTTTACACTGTTGTGTGTTCACAAAGTGATTTACTATTAATGTAAACCACTTCTTGTATAAGTAAGTTGTTGTTGTTAGTTTACTTGTCCATGCAAATTGTTCAGAAAATGCATTACTTACTACATTAGAAAGATGGGAAGCAAAACTGACATTCAAATTATTTTGACATTGTGTAATTTTTGAGAGCACTGCATGTGACAATGGCTGTCCTAGAGAAATACAGTGATACTTCATCTTACAAACTTAATTGGTTCTGGGAGGAGGTTCGTAAGGCAAAAAGTTCATTAGATGAAATAATGTTTCCCATAGGAAACAATGTAAAACCGATTAATGCGTGCAAGCAAAAAAAAATCGCAAAAACGGCGCTCCACTGGGTGCCGCCGCCCGGCTGTCACCATTTGGAACAGCTGGGGCGCTTCTCAGAGTTCTCCCGAATGCCGAACCTGGAAGTTCGGCAAAAGTTCGGGTTCGGCGTTTGGGTTCGGGAGGCCGCCGAGAAGTGCCGCTGCCCAACTGTCATCTTGCCAGAAGAGCCGTGGAGCTGTCGGCCAGTCAGGAGGCTCAAATGGAGGTGGGAAATCCCAATAGGGAATTCCAGAGGCGGAGCTTTGACATCACGGAGATGTCTTCCTGGAGTCCATGTTTCAGCCAGCCAGGAAGGACGTCTCCGTGATGTCAAAGCTCCACCCCTGGAATTCCCTATTTTTTTTGCCGAACTTCCGGGTTTGGCGTTTGCTGGAGTGAGTTCGTAAGGTGAAAGAAGTTTGTAAGAAGAGGCACAAAAATCCCGAACCCCGGGTTCATATCTCGAAAGGTTCGTAAGACAAGGGGTTCATATCACGAGGTACTACTGTATATCAAACCTGTGCGGGCATAATGGGAGGCTTGCTAGTTGTTCAGATACTGCCTAGCCTGTGTTTTTTCTTATGTGAATCTTTTTCCTTTTCCAAGCTTGGCTTTATTAACCATAATTAGAAACATAGTGAATCAGATTGCCCAGCTCATAAGAAAGTTTTCTATACTTCATTCAGTATTAAGGCTTTGGCAGGCTTTAAATTTTACATCACATTTGCATTGTTTTTCATTTCAAAAGTTAACAACTGCATCAATCTGCCTAATCTGACAAGATGGTGAGGTTTAATTAAGCATATTGTGGTATATTGTGCAACAGAGAATACTGGTATTTGATTAATTGAGCAATAGTTCAGCTTTGGAATATATATTTATAGTATGCTAAAATCTTTAATTAGGATTTCTAAAATTGTTGGAACAAAAATTATTAGGGATGATATATATATATATATATATATATATATATATATATATGGTACACTGCAGTAATTAAGATAATTTAAACATGCTCATAGGAGTATTGCTTTTTAATTGTGAATACAAATTCCTATCAGGATATTATTGACTGTTTAACATGAGGTTGTTTTTATTTAATGCATATGCTATCAAGATGAGTTATTTTATTTTAGTAACAAAAATATACTAAAATAGCAGTAGTATACAGACTTATTCTATCTCAACCATAGTTTAGTTTAGAGTTTGTTGCTACTTGTTTCCCATGAGTTTTTTGGAACAGATATAGATTTCCTCATCAATAAATTGCAGTTCAGCCATTACTGTCTACCATATTTTGATGGATGATATGAAAGTGTGGACACGTAATTTTTAAGACATACATTTAAAGATAGTTTTAAATAATATTAACAATCTACTTATGCATATATATTTTGAGAGATTCTCAACCCTTTTCTTTTTCAAACTTAGGAATTCTATTTTGATTTGGTTGGTATGTAAGAAAGTAAGTAAGAGAATCTCTTATCAATATAGCCCAAAGCCTATCTATATCTATGTTGAAGATCTCTATCAATTTCTTGTGTTACAATGCTGAAGATTACATGCATCGAGAAAACCTCAAAAGAGGACATACAGGTGGAAGTTCACCTTTTATTTTACTTGTCACAATTTAGAATTATTTTGGAAATTAAAAGACAAATTGAAAGACAAAAAGGACAAGTATAAAAATGGAAAGAGGGAAATAACTAAGGCAGAATGTCAGCAAATGGACTGAGTCTGTAAAGATGAAGTGAGGGAAAATTAAGGCTCACAATGAACAAAGACTTGCAACAAAAGTATAAAATAAGTTTAAAAAAGCTTCTTCCAACATATTAAAAACAAAAAAGTCAAGGAAACAATTGGTCCATTACTGGGAAAAAGTGGCAAGAAGGTGACAAGCAACAGGGAGAAAGCAGATCTAGTTAACTCATTGTTTGCATCTGGCTTTACACAAAGGGGAAAAAACAATCCAACCTATCAAAAACAGCACCACAAAAAAACATATTAGGAACACAAGTTAAAATAGGGAAGAAAATGGTAAGTGAATGCCTGTTTTTCCTAGATGAGTTCAAATCACCAGGACCGGATGGATTACACTCCAAGATTTTGAAGGAACTGGTAGACGACATCTAAGAACCACTGGATTATATCTTTCAAAGATCCTGGAGAACTCGGGAACTGCCAGAAGACTGGAAAAGAGCTGATGTAGTACCCATCTTCATAAAAGGAAAAAAAATAGATCCAGGAAACTATAGACCTAGCACCCTGACCTCAATACCAGGAAGGATTCTGGAAAAGATAGTCAAGCAACAAATCAGCAAACACCTAGAAGCAAACAAAGTAATAAACAAAAGCCAACATGGGTTTGTCAAAAACAGATCATGCTAGACAAATCTTATTGCATTTTTCACAAAGTGAAAAAATTAGTGGACCAAAGGAGTGTTGTTGATATAATTTACTTAGACTTCAGTAAGATATTTGATAAAATAGACCATAACCTACCACTAGATAAAGTAGAAAAATGTAGGTTAAGCAGCAATACTACCAGATGGATTCAAAACTGGCTGACCAACTGCAGTCAACCTGTAGAGCTCAATGGAGCTGTATATACATAGAGGGAAGTATGCAGTGGAGTACCCCAAAGCTCTGTTTTAGGCCCAGTACTCTTCAACATCTTCACCCACAACGTGGACAAGGGGATAGATGGGTGAGGGTGTGTCAAATTTTCAGATGATATCAAAGTGTCAAATTTTCAGATGATATCAAAGTGGCAGGAATAGCTCACACTCCAGAAGATAGGCTCAAGATATGGGAGGATCTTGACATTGGGCGCTATCTAACAAAATAAAATTCAATGGTGAAAAAAGTAAGGTTTTACATTTAGGCAAGAAGAACAAAATGCACAGGTATGGTATACATGGCACCTTGGTCAATAGTAGTAAGGATTTAATGTCTTGGTAAGGCCACATTTTAAATACTGCATTCAGTTTTGGTCGCCAGGATGCAAAAAGGATGTTGAGACTCTAGAAAGAGTACAGAGAAGTACAACAAACATAATTAGGGGACTGGAAGCTAAAACATATGAAGAATAGTTACAGGAATTTGCTATGTCTAGTTAGATGAAAAGAACAACTAGGAGACATATAGCAGTAGTTCAATATATCAGGAGTTGTCACAAAGAAGAGGGGGTCAAACTATTCTCCAAAGTCCCTGAGGGTAGAACAAGAAGCAATGGGTCGAAACTAATGAAGGATTATTTATGTCTAGAATTACAATCAGATATTTGATAGCTTGGTTATATTTTATCTCATATTTAACCCTTGCTTTCTAAGAAAAATAATTGAAATAATTTACAACTGTGTTTAATGTAATAATTTATAGGAAACATGTATTTTTGGGTGGGAAAGGAGATGAGTTGATAATCTTTGCTTTTGCAACATGGCATGTGCTTGCTTTTTGTGAGAGGCAACAACTAGTAGTGCCACTAGGTTCCAATTGGCATGGTTAAAAAAAATATGTGATTGGTAAGGAAGTGATTGTTTAGCTGGGCTTATTATTTTCTATTCCTTTTATATACTAAAGATTAATTACACTTACAACTATGAATGGGAAAAAGACTTGGAATATAAATGAGATGTTGGTTTGGGTAACCCTTTGCTCAGATAGTGCCTTTTGTATCTAAGCGACATACAGATTTAAAAAAAATGGATCTAATTACATTTATATAGATTGATGTTAATGTTTAAAGTTTTCATTTTATGTAATGTCAAGTAATGTTTTAAAAATGCATACAACCCTTAGTAAAGACTGTGACTGGAACAAAAATAAATGGAGAATTTTTTTTGAATATGCATGATAAAATACATTAAAGTTATTATAGTTGTATCCTTAAATAATGAAGGATTTTTGAATGTAACACATGTATGCTTCTGTGGTATGATTCATTTGAGTTTGGTATAGCATTGGTAATACAACTCTTATGAGTAGTTATTTTTGTTAAGTTAGTAGTATTACTAACTTACTTTGGTAGTATTACTTAACTCTGCCAGATACAATGGAATACTAATAATATAGATTTTTTCCTTGAAACTTTTTGAAGTATTGTTAGTAAAAGTATTTCTTTCTTTCAGTCAAATTATCTAGATATTTTTAATAAATACTAAGACTTCATAGCAATTGGAACAGTTATATAAGTCTATACCTAGTTATTTACAAATATATATATTAAAATTTGCAAGTAATAAAATAAACCAATGCTATTAGCAGATATATTATATTATCATTAAAATAATACAAATGCAGAAGCAAATACAAGCAAAAATTCAAGTTTGATATTTTTTTTTAAAAAAAATTATGGCCTGGATTCAGAGTTCACTATTACCATGGTCTTAACTCCTTTTCCAATTTTATGTATTATATTATGTTACACATTTTTGGGGAGAGGCAGGGGAGATAATTTAAAGGATGTATAGTTTTATAAAAAGATATTCTGGAATTAGAAAATTGTGGAAAAAAATAGTTATTTCTCCTGCGTATCAGTTCAAAAGTAATGAAATGAATTGTCACTGATATTGCAGAAAGAGTTATCACAGCCTGGATCAGCTCTCTGCTGACGTAAGCTTTTCTCAGATATCCTTGGATCCAGGTAATCTACAAGATGCAGATGGGAAGCAAGATGGACTAAATTTACTTAGTGAAGGTAAGGAAAACAATCTCAAATATCTGTGTATAATGACTAATTTACAGGTATATCTAAGACTATACAGTTGTTCTATGCATAACTTGAGAACTACAAATCTGCAATTCAAAATTAAATTAAGTTGAATGAATTTAGTATAAATATCATAAGTGTATGATTTGCAATCTGCTTACATATAGGTTTTCTGGTCTCTAATGAAGATTTGAGACTAATAGAATAGAATAGAATAGAATTTTTATTGGCCAAGTGTGATTGGACACACAAGGAATTTGTCTTGGTGCATATGCTCTCAACGTACATAAAATAAAATATACATTTGTCAAGAATCATGTGGTACAACACTTAATGATTGTCATAGGGGTCAAATAAGCAATGAAGAAGCAATATTAATAAAAAATCTTAGGGTATACGCAACAAGTTACAGTCATACAGTCAAACCTGCCTGACTTGTAGTGATGTTATATCTATATTGTTGTGGAGTAATACAATTATATTTATCCAGACAGTATTTGAAACACGGAATCCCTGATTTTTCTTATCTTTTGCAGAATAGGTATAATTATATAGTTTTCATAGATAATACAAATGTATGCAGTATTTCTATCTTCTCTAATCCCTTTGCTATCTGTTCAGCTTTGATTTTCAGAGCAAATTACAATCCTTCAGCAACTATCCTGGTATTGATTGTAGTATGGGGTCTGAAATTAATATGAAGATGTCATAATGTTGAAAAAATATTTTCATCAAAGAATAAAACTCCATCTTATGGCAAATGGTAGAATTGCAAGACAGTACAAAATAAAATAAAATAAACCTACATTTCAATTTAAGTCTGATATTTTAAATTGACTGAACTGAAACACTTTCGAAACTGCTTTTTAACACGTGGAATAAATAGTTGTGTTAGTTCATATTTAAAAACCATTGAAATTTTCTTTTCTTTAGCCACAAGAGCTCTCTGTCTCTGCCTGGTGGGACAGAGAAGATGGAGTAAAGCTAAGGAGTCTTGTAAAGAATGTGGAAGATCCCCAGGACTAAAAATAATTTTAATTTTTTAGGTCTTTATTATATACTATTAAAACACTCATGTCTATAACATTACAATTTTCTTTTTCTATACATCACAATAGTTTCTTAAGCAGATCTATAGCCTTTTATATACATTGCTTTTGTGTTAATACATTTTGTACATTATTTTGCAATATTTTCTAATTTTAAATCTTCTTTGTACACTTTCACTTCATCCTTCTGTTGTCAATCCATCATAGTAAAGGGCCTCCTGCCCAAGCAGGGGGTTGGACTCAGCAAAGGACTGCTGTCTTCGGGGCTACTGGTGTGCCCTCTGAGGCCATCGTGGCCTCCCCCCCTTTTAAATTCTTCTCTCTGTACTTATAAACTTAACTATCACTGTGTGTAGTTTTCACTAGTAAGTATAGTTTAATTATAGTTTAAATCATAAAGATCTTGTAAATATTGCTAATCAATTTTCCTACTTGCTATTAACTATTTCCTATTCCCCTTCAATCTTATGATTTTATCTATTAACACTCCAATTATTATATATGCAGTTATTAATTTATACTTTATAAAGCCTCTATTATAAATATAATAAATGTCACTAATAATATACTTAGTCTCTAATAAATATTGACTATTATAAATAAATATTAATGCATTCAATATAAACTAGACCATAATCAACTATATTAATAGCAACATCTCCGAGACCGCCTCCTGCCGCACGAATCCCAGCGACCGATTAGGTCCCACAGAGTGGGCCTTCTCCGGGTCCCGTCAACTAAATAATGTCGGTTGGCGGGCCCCAGGGGAAGAGCCTTCTCTGTGGCGGCCCCGACTCTCTGGAACCAACTCCCCCCAGAGATTAGAACTGCCCCTACTCTTCCTGCCTTCCGTAAACTCCTTAAAACCCACCTTTGCCGTCAGGCATGGGGGAAATGAAACATCTCCCCCTGGGCACGTTTAATTTATACATGGTATGCTTGTGTGTGTGTCTGTTAGTATATGGGTTTTTTAAAATCTTTAAATATTTTAATTAATTGGATTATTTATGATTTGTTTCACTTGTTGTGAGCCGCCCCGAGTTTTCGGAGAGGGGCGGCATACAAATCCAAATAATAAAATAATAAATAAATAAACATATACATACATAATACATACAGTACATTCATATAGTAAACAAGACAGTTAAATGCAAAATAAATAATATATACATTATAATCCAAAAGAAAAAATGGATAAAAATATGAAAAGAGAAAAAAAGGAAAATGAAAGAGAGGAAAAGAGAGAAATATCAATGCAAGGGATATCACATCAATCTATGTAATAATCAAATAATTTTAACAGTTAATTAATCAAAACCTGATTCTGTACCATTTCTTCAGCAATGTAAGTTTCAAGTTTCAAAGTTATTTCAGGTTAATGATATTACAGTCTCACTTCCAGCACCATCTCTTGTCAGATCTTTTGCTTAGAGGAGAGAGGCGGCATACAAATCCAATAAATTATTATTATAAATTATTATTATTATTATTAATCATTCACTACTACTGCTTTTCAGCTCCCTTCATTTCTGCTCTCTCCTTCTAGTATTATAGCTTTCACTGGAGTGCTCCTGTTTATTCTGGGCTTTCACTTTCTGTTGATCCTAGGCTTAAGTTGGTTTCCAATACACAAAGTTCTCTCTTCTCATTCTCCTCTAGCTGCCCTCTCACATGCAGACTTCAAGCTCCATAGTCTTTTTTCAAGTTAAATCACCTTTAGCTTGTCTCCAACTGGATCACTAATTAGCCAACCACACATTCCACCTTTGTCTTTCATTCACAGGTGTTATTCACCATCTGTTTCCTGAATCTTCCTTCTCACACACTCTCTGTCAGTCTTTCACTCTATCCAAGTCTGTCCTTTTACTCGTTACGAGCAGTTGCTTTTCTAATTTCTTGATTTCTTCTAACAGTCACCGCTAAGTTTCCTCTGGAGCTTCCCTTGTCACAAAATTTGGAATCACTCACTTTGACAGTTCTATCCATGGTGAATAGGTGATTTCCACACTCTTCGAATCAGGCGTGAACTGTTTTAAACAATTATTCTTCCAAATCTATTGTAGCTACTTATGGCCTCGTGCTGAATTAAAGACGGTGCCCTTTGCTTCAGCGGGCAGGTGCTCTCCACCACACTGTTGCTTGGGATACCCCTCTGTTTCACAAAGTCTTCCAAACTTTTTGTGCTTTGAACAGTTTTCAAGCGTGAAGAAAAGCAGAATCAAAAGACAGAGGTCGTTCTTCTTCTTCACTGCCCCAACGTCACCCCTGGAAGTCTCCATGTCTATAACTTTTAACTTGGTGAAACAATGTATTGTAGGGGAACAGAGTTTGAATTGTGGTGCTTCAAATGGGCTAACTTACAGAGAGATTTCAAAATCCAGGATCCGTGACTTCTATGGATTGAAATTGGCCAATTTGTGGCCTTCAGCACTGCTACCATAACCCTGCCCAGAGATTCAGTAGACTAGCCACTGGAGATTAGATAGATTGGTCCCCCTCTAGTCCACTAGAGGCTGGACAGATTAATCCCATGATAAGCTATTGAAGGATAGTTAATTACAGTCTAACCAGCACGACTTACAACCTAGAATAACTTTATTATCACTTCGAATGTATACTAATCGAAATACATTAAAATGAAATTCCGTTACATGCAGCTCTCAGAGGGTCACTACCTGCAAGATAGAAAAAGAATAAATAAATACAAAAATATGCATATACCGGTACCCACATTTATTATATGACATGGAGAAACAATACAGTCAGATGTACATGGCAAGAAAAACAAATCTAACAGCAAGTTTGCCAGATAGATGGCATAGGGAACAAAGCTGTTACAGAATCTGGAAGTTCTGCTAGATCAGTGGTTCTCAACCTTTCTAATGCTGTGGTCCCTTAATACAGTTTCTCGTGTTGTGGTGACCCCCAATCATAAGTCTAATGCCAATTCTCCCAACAGAGCTTTAAGCTGATTGGCAGGAAGGTCAGAGAACACCCCCACTGTAAATGTCTGATTGATCGAATTGTAAAAATATGTTCCAAGGTACCAGAATAGAAGTTTTAGTTCCTAACACCACGGGAAATTTGTCTTTTCCTATGGTCTTAAGTGACCCTTGTGAAACGGTCATTCAATCCCCAAAGGGGTCCCGACCCCCAGGTTGAGAACCACTATGCTAGATATACTTGGAAACCTAAGCAGGACTACCAGGAAGTTAGAAGTCATTCCTGCTCCCGCTGTTGTTTTTTTTGCCTGTGATGACTTTATGTTTAGGGAAGGAAATGAAGACCCAATGAGTCATGAGTCGTCCAGGGTAAATAAATATTTAACCTTTCTAAGTGTTCTGTCTGGGTCCCCCCAGACGCCAACACCAACCAAAAAGAGTAGCCAGACACACTGGTAAAAAACAAAGGCAGTTTATATAATTCAAAGCAAACACAGGTAACAAAACCTGTTCTTACAGACAGGAACACTATGAAGCTTCACAGAGGTTTCACGAAGGCCAGGCAATAAAACAGGATTCTTGCTGGCAAAAACAACACTGGAGATAATAAAACCCACGCCTCCCCCAAGTCTTCCAGACTTCTAGGCCACAAGCCAAGATCAGAGACGCCGAGAATCGAAGCAAGGTCACAGGACTCCTAGTTGATAACTCTCCACAAGACTGTAAGGGCGGGCCTGCCTTTTCAACCCTGCTGAGGAGAACCACACCCAAACCCAGCTGTTGCCAATTCAGGGATGGAAATACCTTTCTAATTGTTCACTGTCCTCCTCCTCTGGGCATGGATCCGGCAGAGATCCAGCCGGTCCCTGAGGAGCCTCAGGCTGAATCACAACACCAAGCTTATTTGGATATAGCACAGTTGGTATTTCAATGAAAATGCTGTTTTGAAAATATATATATAGGCTAAGATCAAAAAAGGATAAAATGTTAAAAAATATAGGTATAGCAATTTCTGGTATTTTAATATGATTTACTTTTGATTCTGTCATGTTGCATACAAGGGAAATCTCATGAGTTTGTTCCTGCTCATCAGCACATACTATAGCAGCTTTTGAAAGAAAAATGTGAAGTACACCATGCTATTTTCTTTCTTGAAATAGCAGTGGTTTGGGTCAAGGACTTAGAGAAAGAACAATTTAATCCTGCCTTGAATATCTGATAATGTGTTTACTGCTACTATTAAACTAAGAAAACTTTATTCAATAGGGAAAGAAGACACTCCTTCATTACTTGGCCTTTGTGGTTCTTTGACATCCGTTGCAAGTTACAAATCTCTCACCAGCTTGAAGTCAAGTGAATGTCTTGCAAGTCCTACAACAGAGATAACAAGTCCTGGACTAACACCTTCTTGAACAAGTCTCAACAAAAAGAAGCTTTTGTGTCTGCATTCAATTGGCATTCCTTAATTTATTATTAAGCCTTATAACATGTCAAGTCAATTTTAAAAAATGCTTTCTTTTTTGTTTCCATAAATCTAAAAAACTGTGTTTAATAATTGACTTTGAAAACAAAGATACACATCAACTCCATAACAATATTCATGTTTTCAAAAAAACAAGACTAAAATCCAGTATAAAGGAAAAATATTCTTAACCACTAGATTAAATCTGCAAAAAGAAATATTACAATTAATAGTGGTTCATTCTAAAATGTCTAAGAAAATATTACACTAGATTTTCATATAAATGTTTTAAGTATTTTGCAATTTTTTGATTCAAATCTATTTTTTGCTATTTATTCTGTAATAGAATTTTAAAATGAGGGCCAAATAGCTATGATAACGGTAAACTTTATTTAATTTTTGAAGCTTTGCAATTTAAACTTTGAAGTGCAATTCTATTTAGTAAGAGTTTATTTTCCAGCATTACTGGCAATGGTTGAGAATATTAATACAATCTCGTGTAAAACATTCATTTTTACAGGGACCTCTAATTTTGAGGACAATGAGGAAATGCTTTATTGTGCCAAAGAAGTTCTGTACATTGTTTACTGGTGTGCTGCAACATGTGGGTACAAGTGCAGAAATTTAATTGTCAGTGTGACTACTACTAATTTAAACAAATGATGTGCCTCCAGTTAGACTTGCTTTGAAAAACAAATGAGATAGGAAAGCACATGATTACTCAAAATCTTGTATTGGTAAGTTTACTGTGTTAACATATGTGGTGAGCTAAATTTTTAAATGAAACAGCTCCTGCTTTGGCAAACGACATATACTAGCTACCTGGTAATTTAATGCATGTTATCTCTTGTGAAATTAATATCTTTTAAGAACATAATGAGAAATATAATGTAGACTAACACTAACAAGCTTGTTTGTGAAATCCAGTATGGTCTAGTAAGTTGTTGATCTAGAACAATTACGTTTTTATAATAGCTGATGATTGGAATAGATGGGATGAAAAATTTTAATGTATGTATGAAAAAAACCCTGAATCAATGCTTGTGCATGAAGACTGCCTTGAATTTGAAAACTTGCCAAGCTTTCAGAAAAAATTATGCAAATGTGTTGTTATATCAACATTGCAGATCCATTAAACATTTTGTACCACTGCTACCTATATTTGTACTATTTATTTCTTGATGACTGGAATACTACCCAGATTATATTCAGTAGCACTAAGTAGTCAAAATCAACTATAGAAACTGATTTCATTAGCATTGGAACCTAATTATTCAAGACAGCATGATCACTTAAAGTATGAGTGTATTTTATCAATATTATTATACAGGTAGTCCTTCACTTATGACCACAATGTGCTAAGCAAGACAAATGTAGACAAATGTTGTAGACAAATGTTAGGAACAATGATTATTCTAATACTGAAAACTTGGGGCTCAGAATAATTGCTAGAAAATTTTAGTTTTTTGAAGTAGAGCGCTAGACACACAAACAACTTTAAAATGATCCACTAAAAAAAAAAATCAAACAAAAGCAAATAAAATACCCCCAGGAGAAAGACAAATTAAATTAGTGTATATTATTTAATAAATTGATGTGACCTCTGTTCAAGCTCCTGATGAAGGTAAAGTCTTCCAGCCCATACCCTTTCCACTCAATGAGGTACTGGAATTGGTTCTTCATCAAATGGGAATCCCGAATGCTGGTAACCTCATACTCAGGCAATTCATCATGGACACTAGGCACTAGCGGGGGCTGATCAAGAGGATGGAGCAGATAAGCAGGACGGTCCAGAACATAAGAGATCGATGAAATACTGGATGAACATGGAGAGAGCGAGGCAAGGTCAGGCGATAAGTTACTGGATTGGTGAGCGCTCCCGCCATGAACAGATCGAGATAACAATGAGGTTGACTTTGTGGACTGGTCAATTTGAGGGGAAATGTTTGGTGGATAGCTAAACTCAATCCCCAACAACCACGCTGTGGTTGTTCGTTGAGACCGGTCTGCAACCCTGTTGTAATATTCCTTGGCCTTGTTACAGTGATGGGCCAACCATGAGAAAGAAATGGCCAGAGCACAGGCCAATCATGAGGCACAAATGGCCAAACTAAATGAAGAAGTAGCCAAACAAAAGAAAGAAATAGCCAAACTTGACCATTTGATGAGTAAGAAGACAGGCCCAAACAACAGTGGCAAGGCCTATGAAAAAGAACAAGATTCACTACAGCAGGGAGGTGAATCTCAACATCCAGAAATACCAAAAGGGCAGGCATGTGACATCGCACACTCTGTATCACAAGATCCCTCCCTCTCCATTACAAAACATAGCCTGATGGTAACCAAGGAGATCCTTCAGCAGCGGTGAAGGAGTCCCAGCCAGAAGGTTCACAAGCAATTGTAAAGTGTAACCTCAATGCTGAAGCTGAGACATTCCCATCAAACCTGCAAGGCCCCTTGAACGTGGAACACCAGATATATCCAGAGGTATGCCTGGAAAAGGCCGTGAAACCATATGCAATGATAGACACACAAAGCAACCAATCATTATCTAGGTCTGTATTTCTTGACCTCTTTGACATCCAGACCGAGGAAGCACACTACACGATATCAGCGTGCGCTGGATACCAGCACATGGCAGGGAGGAAAACCACTGGATACTGCATGGAATCATCAGATGGGAGTGCAACATTCACACTACCACCATTGCCAGAATGCGACAAGTTGCCAGGTAATCACAGCCAAATCGCATTGCCTGAAGTAGCAAGCAGTATACCCCACTTGAAGCCATGCCAAGAGCTCATAACTTTCAAAGACAATCCTGACCTAAAAGTGACAGTACTCCAGAACAACAAAGAAGACAATGACGTAGACATATCAATAGATGACAACAAGGAGGACAATGATTTAGCCACCTCAATAAAGGATAAATGTTCTCCACAACTCATAGAAGGAGAATTTAAACAAGACACTAGCAGAAGCTGGGTTGCACCACTGCCCTTTCAACACTCGCCTAACAACCATGAGCAAGCTTCCTCCCACCTTTTTAACCTGAGAAGACTTATGAACAAGAAGCCTGAAATCAAAGTTCATTTGGTGGAGTTCATAGACAAGATGATCCAGAATGGACACGCTGAACTTACACCATCTCCTAAAAGGAACAAAGAATGGTGGTACTTGCCATTCTTTGGAGTGTACCTTTCACAAAAGCTAGAGCAGAAACAAAAAAGGGAGTCTGAGCAGTCTTCAAGGCATCAGTGTACAATGTCCACCTGTCACCATGATGAAAAGAGAGCTGCATGTTTTCTCAGATGCATCCACACAAACAATAGCAGCCATGGCATATACCAGAATCTACGGTGGGGAGCATAACTTCCAAGCCCCTTTTCCAGCTTCTGTTCCTACTCCTGCTCCTGTGGAACCTTTTCTACTTTCTCTTCTACTTTCTAGTCCAGGTCCAGGTCCAGTTTCCGATCCTGATCCTGTTGCAGGTCCAGTTTCCGATCCTGCTCCTGCTCCAGTTCCTGCGGCATCTGCTCCTGTTCCTGATCCCGTGGAACCTGTTCCAGTTTCTCTTTCAGGTCCAGATTCTGATCCAGTTTCTGTTCCAGTTCTGATTGCACCTGTTCCTGTCAATCTGTTCGTGTTCCTGTCCTGGTTGCACCTGTTCCTTGTCCTGTTGCAGGACAAGAACACATCTCCAAACTTGGGACATGGGACTTGTGCTCCAAGTTCTGCCCAGCGCAAAAGACGTTTGCCAAGAAGATCTATACCATACCAGTCACCAACCTAGTCTTGCTGAAGACAGATCGAGCTTCAAGACTGAACCTCAAGCTTTGCATGCCTCGTATCTACCTCAGTGTTTGCATTGTTTGATGATAAGCTTAATTTACCTTTGTTATTTAGTTCGGATAGACCAGAGATCCCCAACCTTCTTTGCACCAGGGACCGGCTTTAAGCTAGACCAGTTTTCCATGGCCCGGTGGGGGGGGGGAGCTAGCTGTCAGCGGCGCCGTAAAAGGGGCGATCAAGAGAGGAATGGGTGAATGAATGGACGGAGGGTGGGAAGGAAGGAAGGAAAGAGGGAAGGGACAGGAACAAAAGAAGGGTGCAAAGGAAGCAAGGAAAGGTGTGAAAGGGGAGAGTAAGAGAGGAAGGAGTGAAAGAAGGGAATGAGGGAGGAAAGAAGGGAGGAAGGAAAAGGAAAGCAAGAAATGGAGGGAGGAAAGGAAGGAAGGAAGGAAAGAAAGAAAGAAAGAAAGAAAGGGGGAAGGGACAGGAACAGAGGAAGGAAGCAAGGAAACTTATGAAAGGGGAGAGTAGGGGAAGAAGGTAGGAAGGAGAAAGAAAAGAAGAAATAGAGGAAGGGAAGGTGAAAGAGAGAAAGAAAAAGAGCAAGAAAGAAAGCAAAAAAGAGAAAGAAAGAAAGGCAACTTCAAAGAAAGGCTCACTGAGCATCTCTCACTCTCTCTCTCTTTCTATCCCTCTTTCTTTCTTTCTCTTCCTTTCTCTCTCTCCTCTTCCTTTATCTCCTCTCTCTCTCCCTCTCTCTTTCTCTCCCCCCTCTCTCCCCCTTTCCCTCTCTCCCTCTCTTGCTATCTCTCCCCCCTCTCCCTCTCTCTTTCTCCCTCTCCCTCTCTTTCTCTCTCTCCCCCTCTTTCTCTCTCTTCTTCTCACTTTCTCTCTCTTGTTTTCTTTCTGTCTCTTTTGCTTTCTCTCTCTCTCACTCTTGTTTTCTTTCTCACGCTCTTTCTCTCTCTTGTTCTCTCTCTTGCTATCTCTTTCTCTCCCCCCCTTTCTCACTCTCTCTTTCTCACTTTCTCTCTATCTTGCTGTCTGTTGCTCTCACTCACTCTCGTTCTCTCTCCGTTCTTCTCAGCGATGACGCGCGCACGCCCTGCCCGCCTCACCTTTGCGAGAGCACTTTCGCCCCGGGCTCTCAGCAAGGGGGTTTGCAGGAGAGGTGGGGCCGGCGAAGGTGATATTGAATGTCGGGGGAGAACGGGCGGTTGCACGAGCTCCCTATCTCCCTGCTAGCCCACTCGGAATATTCAAAATAAGAAAAGCCTTCGCCGGCAAAGGTTTTTCTTATTTTGAATATTCCGAGTGGGCTAGCAGGGAGATAGGGAGCGCGTGCAACCGCCCATTCTCCCCCGACATTCAATATCACCTTCGCCGGCCTCCGCTGAGGAAAGCCTTTGCCGGCATTTCCTCTCGGCGTCAAGGAGGCGCAGCGGCGGGCGGAGAGAGGGAAGGGGGGGCAGCGGCGTCCCTCCTGGCCTTGGTGGGCCGCCCAACCCTCCCCACCTCCTGCAAACGCGGCGGGCGGCGGGGGGAGAGCGAGGAGCCGGTTCCGGCGGGCGCGGGGCTTGGCTGGCTGGCGGGGGGAGCGCCGCTGGTGGTGCGGAAAGGCCGAGGGGGCCCTGGCGCCGCGGACCGGCTGAAAAGCCCCAACGGCCCGGTCCCGGTCCGCGGACCGGCGGTTGGGGACCTCTGGGATAGACTGTTATTCTGTGCCCTTTATTTAGTCAATTAGATAGTTATGTTACATTGCTTACGCTATGTTCTGTCTGGGTGCCCCCAGACTTCAACACCAACTGAAAAAAGCAGCCAGACACGCTGGTAAAAGCAAAGGCACTTTATAGTTGGAAAAACAAACACAGAGAAAAACCTGTTCTTCCCAACAGACAGGCTATGAGGCTTCACAGCAGAGTCATGACGGCCACACACCACTGTAGAGAATAAGACCCACATCTTTCCCCCCAAGGTTTCAGCCTTCAGGGCCACAAGCCAGAGTCAGAAACGCCAAAGATCACAGCCAGGTCCCAGGACTCCCAAAGATAATACTCCACAATACAGGAAGGGTGGGTCTGCCTTTTCAGCCTTTCTGGGGAGAACCACACCCAAACCCAGCTGTTGCCTATTTAGGGCTGGAAATACCTGGCTAATTGTCCCCTTCGTTGTGCTGCTCTTCTCTGCCTGAGATCGATGATGGCTTGTGCATTTTCATCCAAGGACTCCAGGCTGCTTGCTGGGGAGAGCTCCACCCCGGGGGACTCAGGCTGTTCTCCCTCTCCCTCGGCCTGATATTCCTCCTCCCCGTCTGCCTGGGCCTCCTCCTCCTCCTCCTCCTCCTGTTCCTCATCCTCCCCCTCTGAGCATGGAGCCGGCAGAGGTTCAGCCGTTCCCTGAGGAGCCTCAGATGGAATCACAACACGCTATGCATTGTTTACCTTAGTAAGATAGTTAAGCTGCACTATTTAGCCTATATCTTTGTTTATTTCAATTTTACAAATCCCAGGCGGGGAGTGTGCTACCCCAGAGACAGAGATAGTTGGACTGTATTGAGGCATGTCTCTTTAAGATATTGCATTAGGGGAAATGTAGTGAAATTGCACTCTGGGTAATGTAGTTTTACATGTGACCACATTTGTGTATTCCTATTGGCTCTGACTAGGGATGAGGGGTAATTGGAGAGAACATTCCAGAGGATCTTTGTCTTCACTCACTAAACCACCCAGCATGTAGATGCTACACCTAGAGCCTGGGTCTTTTTACCTGCACAATTGGAAAGATACTGCAGAAGAATCGCATCATAACTATGAGTTATTGTGAGAATTCCTGTAATAAAATGATCTGGGATATCTCGTTGTGCTGAGTTATCTGACTGGGAAAAGTTGAACTTATACCAGAACACTGCTGCAGGGTTGTTATGGTGCTGATTTAGAATCAGTCCTTGAAACGGTTTTGCTGGGAAGTACAAATTGTCTTGAAAATGGAGTATGTAAACAGAGACTCAGGCCCTATCTCCCACTTCCATTGCTCCACAAATTCATTCTGCCACTGCACCTCCCGAATCTGTCCTCATAGATCCAGTGTTGTGGATGGCTGCGAGCACCTCGACAGGCAGAATAGTCCAAGGTGGCAGCGGGTCCATTTGGAAAAGAAGGAATGTGATGGCCTTCCAGATGCTACTTTACTACGCTACCATCATTCATGAGTTGTGCTATTAAAGAAATATAGTTTTAAAAGAAATATAGTGTCACAAGGGAGAAGTTAAGTTGAAAGATTGAAATTTCTCACAAAACCTCATCAGATTAAATTGCCATGCTGGCACTGTATGATAAATAAATGGGTTTTGGGTTGAACTTTGGGTACTCAGTCCCTAAAAGTTCACCATCACTGGTCTAGATAATCCATTAGTTGGTTTATCACAAAGTCTCTGCTTGCTAGGTTTTAAAATGTCCAGCAGTGATTAGCCAGCACTCATTCCAGGTATCTAGTGATTTTCATGCTTAGATGGTGTCTCTAAATCTAAATCTCTTTGGTCCCAGTAAAACACAACTCAAAAACTGTCATATAGGAAACAATCTTGTTTTCCTTTTCTAAAAATATATCAGAAAATATTAAATACCAAGGTAAATCCTTTCATTAAGGTAGATAACAAAATGTAACATATATAGATGTTTTCTTTAAATACACTGGTACCTCTACTTAAGAACGCCTCTACTTAAGAACTTTTCTAGATAAGAACCAGGTGTTCAAGATTTTTTTTGCCTCTATTTAAGAACCATTTTCTACTTAAGAACACGAGCCCAGAAGCTGGTCGCAGAATGAATTAAGTTCTTAAGTAGAGGTATCACTGTATTTGGAAAAGTTTGTTAGGCACTGGAGATACTATATTTAGTTAGTGCTACTTCAATGACCTCTTCAAATACACACATGATTATTGACTACTTAGTATGCTAACCTTTTTTTTAAATAGCTTGTAAGTTTTCTTCCAAGGCATAAATACTAATTTGTAAAAATTAAAAATTATTTAGTGATATCTCAGTACTCATTAATTGGCTCCAAGACGCATAACAAGTGCCAAAATGATGAGCACCAAGCAAATTTTCCCCATAAAAATAATATGAATAAATTTAATGTGTTCCCAATCTAAACACAATGCTATTTTAAAGTAAAAGGAAAAATAGGGTTGTATATCATTACATGAGAAATAAATATAAAAGTTAATAAATACTGTACTTAAAATTGAATAAAATAAAAACTTCATTTTACCTATACTGAAAAGAGTACATATCTTAATGACGTCCCATTCCAGTCCCATACATGAATTCACAGGTAGTTTTAAAGACTTTTATTATTTGCATCAACTGCAGACCAAATCCAAGCCTTCTCAAACTAGGCACAGGTTTATAAAGTCCACATATACAATCCAGGCACAATCTAGAATCTGCACACAATAAATCCAAGTCAAGGCACAAATCCAAAATGAGAGAAGCAAGTTTGAAATCCAAACACGCAATCACATGAAGCACAGGTCTGAAGTCAAGAAACCTGGACCCGTGGAGCTGGAGCACATGCACAGCAAAAAAAAAACCCAGGGTGCTATTTCCAATGTTGCATTGCTTGATGTGTTGGGCTAAATAGGTGTGTACTTGTATAATTCATTAGGATGAGATTACTTCCTCGTGAATAGCTTCACTGACACTGTTGTGCCTCCCTCTGTTCAATAGGATCTGTCAGTGGCTATTCCTTCCCATCCCACTGACAGACTGAAGCTGTGATCCTTTTCCCCTGACTGGGTCTCCAAGCCCTCCAGCTGCAGAAGCATCCTCCCTCTCCTCTCCAGCCAGGCACTTCTCTGGTCATTCCCTTGATGGTCCCTCCAAGGTTCCTAGCTTCTCTTCTTCCTCTGACCCATTAACTTGCTCTTCGGAGTAAACAAAGGCCTCAGCAGTCTTCCTAGTGATGCCTCCCTGTGTCCTCCTGTGAAGCATCCCTGCTCTTAGTCAGGGGAAGCCATTACAGAGATAGTGGGAGGAGAGTGGAGAGCAAGAGAGGTTAAATATTCCTACTTGGTGTTGTGATTCTGTCTGAGGCTCCTCAGGGAACGGCTGAACCTCTGCCGGCTCCATGCTCAGAGGGGGAGGATGAGGAACAGGAGGAGGAGGAGGAGGAGGAGGCCCAGGCAGACGGGGAGGAGGAATATCAGGCCGAGGGAGAGGGAGAACAGCCTGAGTCCCCCGGGGTGGAGCTCTCCCCAGCAAGCAGCCTGGAGTCCTTAGATGAAAATGCACAAGCCGTCATCGATCTCAGGCAGAGAAGAGCAGCACAACGAAGGGGACAATTAGTCAGGTATTTCCAGCCCTAAATAGGCAACAGCTGGGTTTGGGTGTGGTTCTCCCCAGAAAGGCTGAAAAGGCAGACCCACCCTTCCTGTATTGTGGAGTATTATCTTTGGGAGTCCTGGGACCTGGCTGTGATCTTTGGCGTCTCTGATTCTGGCTTGTGGCCTTGGAGGCTGAAACCTTGGGGGGAAAGGCGTGGGTCTTATTCTCTACAGTGGTGTGTGTGCCAGCAAGAAGTCTGCTGTATTGTCTGGCCGCCAGGACTCTGCTGTGAAGCCTCATAGCCTGCCTGTTGGGAAGAACAGGTTTTTCTCTGTGTTTATTTTTCAAACTATAAAGTGCCTTTGCTTTTACCAGCGTGTCTGGCTGTTTTTTCCAGTTGGTGTTGAAGTCTGGGGGCACCCAGACAGAACACTTGGAAGGAGAGTTCCCCACCAATAAAACATTAAGTGTTTTTTCTCTTTTCTGCCATTTTTCAAATTGCACCATAGTTCTGATATTCTGCTTGTTTTCAGAGTTCCTAGAAAGTGTAACATTGTTTGGTCATTGAATAAGTTCACATTTCTGCTTGTTAAAACTTTGCCTGGATAGTATTACTTCACCCTTCTTAATTTCTGCCCATTTTTCACACATTCCTTTTATCAAAGAACTGGGGACATCCTCCCTTTATAAATCTGAATAAACCTTTTTAGCCATCTCTTGTTGCTGCTTCTGTAATTCCTGCAGCTTCTCAGTGCTAAGCTCTTCATGATATTCTTTCACTAAATCAAAATCAGAAGTACTGATCACCAGATACCTGCATCTGCCCAAAGATACAATATTAGGCACAAATGGTACCCCATGTACCGGCAAGCTTAGAGTCAACTTCAAACCATTCAAAGTTTCTCTGAGAAACTTCTATAACTCAGAGGAAATGGCCACAAATTCTTTAGTGCTCAATTCATTGTCATATACAGTAGTCCCTCGATATATTGCGCTTCACCTACTGCGGCTTCACTTCATCGCGGGTTTTCAAGAAATATTAATGAGAAAAATCATTCGCGGATCTTCACTGGTTCGCGGGTTTCTGAGGAAGTCGATCGGCAGGTTTTTCAAAAAATATATATCTAAAATTGTAAATACTGTATTTAAATACTGTATCTAAAATATATACTGTGTGGTAAGGGTTTATAAACACTTAAAACAATGAAAACCTACCAAACAATTACAATATAAATACTTAAATAAGTACTATCAGTCGATAAATTCCCCATCACGGATTTCACTATCGCGGCCAGGTCTGGAACGTAACACCAGCGATAGGTGAGGTCTTACTGTAAGAGTCTTTGTTTCGGTAAGGTTAAGGCGATGTGGGATATTGAAATACTTCTTTCATAATTCTGTGAGGGTCTACTGAGTGTCAGAGATGATTTCAGAACACCTCTGAAAAAGCACCTTGGAGTAAAACTTTGAAATTTGAAATGACCTGCTAGTCCATGGGCTGGGTGAGAGTGGTAATGAGGGGCAAGAAACTTATAATGGTGAAGCTAAACCAGTAAGTCATACTCCAGTCCAACCCTGGAGGGTGGGTATGTGCATTGCCCATTAGCAAAAGAGCTTTCAGAGACAAATCTTTATCCAACAAATATTTTTTCACTGAGGGACCAAACACTTCATTTATCTACTTGGTCAAAAATTGCCTCATAACCTATTGGCTCTCCACATCACATGAAGTTTCCTTTTTAATGATATTATGCTTCTTGAAAACCTGCAGGTTTTCACTATGATAGACATAATAAAGGCTTGATTTTTAAGACCCCGCTAACATTCCCACAAAACAATAGGATGTCCTTCGCTGGTTTGTGACCCAATAATGACTTCTCTTTTGTGAGGTAGGTTACACTTGACATTTTTTTTCCCAAGAAAGTTCGGTCTCCTAGCAGGAATTCACAGGTGAATTCATCAGCAGTCATTTTATTAGTACTCATTGCCTTGTCATGCCTTACAACACTATGGATGCCAGTATTCTTTTCAAAATTATCAAACCAATTGCTGGCCTTAAAAACATCAACACTCCTATCACTTGGTACCATAGTTCCCTCTAAGCTGAGCAGTGAGCAATCGCTCACTTAAAAATCATCATCAACTCAGAGTTTTCCAAACCTGCCCAGAAGCCGAGAGGGAAAGAGTGAGAGGGAAGGAGAGAGAGAGGAAGAGAGAGAAACAGATAGAAAAAAGAGAGGAAGGAAAAGAGAAAGAAAAAGAAAAAGAATGGGAATAAGGAAGAGAGAAAGAAAATCAAAATCTAGTTTGAAACTAGCTCAACTATTTAAGTGGCATTTTGATATTGATAGAGTTGCCCTATTATGAGCTCACTGTTATAGACACACAGTACAGTATTTTATTTTGAAATTCTCTGAGGCAAAACAGGGTGGGTTTTTTATTTGTTTGTTTGTTTATTTATTTATTTATTATTTCTGTGCCGCCCAGTCCCGAAGGCACTGCCACTCAGACACTATACTTTTCCGCCCACCCCCCCAAAAAATTAGAGGGAACACTGTTTGGTACTGGTTTATTTTTCAAAAGATCATCATGCAACAGATTCACTTTTTCACATATTGTTGTGGTTAGCTCTGGCTCAGCTCCTGCCCCAAGGACTGTGGATGTGGGGGAGACATCCACATGCTGCAGGCCTGTTTTGCCCCCAGTGGAATCTGATGATGAAGGCTCCTCTGACCAAGAAGACATGAGTGACAGGGAGGAGGAGAGTGTGGCAGACAGCTCAGAAAGAGATCAATTATCTAGCTCCTCCTTGGATTCAGAACAAGAGTTAATGATACAGCCACGCAGGCGGAGAGCGATGCATAGGCAACAACAACTGAGAGATTATTATCAAAGAAAATGAGGCCACCTGTGGATGGGTGGGGCTGTGGTAATTAGTGAGGCTGCTATAAAGAGCAGTGTGTGGGTTTGGCCATTGTGGAGGATTATCTGATTGTTGTGTTTCGTGACTGCTTTACTGACTTTGACCTTTTGTGTGCTGCTTTTCCCCCGCTTTGAAACTAAACCAGAGCAAAGTTATATATAGAGCGCTGGTGAGACCACATTTGGAATACTGTGTTCAGTTCTGGAGACCTCACCTACAAAAAGATATTGACAAAATTGAACGGGTCCAAAGACGGGCCACAAAAATGGTGGAAAGTCTTAAGTATAAAACGTATCAGGAAAGACTGAATGAACTCAATCTGTATAGTCTGGAAGACAGAAGGAAAAGGGGGGACATGATCGAAACATTTAAATATGTTAAAGGGTTAAATAGGGTTCAGGAGGGAAGTGTTTTTAACAGGAAAGTGAACACAAGAACAAGGGGACACAATCTGAAGTTAGTTGGGGGAAAGATCAAAGGCAACATGAGAAAATATTATTTTACTGAAAGAGTAGTAAATCCTTGGAACAAACTTCCAGCAGACGTGGTTGGGAAATCCACAGTAACTGAATTTAAACATGCCTGGGATAAACATATATCCATTGTAAGATAAAATACAGGAAATAGTAAAAGGGCAGACTAGATGGACCATGAGGTCTTTTTCTGCCGTCAGTCTTCTATGTTTCTATGTTTCTATGTGTGTTTCACTTTGTGAAAGAAGAAGGACTGTGAATTGTCTCACAGCTGCAAGCTAAGTATCACAGAACTGATAAGGGACTTGTACAAATTACCAGTTTGTTTGGAGACGAGTGCTCTTGGCTATACCAAAAGAGGGCTTGGTTTAAGTGAATTTTCATTATAAAGAACATTGTTTTGAATTTTCAAACGTGTGTGTGTCTGAAATTTGTACCTGTGAATTTTTGGGAGGAGTCTACCAGAGAGCCCGACAGAACACATATCATGCCTTCTGATATGTCACCCACTGCTTATTTTTGTTCATTCAAATTAACAACAATTGTTCAAGTGTTTGGGAACACTTCTTTATTCTTAATGATATTGTTCTAGGCATATTATATTCCCTAGCGAGATCAGTAATATGCCGTGGTCATATTTGTCTGTTACTTCTTTTCCTCTTTTTTGCTTCTTGCTGGTGTGAAACAATTTTTTTTCTGTTCAATGCTATTACTCTTCTTTTACTTTGGATCCATGATTAGGAAAAAAAAGCACAAAAATATACAAAATGACCACAGACACTAACACCACAAGAAGATGTGCATAGGGCCAGAGATAACATGTGATTCTTAGTTTTGGCTGGAAACGGCAGTGAGTCACGAGGCTGCTGATACCAACAAGTTGTACCTTGTGCATTGAGTATCAAACAAACGACAAATATCAACACAAATATCAAGATAAAATGTATCAAGTACCAAATTTTACAACTTTCAGAGTAGTCAAATACTGAGATATCACTGTATGTATCTTTAAATTGCTTTAAAGTTTATATACTCACTTCTTTTGCAAAAACATATGCTTATTTCAATCTTTTCTCTCCCAAATGTTTATGCAAGATTAACTATATTTTATATTTGAAGCATGATAGAGGTTTTTTGAATATTAAACATACAAGGAATAATTCTGAACATAATGTTGGTAGAGGCATGGATGCATAACCAATGGGAGAAAAAACTATGTAATAAAATACAGTTTATGTGGACTTTTATGCATACTAAGTGCTGATATCATTTCAATTTTACAGAAACAACATTAATAATTCTACATATCTTTGTCTTTGTTTAATTTATGAAAGAAAATTTTCCCATATTCATATGTGCTGATCATTATGGCACAGGCAGGAGCAATTTTTGTCAGTCTTGGAATAATACCTGTGGGGGGAAAAATTATAGGCATTGAAAAATGAGGTATCACAAAAAACTAAATCTTGAAAAAAAAACCCTTCAAAAACAATATACTGTCTAAAAAGCTACTGCTTGCTTTTTTACATTTCCAAAGTATTTAAGATAGATCTATAGGATAACTTAATTCAAGCTTAATATTAACTGCTCCAAACTTGACTGTAAAAAAACCGACTTTAGTAATCGAGTTGTCGAAGCGTGGAACTCATTACTGGACTTCTTAGTGTCATCCCCAACCCTTAGACTATCCACGGTTGAGCTCTCCAGATTCCTAATAGATCAGTAAGGGGCGTGCATAAGCGCACTAGTGTGCCTTCCGTGCCCTGTCCTAGTGTCTCTCCTATATCTCCTATATCTTTTCTTCTATTCTCTCATTGATATATTTTATTCCTATATTTTCTCTTCTATTATTTCTTTGATATATTTTACTTTGTGTGTATCCTCTATAACCGCCATTGTGTATTATTGTGTTTTGGACTAACTAACTAACTAACTAACTAACTAACTAACTAACTAACTAACTAACTAACTAACTAAATAAATAAATAAATAAATAAATAAATAAAATAAAATAAATAACTTAATGCTACATACAAGCTAACAATGTGGTTATTCAAACCTGTATTAAAACATACTTGAGAATAAATTCTGTATAACTGGGATGTTAGTCAAATTATGGTTTGATTTTATTTATTTATATTTATTTGTTTGTATGCTGCATTGATTATTTTTACAAATAACACACCTTTCTCCTATTTTTCCCACAACAACAATACTGTAATATTATGGGTTGGGTAAGAGAGCCCAGATGACCTAGCTGGCTTACATAACTTAGGTGAAACCTAAACCATGGTTTTCTATTTTAAGTCGGATACCTTAACAACTAGACCAACACAAACACAAATGTACACATAAAGACAACTCTGACAAATTCCTGATATTTGCATTCTTTCTGAGATTCATTCATTTTGAGCCATTAACAACAAGAAAATATTTTGTGCAAGTATCTAATGGTAGCACATAAGAAAAAAATATTTATATTTTTTTAAAAATAAAAAATATTTATAATATTTTGCTGCAATTAAAATGAATATCCTGCCCAGGATACTATTCCTATTCCAAATTGCCCCTATCAAATTGAATAAAGCCTTTTTCACTAGTACAGTATTAATACAATTATTCGTAAATTTATATGGCTTAAAAGAAAAGCAAAGATAAAAACAAAACTACTACAGGATCATAGGAAGAGGGGAGGATTTGGCCTCCCAAACTGGGAACTTTACCATCAAGCCACAACACTCAACTGGATAAGAGAGTGAATTTTCCTTAGAAATAGAAGGTTAGTAACCCTAGAACGGCTTGGCTTACAAATGGGTTGGCATGCCTTCCTACGGGGAGAAAATTACAAAATGCACACCTACTTCCAGAGACATTACATAAGGAAAAGCCTACTGGATATATGGATTTAAAAAAAAGAAGCATCACTATTATAATGTCCCAAATGGATATCAGTAATGGAAGCAATAATATACCCAAATCTTCTAGACCCCAATATGACCACTTGCTAGACCAGTGATAGCTAACCTCACTTTTCTCGGATGCCGAACACTTGCACATGAATGCTATCCTGCATGCACAAGTGCCCACACCCATAATTCAACATAGGGTGATGGTAAAAACGGCCTCCCCACTCCCCTAGAAGCCTTCTGGAGGCTGGAAACAGCCCATTTCCCAACTTCTGGGGAATCCTGTAGACTCTTTTTCTGGTCTCCCCAAGCTTCCCTGGAGAGGCAAAAACACGCTCCTATGTCTCCCGGAGGCCCGCTGGAAGCTGAAAACACCCATAGCCCCTGTGTGAGCCAAAAATCAGCTGGCCAGTGCACACATGAACATTGGAGCTGATCTAGGGCAACGGCTCATGTGCCAGAAGATACGGATCTGCGTGCCACCGGTAGCACATGTGCCATAGGTTCACCATCACTGTACTAGATGAATATGATGAGTTGATACCAAAACAAATGCTCAAGGAAAAAGGAATTAATCTCAACTGGTGGCACTATCTGAAGGTGCAATCAAAATTCAAAGATGACAATTCAAAAAAATAACCGGGATAGGATCCTCCTGGGTATGGATCAAAAATTGATATCTAAACGAAATATGACATGATAGATGAAGAGGTAAAAGATTCAATAATTACATGGGCCCAAAACTTTGGGTACTCAATAAATTTAACCGAATTAGGGAAAATTTGGAACAAAAATTACAAATTAACGCTGGCAATATCCTATTAGAAAAAATTGTATAAAATGTTCTACCGATGGCATCTTCCTCCGGTGCAACTGGCCAAAATGTTTCCAAAACTCTCACCTAAATGTTGAAAATGCAAAAAGGGTATAGGAACTTACTATCATTTATGGTGGACTTGTCTCAAAGCAAAAAATTTTGGACAAAGATAAAAAATTGTCTTGAACAAATCAAAGCACAAACTATTCCCTTAAAACTGGAGCTTTTAATCTGGGGCATTTTAAAGAGAAGAGGACAAATATATAATTCTACATCTTCTAATAGCAGTTAGAATACTATACACCCCAAATTGGAAAATGGATTCATCTCCATCTATCCTAAATTTTGTCAATAAAATATTAGAGCAGTAATGGTGAACCTTTTTTCCCTCGGGGGCCGAAAGTGCGTGCATGAGTGCCCACACCCATAATTCAATACCTGGGGAGGGTGAAAATAGCTTCTTCTGCTCCCCCCCGGGGGTCCCCCTCTGGAGGCAACTTCTGGTGGGCCCAGTAGGCTCTTGTTTCTCCCTCCCCAGGCTCCAAAGGCATCCCCAGAGTTGGAGAAGGGTAAAAATGCCCTCCCTCATTCCCCGGAGGCTCTCTGGAAGCCAAAAACGCCCTCTCAGAGCCTCTATGGGAACCAAAAATCAGCTGGCTACATGCACGTTGGAGCTGAGCTAGGGCAACGGTTCGTGTGCCAACAGATATGGTCTTTGCATGCCACCTGTGGCATCTTTGGCATAGGTTCACCATCACTGTATTAGAGTATGCAGAATTGACCAAAATGTCCTTGGAATTCCAAGATAAGGATGAAACCAAATTTATAAAACTTGGAAAAGGTGATATAACTGGCTTAACCAAAATAATCATCTAAAACTATAAAAACAATAAAATGTGATTTTACACAACGTAAAGAAGAATTAACTTCTAATCTCCCCAAATGGACCGGAAGCAACTGAGTGGAAATATGTAATTTTACAAATCAACTAACAAGTACAATATTTTCCAGAGTATAAGACACACCAGAGTATAAGATGCACCTTACTTTTTGGGGAGGAAAATAGGGAAAAGAATGTGCTTATCAGGTATTAATCTGGCTAGTGTCCTTAGCCTAGTCAGCTTCAGCACATTATTTTATCCCCTGGTTAGCGCATTAAAAAAACCTTTATTCAGAGAGAGTAACAATGAAAGAGCTTGCAAGCCAGTAGGAGCTGGGAACATCATTAGCATCTGGAAAGAAACATTCGGAGGAAGTAGAGCAATGGAAAAAAGACTTAGAGCTTGGAAAACATTCTTCGCAAAGAGTAACAATGAAAGAGCTTGCAAGCTAGTAAGAGCTGGGAATATTGATAGCACCTGGTTAGGGCTGGAAACAAACATTTAGAGCAAGTAAAGCAATGGGAAAAAAACTACAAAGACAGGGTTTGGAAGTCATTATTTGCAGACAGTAACAATGAAAAAGCTTATAAGCTGGTAAGAGCACCTGGCTAGGGCTGGAAATAAACTTATTCAGAGCAAGTTAGAGCAATGAAAAAAACCCTGCAAAGAGTTAGGGCTTGGAAAATATTCTTTGCAGAGAGTAACAATGAAAGAGCTTGCAAGCCAGTAAGAGCCGGAAACATTGTTAGCACCTGGTTAGGCTGGAAAGAAACATTGAGTAAGTAGAGAATGTAAAAAAAAAAACCCCTACAAAGACAGGGTTTGGAAAACATTCTTTGCAGAGAGTAACAATGAAAGAGCTTACAAGCCGGTAAGAGCTGGGAACATTGTTAGCACCTGGTTAGGGCTGCAAAGAAACTTATTCAGAGCAAGTTAGAGCAATGAAAAAAAACCCCTGCAGACTTGGGGCTTGGAAAACATTCTTCGCAGACAAAAACAATAAAAAAGCCTGCAAGGTAAGAGCTGGGAAGGTTAGCAGCTAGTTAGGGCTGCGGGGGGGGGGGGGGAGCTACATTCAGAGTATAAGATGCACCCAAATTATCAGCTTCTTTTAGGGAGGAAAAAGGTGCTTTGGTCGCATTGATGGATGATCTCTGGCGGGCCCGGGACAGGGGCTTGTCCTCTGTCCTGGTGCTCCTTGACCTCTCAGCGGCTTTCGATACCATCGACCATGGTATCCTACTGCGCCGGCTGGAGGGGTTGGGAGTGGGAGGCACTGTTCTTCAGTGGTTCTCCTCCTACCTCTCCGGTCGGTCGCAGTCGGTGTTAGTGGGGGGTCAGAGGTCGACCCCGAGGTTTCTCCCTTGTGGGGTGCCTCAGGGTCGGTCCTCTCCCCCCTGCTATTTAATATCTACATGAAACCGCTGGGTGAGATCATCCAAGGGCATGGGGTGAGGTATCATCAATATGCTGATGATACCCAGTTGTACATCTCCACCCCATGTCCAGTCAACGAAGCAGTGGAAGTGATGTGCTGGTGCCTGGAGGCTGTTGGGGCCTGGATGGGTGTCAACAAACTCAAACTCAACCTAGACAAGATGGAGTGGCTGTGGGTTTTGCCTCCCAAGGACAATTCTATCTGTCCGTCCATTACCCTGGGGGGGGGGAATTATTGACCCCCTCAGAGAGGGTCCGCAACTTGGGCGTCCTCCTCGATCCACAGCTCACATTAGAAAAACACCTTTCAGCTGTGGCGAGGGGGGCGTTTGCCCAGGTTCGCCTGGTGCGCCAGTTGCGGCCCTATTTGGACCGGGAGTCATTGCTCACAGTCACTCATGCCCTCATCACCTCGAGGCTCGACTACTGTAATGCTCTCTACATGGGGCTACCTTTGAAAAGTGTTCAGAAACTTCAGATCGTGCAGAATGCAGCTGCGAGAGCAATTATGGGCTGCTCCAAGTATGCCCATATCACTCCAACACTCCGCAGTCTGCATTGGCTGTCGATCAGTTTCCGATCACAATTCAAAGTGTTGGTTATGACCTATAAAGCCCTTAATGGCACCGGACCAGAATATCTTCGGGACCGCCTCCTGCCGCACGAATCCCAGCGATCGGTTAGGTCCCACAGAGTTGGCCTTCTCCGGGTCCCGTCGACTAAACAATGTCGTCTGGCGGGACCCAGGGGAAGAGCCTTCTCTGTGGGGGCCCCGACCCTCTGGAACCAGCTCCCCCCTGAGATTAGGATTGCCCCCACCCTCCCTGCCTTTCGTAAACTCCTTAAGACCCACCTTTGCCGTCAGGCATGGGGGAACTAAAACACCTCCCCCTTGCCCATGTTGTTTTGTTGATTGATTGACTGTGTGCCTGTTTTTTTTTAATATATACTGTTTTTCATGAGATTATTAATTTTAAATTGTAACTAGATGGGTGGGCATTGGATTTGGTATTATGTACTGTTTTTATTATTGTTGTGAGCCGCCCCGAGTTTGCGGAGAGGGGCGGCATATAAATCCAATAAACCTAACCTAACCTAACCTAACCTATTATGAGAAATACAGTACATAATTTTAAGTAATTTATTTGATGTTGAATGGACAGAAAGGATAGAATGAAAGTACAAGCCATCTGAAATGTACACAAGTAATGTTTAAGTAGAATTAAATAAGATATGAATTATATTAACCTAAACAAAAATATCATATATACTTAGGACATATAACATAATTATATACTACTAATTGGTTGAAGAAGATAAGGGTCAATAGGATGGTTGACATTAATATTGAATGTCTTTGACATAAACATTTATGCATATATGTATATATATGTGTGCATATACAATTATATTTGTATTTTTTGTGTTTGTATGTCTGACTATTTATTTGTCTTTTTTATGTATATATTTAATTTTTTTTAAAAAAAGTAATTAATCAGATTCTATGAAAATTTTGAAGGAATTTAACTTCCTTGGTCAATACCAAATTACTTTATACATGTTGGAATATAAACTATTTTTTGTCAAATGGTCACTTTTGATTACACTTCAAGATGATACCAACTTTTAAACGTAGGATTATACTAATGTGTCAAAATCATTTTATTCTACTTTTTTATATATTTAATATATCCTTTTCTTATATGGCCTTTCTAGCAGTCTTTCATCAAATATGATAATAACTATTTCCAAATTGATTTATTGAGTTTATTCCTAAATCTGCAGTGTGGAAAAAAATTTCTTAGATTATGTAGCAAAAACTTTGATTTTTCTATATGTGTAATATGTAGAAATAAAATATTTTATAGTCAGCATCAAACAAGAATTTACCAGTAAATAATCCAGTAAATCCATTTTCAATCACAATTCTCTTCATTACTTCCCATAGTGATCTAGTTTTCTTCCGTGGAGCTGAGTAAAAGAAAACACATCTCATTTTTCTACACTTTTTTGGTATGATTTAATGTCAGCTTTGTTTAACCATTGTATAATAATAACATTAACTTGAGAGACTATTTTCATATGGGATACAGCGAGAATCTGTTCTGAACATTTCTTGTCTTTTAACTATAAGGCAGTTTTTAACAAACATATAATTTAAAATATTCACTTAAAATGACATGCACAAAACCCCTTGCAAAACAAAAGCATTTTATCAACCTATTTTTCAATCCATCCCCCTCCCCCCATGTCTCAAAAGTGGGTGGAAACAGTGTTGGTCCTTTGGTGAATAGCAGCCAGACAACAGTGGTGGGGTCTGTTTACAGTGCTGAACCTCACCTTGTCGGTCTTTGTCATTGCCCATCTCTACTGTTTCTTTTCTAGCAGTTGATAGGAAGACTTGGCACATGACAGGACACATATCAGTGGTATTCTCAGGCTTTGCCTGATATTTTTTGGTCTGGTTTTTCTCCTCTAAACCTAGGTGGGTCTTAGGGTCTGATGCATCTTAGGGAGTGAAAAATACAGCATATTCCTTATAATCAGAAATCATACTCCTTATAGTCAGAAAGCACTATACAGTGGTACCTCTACTTAAGAAAGCCTCTACTTAAGAACTTTTCTAGATAAGAACCGGGTGTTCAAGATTTTTTTGCCCCTTCTTAAGAACCATTTTCTACTTAAGAACCCAAGCCCAGAAAAATTTCCCAGGAAATATCTCCGGGATCGTCTTTTGCCACACAAATCCCAGCGCCTGATAAGGTCCCAGAGAGTTGGCCTTCTCCGGGTCCCGTCGACTGAACAATGTCGTCTGGCGGACCCCAGGGGAAGAGCCTTCTCTGTGGCAGCCCCGGCCCTCTGGAACCAACTCCCCCCAGAGATCAGAACTGCCCCCACCCTCCTCATCTTTCGTAAATTGCTCAAGACCCACCTATATCACCAGGCATGGGGGAATTGAGACATCTCCCCTGGGCTTATATATCTCCTGTATGGTATGCTTGTGTTGTATGATTTTTAAATGATGGGTTTTAGATAATTTTTAATATTAGATTTGTTACATTGTATACTGTTATTATTATTGTTGTGAGCGGCCCCGAATCTTTGGAGAGGGGCGGCATACAAATCTAATAAATATAAATATAATATAAATTTGAGAGCGGCACGAAGACCCGGCAAGTTTCCTGCCATTCCCCCTTAATTCTGCCCATTTTGGGCTTTTCTGGGCTGCCAGAGGAGCCTTTCAGTGGTTTTTAAGGAGGCTTTGGCAGTCCAGAGTGAACAAAGCATTTTCCTTTCTCTGGGCGCTCTGGGTAGTCCTTTAAAAAAAAAAAAAAGGCTTAAAGTTTTGGATTTTTTTGATTCCCCTTACCTCACCTTCTTCCTTCTGCAGCGATTGTCCTCCTCCTCTTCTTCCTCCTCCTCCTCCCACCCAAATTCCAAGCTTTTATTTCTTTCCTAATGGGTTTGCATGCATTATTTGCATTTACATTGATTCCAATGGGAAAAATTGTTTCTACTTACAAACTTTTCTACTTAAGAATCTGCTCACGGAACGAATTAAGTTCTTAAGTAGAGGTACCACTGTACTAAACTTTAGAAGTAAATTCTGTACAGTAATATTTGTAATAATATCATTGTGTTTTCTATCCTATAGCTCGATGTTATAAACAAGAAATTTTTTTAATAATATGACATCAGGTTTTTAAGAATGTGTTCAAATGTATAAGGTAATTTAATATTTTCTGAATATTCTTTTTTTCCTTAGAGGCAATACCACTGTCTGTACCATTCTGCAGATTCCAAGTAGTCTAAGATTGAACATATTCAATTCTTGATATTATAAACACATCAATAATAAAAGCCTGAAACCCTAAATAGGGTGTTGTGTATACTAAAATACAAACACATTATAGAACTAGAATACTTTTGAATCCTTTTTTAAAAAAAAACTTACAATCTGTACTATCAAGTTCCCAAAGCTCAGTCTGTCTGTGTGTTTTTATTACATCAAATGGTAAAGTTAATGTAGCTGCAATCTGCAAGGAAAAATACTTGTAAATGATAAATGGCCAAAATGTAAGAACTGTAAATGTACAGAACTTTCAGTACTGGAATTTAAATGTTTACCAGAATTAACATGATATTATTAAAATATGCATTTCTATTTTTAAAATTTTATTAAGAAGTATAAATGAAGAGAATGATACAAACCACAAAAAAAATAGAAACAGAATAAAAATAACATATAGAAATAGCATATATGAAAAAGAAACTACAGTATATCCTTTTTGAGTTCTATGATTTTATGTATCAGAACATAGCAAAAATTATCCATTCCTTTGTAGTTCTTAAAAGTAGATAAATGCAACTTTAGATAAACAACACACAACGTATTATATAAAGCCAAAATAGAGAAGCCATATGTGAAAAATTATGTACACCTTATGATTCAATAGCTTGTAGAACCAGCTTTATCAGCAATAACTTGAAGCAATCATTTTCTGCTTAACCTATCAGTTTCTCACACCCTTGTGGAAGAATTATCACTCACTGCTCTTTACAACACTGTTTCAGTTCTGTGAACATTTGTTTATCCACAGCTCTCTTAAGGTTCCACCACAGTATTTCCATTGGATTTAGGTCTGGACTTTGAATCTTTTTTCCTCCCCAGCCATTCTATTATAGATTTGCCGATGTGCTTGGGATCATTGCCCTGTTGCATGTCCCAATGTCGGCCTAGTTTTAGCTGTCAGACAGATGGCCTCAGCTTTGACTCTAGAATACTTTGATATACAATAGAGTTAATGGTTGATTCAATGACTGCAAGATACCCAGGATCCTGCAAAACAAGTAAAAATAATTGCTCCTGCATCCCAATGCTTGAGAGTTGGTATGAGATGTTTTTGCTGATAAGCTGGGTTGTGTTTTTTACCAAACATGATGCTTTGAGTTATGATCAAACATCTCCACTTTGGTCTCATCATCTGCTGAAATACACTATTCCAGAAGTCTTGTTATTTATTCAGATGCAACTTTGCAAATATAAGCTGTGCGGCCATATTCCTTTTTAGAGACAAGAGGCATTCTTTTGGCAACCCTTCTAAACAAACATTACTTGTACAGTCTTTTTTTAATTGTACTGTGATAATTTGTTAACATTTAATATGCTTACTGGAAAGACAATTGCAATAAAGTATCAAATATTGATTTTATTCTAAAACAGCTTATTCCTATTGATAAAATCTAGATTGAATAAAACGTGAAAATTTTAGTAAGTTGTATTTATTCATTAAAACAAAAAAAGTTACTACTCGTATTGTAGCAGTTTCAACTATATAACAACTTTAAAAAAGAAACATAAAAAAATCAAAAGCCTAATTTAAAAGAACACTTTATTTAAAAAACAATATAAATAAGCCACATTTTTGTAATATCTGTTTTGTGCAAATATTTACAAAGAATAGTAATAATAATTATTAATAATAATTTATTAGATTTGTATGCCGCCCTTCTCCGAGGACTCGAAGTAATGAGGTTCTTATAATATAATAATAATGTAATAACCCATTTATTTATTTATTTATTTATTTGTTTGTTTGTTTATTTATTATTAATTAGACTTTTTTGCCACCCCTCTCCGAGGATTCGGGGAGGCTTACAACATATAACAGAATAATATATAACGTCCTAAATCCAATTGATTTAAATTTATAATCTAAAAAACTGAGAAAACCATAAAAAGACAATTATTCCCATTCAATAGCTAGTTATTTTTATAACCTTTCATTAAATTAAACCACATTATTTGACTAATTAAGGACAGCTGGGCAGATATTAGTTTTGTCAGAATGATCAGTTTAGCTAATCAAAAATATATTACACATATAGTAGTTTAACTTCAGCAAAACATTTAATAAATCTACCATTAAATTTTGATAAACAAGATGGCAAATTGTGAACTTGATAATGTTACTGTTAGTTGGATGCCAAATATTATTATTATTATTATTATTATTATTATTATTATTATTTATTAGATTTGAATGCCGCCCCTCTCCGTAGACTCGGGGCGGCATATAATATATTGAATAATCATATTGCATGTGTACATGTCAAATTTGAAAATTTCTTTGCTCAGTCTTAGACCTTGCACTTTCAACAGATGAATACATGACTTGGATCAGGAGTTAGAAAAAGTTATGATGAGAAATATAGTCAACAAGAAGATGTTGTGTTTTCCACATATAAAAATTCTGGAAGGATCAAAATTCTTCTTAGCATGGGGTGGGAGAAATGGTGTTGTGTAGCAGCACATGGAAAAGTATCTGTCTTTTAGTGGAGGGCAGGTTCAACATGAATTGCAAAAAGGAATCAAAAACTAAGTACAGTGATCCCTCGATTTTCGTGGGTTCAAACTTTGCGAAACGGCTATACCACGGTTTTTCAAAAAATATTAATTAAAAAATACTCCACGGTTTTTTTTCTATACCACGGTTTTTCCCACCCGATGACGTCATACGTCATCACCAAGAGTTACTTCTCTCTCTCTTTCTCTTTCTTTCCTGTCATTCTCTGCTTCAATCATTTTCTCATTTCTCTTTTTTTCTCCCCTTTTTTCTATCATTTCTCTCTCTCTCTCTACCTTCCACTCTCCCCCCTCTTGCTCTCTCTCTCTTTCTCCCTCTCTCTCTCCCTCTCTGTGAGAATGCCTGCCCTCTCCTGCAGCCCCCTCGCTGATAGCTGGGACGAAAGCGCTCTCAGCTAAGGGACTGTGAGAGGGGCGGGGCGGGCATTCTCAAAGCGCTCAGAGCGGCTAGCAGCCGAATGAGGAGGATGAGAAGCCGTAGCCGCCAGCGCTGCTGCAGGAGGACCTGTGTCCCAAGAAAGCCAGTGAGGGGCGAATCGGGCGGGGCGGGGGGTAGCGGCGAGGGGGCCGGAGGTGCTGGGGGGGTGGGGCAGCCGACATTCAAAACAATCTTTGTTGGCCTCCGCACTTTTGTCGCTCCCCGCCCCCAACTTCAAGCCCGGCTCCTTGCGCTGCCTTGAAAAAGGGTGCGTGGGGGTAGTTTTTGGCTGTCCATAGCCAAAAATTGTGTTTTTACTTCCGCACCGCTACTTCGCGGAAATTCGACTTTCGCGGGCGGTCTTGGAACGCAACCCCCGCAAAAATCGAGGGAACACTGTAAATGCAATTCTACTTTACATTAACAGACATACAATATTAAATAAATCAAGTGAAGCCATTCTTCAGTTATATTTAGTATTGATCAGGTGACTCCTAGAATACTGGACAACACACTTATGGAAAAACATTTACAATCTGAAAGACAATCAGGATGGTAAAGAGTCTTGAAAATTTCCCCCCCAAAATGACCGAAAACACTAGGTATGTTTAGCCTAGGATAGAAAAGACTACAAAATGGCATGATAACTGACTTCCTAAGAAAAAAAATCCTAAATTTTTTTTCAGTGACATTCCATTAATTTTCTTATTCTATTTATGCATAGAATCTTCTGGTTATAATTATGTGCCATCAAATCAATATTGAAGTGAAGCAATGGGGAAGTCAGATTCAGTTAACAAATCTATCGTATGGATAGACTTCCTCCAACATGAACTGTTCCCAATCTCGTCCTTAGACTTCCAATTATATATCCATTGTATTTGTAATAAGAGTCTTTCCATCTTACTGAGGCTTGTCATCATCTTATTTTTTTCTTTCACCTTTCCCAGTATTATAGGTACCTTAAGAGAGATAGACCTTAGCATTTATCCAAATCATAATTTGTGCATGGTGGCTTGCATTTTAAGTGAAGTTTAATCTATATTTTATGGAGTGGTCTATTTTATGTTTTGTCTGTTTTCTTGGCTAGCCATGATATTTTGAGGAGTTTTCTCTAGCACCGAAAGTATAAATCTTCACCTTCTGCTTCCCTTGATTGAGCATCTGATTTATCACCTAGTTGCATGCCCAAAGCAGATGAGTTCCTTCTTACTAATCAATATTTCAAAGAAGTAAATATTTTAAAACTTCATCTCATTTTATCACATGTATTTTTAAATTTATTATTTTGTTCAATCAACACCATTAATTTCAAATAAGACTAAAATGACCAAATATTTCACAAACTTATGAGTGTTTAATGTTATGCCTATATTTTCTTATATGAATGAATAGCAACAGAGATTTGACTTACAGAACCGGCTGCTGCTCCTGATGAGAAGATGATAAAAAATGTTGGCTCATGCAAACCCGATTTTTTGCAGAGGGTCATCTTGAAATATTCATAATTGTACCAGTATAGTGCTATGGGATCAAATAATAAAACATTACAATTTTGAAATTGCAATTGATTGGTTGCTTATGTGCTAAGAAATTGTTTTAGAAATTTGAAGTGCAACAGAAACTTTTTAAATGCTTGCATGAAGCTTTGTCCTGGCAGCGGCCATCTCTAACCTGGCTACATTTACAAAGGGCCTGGCAGCCTTATCAGCAATGATGGTCAGCTGGGGGCAGCAGGAATGGTATAATACTGGCAAAGGTGATAGTGGTAGGAGAGATACAGTACGTGCTAATGGGCAGTTAAGTGCACTTGCAATGTAAATGTGGGCAGGCTGTCAAGTCTGTGAATTTTGACCATGTGGCTGCAGGGATGCTTCAATATTCATAACTTCAATAACTAAGCATAAGTACTATTCATTCAATGCCATCATACCTTCAAATGGTTACCAAGCAAATGGTTATACCAGTACCATATCAGATATAATCAAATAGATCAAATCATTACACATTCACGAAGAGAAATATGTTGCATCTTGACATACGTTATCAGTCTGTCTATCCTTCTGTCTGTCTAATATCTTTTATCCATTAAGAAAGCTATCATTGGTTGCCTATTTGAGCAGGCATCATGGTGAGTTAGTGGTTAGAATGCAGTCTTGCAGGCTAATTCTGTATTCCACTGCAAAGAATTTGATCCTGAACGACTCAAGGCTAACTTGGTCTTTCATCTTGTTATGATTCAGGTTGTCAAAGACAGGCAGGCCTCTAGGGAGTCCTTTATTGCTCTAAGTCAGTGTTTCTCAATTATTTTCTGTTACGCTCCCCCCCCCCCCCAGGAAAAAGTAAGCATTTTGCACACATCCCCAACTCTCCGATCTGGACCCCACTAGAATTTTAGTGTGAATATTTATTATATTATTTATTATAAGCTCCAAGCAAACTATTAGCTGGGGAAGGCTGCACCACCCACTTACCTGGGAGCAAGTTCCACAGAATTCAGTAGAACTTGTTTTCAGTTAGGAGAATCAATTGAAAGGGACCCTACATATTCCCTGGGGTCACACCCCAGTATTTGAGAAGCATTGTGTCTAAGTAAATATTCCAACAAATGGCCCTCCAATGGCCGGTAAGGTTCTACCCCATGCTACCCTGAAGGCAGCCACCTTCAGACCCCCAAACAATAGCCTGTATATAACAATGAAAGTCAACATGAAGGTAAGAATGCAGCTATTAGCATGAAGGTAAGAAGGCAGAATGCAGCTGCGAGAGCAATCATGGGCTTCCCCAGGTATGCCCATGTTACACCAACACTCCGCAGTCTGCATTGGTTGCCGATCAGTTTCTGGTCACAATTCAAAGTGTTGGTTATGACCTATAAAGCCCTTCATGGCATTGGACCAGATTATCTCCGGGACCGCCTTCTGCCGCACGAATCCCAGCGACCGGTTAGGTCCCTTAGAGTTGGCCTTCTCCAGGTCCCGTCAACGAAACAATGTCGTCTGGTGGGACCCAGGGGAAGAGCTGCTCTGTGGCGGCCCCAACTCTCTGGAATCAACTCCCCATGGAGATTAGGATTGCCCCCACCCTCCTTGCCTTTCGTAAACTCCTTAAAACCCAAGTCTGTCGTCAGGCATGGGGAAATTGATTCCCCTGGGCCGTTTCCGTTTTATGTATGGTTTGTATGAGACGTATGATTGTTTTTTACATTAAGGGGTTTTATACTGTTTTAATTATTGGGTTTGTACTGTTTTTATTGTTGTGAGCCGCCCCAAGTCTTTGGAGAGGGGAAGCATACAAATCTAATTAATAATAATAATAATAATAATAATAATAATAATAATAATAAAGGGCGGAAGGTAAAATGAGTACCCAGATTGCTGGGGGCAATATTCTGATTCTAAACTGTTAGAGAGGAGCATGCTAAGCAGTGTATCAGTCTAAGTGCTATTGCTACCGTGTTTCCCCGAAAGTAAGACAGTGTCTTACTTTCTTTTTATCCCCAAAAGCCCCACTATGTCTTACTTTCGGGGTATGTCTTATATTGGAAAAAACGGTGTGCGCTGGAGTCAGAAAAAGACATAGACAGATGGGGAGGGATCCGGTCGGCCGGCGAGGCCCGAAGTGCGCTGCCAGCTGGGAAGGAAGGAAGGAGGGAGGCGGCCCCCGCCCCTGCTGCTTTCCCCGCCGCGCCGCTCCCAAGCGCCTTCCTCGCCCTCGCCGTCTTCTCGCTCTCCAGGTCCAGCTAGATGAGAGGGAGGCGGCAATACCCCCGTGTTTCCCCGAAAGTAAGACGTATGTCTTACTTTCGGGGTACGGCTTATATTAGCCGACCCCCCTGAAACCCCCGATACGTCTTACAATCGGGGGTGTCTTACTATCGGGGAAACAGGGTATTTATGATTTACCTAATTGGGTTGGGGATGAAGTTTCTTTGAAGCATGAACATCAATACAAATAAGGTTCAGATAACTATGCTAACACATAAAACAGTTTATTTAATTTTAATTTTGGTTGAATATAATGTGTGAATGTAACCTGCTGTGATTTATGTAATAAAGCATAGTTAGAAAACCACACTTAAGATGATGTGTGAATCCAATTACAAACAGTAGCATAAAAAGTTTTTACACCTGAGTATTATTTTAATTCCAGATAATTTCAAATAATAATAGAAATATTAGCATCTGTCAATGTCCAGTACTTTGTGAACTACTGAAAAGTTTAACTCTTCTTTGTTTTAATAATGGTTAGGGATAGCTATGGCTGTAGTACTGAATTCTGTCAAACACTAAAGGGCAAGATAATTTGGTTAATTTCTGAAGAAAAAAATGCTGGTATAAAGCCTAAATCACCATCTAAAACATTATCAAAATAGAGTTGTATTCTATTAACTGAGGTAAGTAAACTTGAAAGATGACTTGTGTACTTATGATAAGTATATATTTTATACTTGTAAATCACAACTAAATATTTAAAACTTATATTTTGTGAACCAGAATTTTCAGTAGAAGAGAGAGCTTGTAGGAGCCAGCACACATAAAAATATATACGATATTTCAGAAAGCAGTCATACCTGAGAATGGCACATCTCTAAGGATAGTGGGACCCCATCCTTTCCAGAGTGAAAGCCAGCCATCTTGAGTCACACCTGTACTGATGCGATCAAGCACTTGTGTGTAAGTCAATCGTCCAGACTGTATTCTTGTTCTAATCATTTCAATTGGACTTATTACAGTAGCAGAACATACTAAATTGAGACAGAAAGAAACAAAGTGCTCAACATTTACAAACTTTTTTTCTGCAAGGTATTTGCTTCGCCTATCTACTATTTTTATACATTACCCATTTTACTACACAATAAGCGTGTGGATAGCTATTGATTTAATACTATAATTCATCCCAGAATTGTTAAGTATCATATACATTTAATAAATTATTAATTCAATTTTCATGTAAACAACTCAAGATTCTCACATTGTTATTGTACAGATTGATTCTAAATTCAGTGAGTGCTTCATTAACCCAGATTTATTGTGATGAGAATGAAATGTAGTTGGCGCTGTTCCTCCCAAGGCTCGCCATTTGCTGTGGTATCTTCATGTCCCTGACCTGGAAATCTGCCATTTTCTGCTTAACAAGCCATATGTCTTAGACTTACATTGTCACTTGGGACTTCTGAAATATTGCCACTAAGCCATATGACAATATCTGCATCACTTTGGGATAGCAATCCTGTTTCAACTGCCCTTGTAACACAAGGAATACTTTAATTTTATCAGCAGATAAAATTAAAAGGCTAGCTCCCTCGCTTGAAAACTTTGTGAATTGAGCCTAAGTAGCTAACTACTATATTTAAGATTTCAATTAGTAAGAAATCATAGTCAAAGGAACAGTGTCATACAGGGTTTTTTTTTTTCTAAGTACAGTGTTCCCTCGATTTTCATGGGGGATGCGTTCTGAGACTGCCCGCGAAAGTCGAATTTCCGCGAAGTAGAGATGCGGAAGTAAATACACTATTTTGGGCTATGGACAGTATCACAAGCCTTCCCTTAACACTTTAACCCCCTAAATTACCATTTCCCATTCCCTTAACAACCATTTACTCACCATTATTACTGGTACTCATCATTGAATAAGACACTTAGTGATACTAATATTTATAAACATAACTATTTATTAACAATAATTATTTTTTTGTTATTTATTTGCAAAAATTATTAGTTTGGCGATGATGTATGATGTCATCGGGCAGGAAATATAGAAAAACCCGTTAAGTATTTTTTAATTAATATTTTTTGAAAAACCGTGGTATAGGCTATTCGCGAAGTTCAAACCCGCAAAAATCGAAGGAACACTGTATCTTTTATTTTTAATTTTATAGATAATTCTATATTCCTCTTGCAATTTGTCCTCATTTTACTTTGCATGATGGGCTGCACCTGGTACCCTACTCATCAGATTTATAGCCCCAAAGTCAGCGAATGGCTATGAGGCTTCTCTTCACCTCCTTGATTACTAAGCTTCAGATTACTGCATCTCCTTTATAGAGCTATCGTAGCAGAATCTTAGGAAGATGAAAATAAAGATTCTTCATTCCATGGGGATCCTTAACAACTCTGTTCAATCATCATTTGCTTATAGGCTCCAACATGGATTACATACAGAGTCTGTTCCAAAAGTAATGCAATTGAATTTCCCGCGCCGCTCCTATTGGTCGGAGTGGGATCAAAGCACTTGGAGTAGGTGGGGGGACACTAAGCTTTGCCGCGAAACCGGTCTCAGTGCTCTCCAAGCTGTGGAAGCAGCAGGACATCAGTTATTGTAAACAACTGCGCACCGACAGTGTCACGAAAAAAACGGAATCCACGATCAAGCAATGTAATGCATTACGTTTTGTGCTAAACTGAAAAATCTCTCGAGGAGACTAACAAAATGATTCATGAGGCTTACAGGGACTCTGCTCTGTCCTACTCACAAGTTTCGAGTATCAAGATGATTAAAAGCCTTTAAGGAGGGTTGGGAAGAGGTTCACGACGAACAACGCTCTGGGCGGCCATCAACCAGCAAACCCGACAACAATGTGGCTCGTGTTCGACAATTGTTGGACTCTGACCGTCGATTGAGTATCAAGATGGTTGCCAATGAACTGAACTTGTCGTCTACTGCTGTGTTTCGCATTGTTACTGAAGATTTAGTGATGAGGAAAGTGTGCGCCAAGCTCGTGCCCAAGGTGTTGTCAGACGACCAAAAGACCAACCAAGCAGAAATTTCAAGTGAACTTTTGCAATGTATAGAAATTGAACCTGATTATTTGGACAACGTCATCACTGGTGATGAAACCTGGGTTTTTGAATACGACCCAGAAACAAAATGCCAAAGTTATGAGTGGCACACCGATCACTCCCCAAAGCCTGAAAAGGCAAGAATGAGCAAATCAAGAGTGAAAACAATGTTCACTGTCTTTTTCGACAGTAAAGGAGTGGTCCATAATGTTCTGCCTGACTGGCTCAGGCAATGCGTAATAGTCCAAGGAAAAGAAATCAAACACACACGTGCTCTGCTAATCAGCAAACTTGTATTAAATAAACAAAAAAGGGTTACTCAAAACAGTTCTTAGTGTCCAAAAACAATGATAGTACAAGGCTTACTTCAGCCGCATACAAAAACACAGGAAAAAACAAACAAAGACAACCTGGAATGAGCAAAGATGTTTCAGCAGTCCGTTTGAATCTTTGAAGCAAACAGCAAGTCACAGAGTTTTCACCTCCCACTTGTCTGAAAAAGCTGGGTTGAAAACTCCAACGGCACGGAACAGAAACTTCAGAGCAGGAACCACAAATAACACAGATAAACAGCCACAGTTTGCCTTGGGCCTCTGTTCCCTTTTATACCTTTAGCCCTCATTAAGGAAACCACACCCAGCCCTCAGTATAAGAACCACACCCAGCCCAGGTGCTACTATGATGACTTGTAATACTCCTTCAGTCGATCCCTTCTCTGCATAGCTCTTCTGCTGCGCAGATCAATATATTGATCTGCAGAAGAATCCAGAGACGAAAGACTGTCTGAGGGACTGTATGCCAAATCCCCTGGGCTGTCTGCTGAATCCTGCGTACCAGTGGCCTCGTCCTCCTGGCTGTCTGCCACGTCTTCCTGGCTGGCTGCCACATCTTCCTGGCTGTCAGCAAGGCTTTCGCATTCAGTGTGTGCCGCGTCTCTCCCATCTGTGGGAGCAACGGCTGGCCCAGGCCCAAACATAACACATAAGGAGTTTGTTCCTCAAGGACAGATAGTTAACACTGCCTACTACGTGCTGGAAAGACTCCGAAAATGGGTCATCAGGATGAGAAAAGACATCTCCGCTACCTGGCAACTCCATCACGACAATGCGCCTTGCTACAACGTACTATGAGTCCGTGAGTTCCTGACCAAACACCAGGTGCCAATGCTGCCTCACCCTCCCTATAGTCCTGAAGTCGCACCAGCAGACTTTTTTTGTTCCCTCGGATTAAGGCAGCCCTGAAAGGAACCCATTTTTCATCTGTAGAAGAGATCCAATCAGCCATGACAAAGACCTTGTGAGAGGTCCCCAAAGACGCCTTCCAGGGCATATACCGATCATGGCAGAATCACTGGAAAAAATGTGTAGAGACCCAAGGACAGTACTTTGAAGAATTTTAAGTATTTGTGCAAATCTGTTCAATAAATTACTTTTTTTTAAAATGTGCATTACTTTTGTAACACACTCTGTATAGTCCTGGGAGACATTTTATATCACATACGAGTCAGGTATAATTGTAAATAACTTAGTAGAGTTAGTATTAATTTTGCTCTAGACAGCACAGCAAACAATTACGGTATCCCTAATTAATTGTTAAGGAAAACTTTAGTCATTATCAAAATATCTCATTTCCATAAAAATATCGCTTTTGGTCACCTTACACTCCTCCACATATTGCAGGATCCAGACAGATAAAATTCTATTGGCACTGGGCTTGTCTTCAACCCGCACGGAAGCCCATAGGCCAGCTCCTGAGGAATGCTTCAAATGAGTTGTAGAACACACACTTCACATTTGGGAAGCCCTTGTTCTTCCGTTGGAAGTGCTATTTTTCAAAATGCAACCTGCAGAATATGAATTACACCTTCAGGAAGTCCTTATCCCTCAACTTCCTTTATTGAATGGAGTCTTCAGCCTCCAGCCTCCAGTGAGAAGTGGAGGCAAGCTCCAGACCAAAAGAGCCTATGTGCCTGGATTGTGGAGGGAGGTATAACGCAGTGGAATGTAAGGTGGCCAAAGGAGCAGAAATGGGGGAGGGAAGAGTTGAAGGAGAGACAGTTATGCAGGAGAAAAACAGGAGGTTCCCAGCTTTACAAACAAAAATTCGACTAAATTGTAGGGTTATCTGATCTTTTCCTTAATGACTATTTTAGTGATGGAAATTCCAGTCTGAATTAGAATTGTAACCTAGGACTACAAATAAATGAAAATCCCTCCTTCAAATAAAGTTTATGACAGCTATTGTGGGAAACTGAAATGCATATTTGAGAGACTTTCTTCCCAATTATATATGAAATGTGCTTTAAACAAGAAAATGCCTGAATTAGTAAATACAATTCATAATTGGTATGTTGCAATGACAACTGTATAATTTGACTGTACAATGGAAACTGGTCTTTTAAAAAGAGCTATCAATATTCTATCGCCTGCTAGTTAATAATGCTCTAGGCTGGCAGTCCCCAATCATAATGCCGTGGACAGCCATGCAAGCAAGCAAAAGCCTATTTATCCATGCACAGGATCCCGGCAGTCGTCAAAATCACACCTCTGTTCTGTGATAAAATCATCCTCCATGGAACTGGTCACTTTAGGCCATGAAATAGGACAAATTTTGCATATATGCTATGTTTAGCTTTTACATTACCATGATCATCATTAAGACTTAAGTTTAATCAGTGTTCGGTTAGACAAGGCAAAGAAAGAGGAATTCAGAATAGAAGGATGAACCATTCGTACTATAGGTATTTCCTAACTGAGTCATAATGGTTAATTTTTAATATAAGTTTTGTTACAGTAAACTGTTAACTATAAACTATAAATTAGTAAACTCACATCTGGCTACGGCTCCTGCAATAAGTGGAATGTAGTCATTATCTCCTAATTTATAAATGAGGGCATCACGTAGATGATCATAGCTGGTAAAATAAATTACTGTAGTTGGAACTGAAACTGCTCTAAAATTGAAATATAACTTAATTAGTTTCTTAATCATTTCAGTTTTACTCAAATAATTGTCAAACTTCTAGCTAAAATATAAGCATTTTAAAGTTGGTCTTTGGCCATAGTTCACAGAACAAGACACATGTTATATTGCACGTCAGGATACTAACACTCACATACAGATCATAGGACCTTCAGGGATATTTCCTGTGCTGAGTAAAATATTTAGACATGCTGTTTTCTCTTTAACAATTTATATAAACATGTTAGAGAACAGTTTCCATCTACTGAGTTAGTAAACACTTTAAAGCAAAGAAGTCTAAAGGCCAACAGCTTTGGTTTCTTTATTAATATGTGCCCCACAATACAGTATGGAAAACAAACGATGGTATAATTATTATCAACTCTGGAGAGGAAGTACGGTAAGCAAAACACAGGAATGACTGTATGCTTTATTACCCAGTATAGGAGAATCATGTACATTAATGATAGAGATTAATATATACATAATGAAAAAGTAATAAACGGTAAGAAAAGCAAATTCCATGCTTAGAATGATTAGGAAGAGAATCGAAAATAAGTCGGTAAGTGTTGTAATGCCTCTGTACAAATCAATGGTGAGACCACACTGTACTGTGTACAGTTCTGGTCATTGCATCTCAAGAAGGATATAATGGAACTGGAAAAGGTGCAAAAAAAGGCAACAAGAATGATCAAGGGAATGGAGCATCTCCCTTATGAAACCAGGTTGCAACGCCTTGGTCTCTTCAGCCTTGAACGACGGCGTTTAAGGGGTGACTTGATTGATGTGTATAAAATCATGCATGGGATAGAAAAGGTGGATAGAGAAGAATTCTTTTCTCTATCACACAATATTAGGACAAGGGGGCACTCCCTAAAGCTCATAGGTAAGAAAGTGAGGACAAATCAAGGGAAATATATCTTCACTCAGAGGGTCGTTGGTTTATGGAATTCACTTCCAGAAGAGGTCGTGATAGCTTCAAGGCAGGATTAGACAGATTCATGGATGCCAAGTGTATCGGAATAAAATATATCAATGAAAGAATAGAGAAAGGGTATAGGAATAGAAGAAAAGATATATGAGATATAGGAGAGACAATAGGACAGGGGACGGAAGGCACACTAGTGCACTTAAGCATGCCCCTTACTGACCTCTTAGGAATCTGGAGAGGTCAATTGTGGATAGTCTAAGGGTAAAATGTTGGGGGTTAGGGGATGACACCACGTAGTCCAGTAATGAGTTCCACGCCTCGACAACTTGATTACTAAAGTCGTATTTTTTACAGTCACGTTTGGAATGGTTAATATTAAGTTTGAATCTGTTGCGTGCTCTTTTGTTGTTGTGGTTGAAGCTGAAGTAGTCATTGACAGGCAGGACGTTGCAACATATGATCTTGTGGGCAATATTTAGATCATGTTTAAGACGTCATAGTTCTAAGCTTTCTAGACCCAGGATTGTAAGTCTAGTTTCGTAGAGTATTCTGTTTCGAGTGGAAAGCTCTTCTGGTGAAGTATCTTTGGACATTTTCGAGGGTGTTAATAACTGAGATGCGGTAGGAGTTCCAAACCGATGAGCTGTATTTGAGGATGGGTCTAGCGAAAGTTTTGTAAGCTCTGGTAACATAGTATATATACCGTGTTTCCCCGAAAGTAAGACAGTGTCTTACTTTCTTTTTACCCCCAAAAGCCCCGCTACGTCTTACTTTGAGGGTATGTCTTACATTGGAAAAAAATTGAAAGGGTCGCGTTCCCGAAGGCATCTCCCCAGAGTCCAGAAGGGCAGCCGCGGGACAGGAGCCTCGTGAGCCCTTTTCCAAGTTCAACCTCAGGGCTCCAAGCGGCGTGCACGCGTGGAGCCACAGACGCGTGTCGGGGAAGCGTGTGTCTGGAGGGGAGGAGCCGCTCTGCGCAGTTGGGCAGCCCCACCTGCCTGCCGGAAAGGAGGCGGGCGAAGGAGGGCGCAGCTCCGGCCGCTCGCCTCGGAGCTGGTCGGCCTCGCTGGCCGCTTGCAGCCGAGCCTCGGCAGGACTCGGTTGCTGGGACGAGCGCCTTCGCTGCAAGCCGCCGCCCGCTCGGCTCGCTTCGGACCAGCGCCGTCCTTCGCTTTGCCAAGCCGGGGAAGAGGCGGTCATCGGGCTCCCCCCCGGCAATACCCCCGTGTTTCCCCGAAAGTAAGACATATGTCTTACTTTCGGGGTACGGCTTATATTAGCCGACCCCCCTGAAACCCCCGATACGTCTTACAATCGGGGGTGTCTTACTATTGGGGAAACAGGGTAGTAACATATAAAAAATTGCACCAATTAATATAGCCCAAGACATGTACATAATTTGCTTAATTAGAATACACATTCCTATGTAACTTAGCTTTGTATCTTAAGGCAACTGTTGGCAGTAATAGAAAAGACATTAATTAAATTACTTTTCAATTATTTTGTTATTAATTTTGCTGTCAATCTTAAACAGCATTGACAGTTTCATAACTCATTTTAACTATTTATTTTATTCAGGTTTGATTTTAATGTGACAGATTAGTCAAAGGAATAAAAAATAAAAAAAATTATACTTACAGTGAGGGTGGTAATCCACTCCACAGTGCTTTCACACCCTCTCTTTGAACAATTTTTGCAAAACCATCCTAAAAGGAGGAAAAATAGTGATACGATAGGCTGTATATTTCTTGAACTATTTTCCAAATACTATGTATTTAATAGTTTAATTCTTTTAAAAAAACTGGAATACTGTGGGTGTGTGGTATCTTTGTCTGAGCACTTCCAAACTCAACTATCCACACCCACCGAAACACATTTAATTCTGTGTCATTTGAAAATAGACCTGGGCATTCTAGGGCTTAGAGGCAATGTCTGCCCCTTTGGTTGATCTGAGGAATGCTAATCTGAAGTATGAAGAATTTATCTTTAAACATATTACACCTAGAAAAATGTTACTTTATATAAAATATATATTTTATTTAAATTTATATATATGAAAACCATCACGGACCCACTGTTAGACACTGTGCAATTTGCATACTGAGCAAATAGATCGACAGATGATGCTGTTGATGACTCTGCACTACATCCTACAACATCTTGAATCTCCAAAGAGCTATGCAAGGGTCCTCTTTGTAGACTTTGTAGACTTTCATTCAACATTCTTCTAACTAAACTAAATCAGCTTGCGGTACCTGAACACAACTTATAACTGGATCACAAGTTTCCTAACAAACATGAAGCAGCAGGTGAATCTAGGCAAAATCACATTAGATACCACAATTAGCATAACCCCTACCCCACCCCAAGGCTGTGTACTCTCATTACTTCTCTTCTATCTATATACCAATGACTGCACCTCAAACAATCCAAACTACTGAAGTTTGCAGATGATACAATAGTGATTGGTCTCATTCGAAACAATGGTAATACCATATAGAGACAAGAGGTTGAACAACTAGCCTCATGGTGCAACAGGAACAATCTGGAATTGAACACACTCAAAACCATAGAAATGGGGGTAGACTTTAGGAGAAACCCTCCCATCCTACCATCTCTTTCTTACAATACTAGACAATAAAGTATCAACAGTAGAGACCTTCAAATTTCTAGGTTCTATTATATCTCAAGGCCTAAAATGGTCACCTAACATAAAAAAAGTCATCAAAAAAGCACAACAAAGAATGTTCTTTCTGCTCCAACTTAGGAAGCTCAAACTGCCCAAGGAGCTGCTGATACAGTTCTACAGAGGAATCATTGAGTCTGTCATCTGCACCTCTATAACTGCCTGGTTTGGTTCTGCAACCCAACAAGACCGACACAGACTTCAGAGGATAATCAGAACTGCAGAAAAAACAATTGGTGCCAACCTGCCTTCTGTTGAGGACCTGTATACTGCACGAGTCAAAAAGAGGGTGGGGAAAATGTTTACTGACCCCTCGCAATCTGGACATAAACTGTTTCAACTCCTAACCTCAAAACGTCGCTATTGAGAACCGCACACCAAGAAACTAAACACAAGAACATTTTTTTTAAAACACCATCACTCTGCTAAACAAATAATTAACTCAATACTGTCAAATTATTTACTAAGTCTGCACTATTATTATAATTCCTATCACCAATCTTCTCCCACTTATCACTGTATGACTGTAACTTGTTGCTTGTATCCTTAAGATTTTTATTAATATTGATTGTTTCTTGATTGTTTATTTGACCCCTAGGACAATCATTAAGTGTTGTACCCTTTGATTCTTGACAAATGTATATTTTCTTTTATGCATATGCACAAAAGACAAATGCCTTGACAAATGCCAATCATACTTAACCAATTAAAAATTATATTCTATTCTATTCTGTATATATTTTTAAAGTAAAAATAATCAAACTTCATTCCTTTTCAAATCAAGAAACATTCCTATCAAATCATGCAAAATTGAACTAAAAAGATGTAATAAACTAGTGCCCTTAAAGTTTTGGGCATCAGGGATCACTTCATAGGAATGAGTTTCTTTGCAGACCAGAGGGGGCATGGTTTTGCCTGCTGCCTGCATCTTGCAAATGAGGCTTTGCTTGTTTGCACAACCCGGTTTTTGGCACGCCATTGACCAGTGCCAGTGCATGGACCAGGGATTGGAAACCCCTATAATAAACCACAATGAGCTGTGATGTATTATAGGGGTCTCCAATCCCTGGCCTGCTTTTTACGAAGATCAGAAGCTTTTATTTGAATGGAATTGTGAATTTCAAGGGCACAAAAAGGACATCAGTAATCTATGTACTAAGAACACTTTATAACTATATTTACATTTAATTGCCCATTCAGCTTTCTTGCACATTTTTGAAGTGGATTGCCAAGGCTTTTTTTCCTAAAGCTGAGACAAAGTGATTGCCTGCGAGGACACCCAGCTATTTCCTTGCCTAAGATATGATTATAACATACCAAGCAGGGTGAAATTCAGCCTTTTCCCCTACCTGTGGGTGTGGCTTGGTGGGCTGGTCAGGTGACTGACTGGGTGTGCTTGCTATGACATTGAGTTGGACACACCCACTCAATCACATAATCCCCCACCAAGCCAAACCCACCAAGCCACCATTCTTCCCTTTCTTTTCCTCCCTCTCCATCTCTTTCTATTTTCTCCTTCCTCCCTCTTTCTCTTTTTCTTCCCTCCCCCTCCCTTTTTCTTCCCCTCTCCCCCCTTCCTCACTTTCTCTCCCTCCCCACCTTCGTTCTTTCTCTTTCCCTCCCTCCCCCCCCTCTCTTTCTCTTCCACCTTCCCCTCTTTCTCCCCTGTGGAGATCACCTCAGCCTAGCTCTGTCCTGTTTGTGGGACTAAAAAGCAACAGCGTTCCTCCTTTGTCGCACTGCATTTGCTGTTGCTGTCTTGATCAGCAGCACAGTGAAATTTAGTTTCCCAATAGGGGAGACAGGGTACCCTCCTCCTCCTGGAACCCATGATGACACAGAGCCAAAATGTGACACTGCAGTGTCTTGGCTCCCTCTCACCTCTTGGATGGCTTTTCCGGCAGAGCTTCCTGTGTTGGGATTCACCACCTCCCGGCCAGGATGTAGCACAGTGAAATTTAGCCTGTTCCCAATGGGACAAAGCAATTGGGAAAGGATTGTTTGAGGGGCTGAGGAGGAGGAACGGAGGCTTCTCGGTTCACTCTTGCCTCCCAGGTGGCTTTTCCATCCCTGTGTTGGGATGCCCACATCCTTCCATCTCTCTATTTCCTCCTGTCTCTCTCTCGTGGGGGCTGGGGAAAGGAATCCTGAACTGATGCTGGAGGGAGGGAATCTGACATCTGTCCGGAGGCTGATGAGCCCAGGAGCAGCATGTCCGCAAAGGCCAGATGAATGTTCGGTGGAGAACAGAGTTGAAAGCAGGTTAGGAATGGGTGAGGGTGAGTGGTCAACAAGGGACAATTTAGACTGGCTCAGTGAACCAATTCAAATTGTTCCTACCACCTTGCCCAAGCCAGACCAAGGTGATCGAATTTCACCCCTGATACAAGACATCATAAACTGACCAACTACTATGTGGATTTATGTTTGCACAACATGATAGGATTCAACATTCAACATGACATCATTGGATTTGGTATTATGTACTGTACTGTTTTTTTATTATTGTTGTGAGCCGCCCCGAGTTTGCGGAGAGGGGCGGCATATAAATCCAATAAACCTAACCTAGATTGTCATATGAACATACTATATCTCAATTATTATATAATGTGAACGCAATTGGCAAATTTAATTTTAAATTATCATAATGCAATGAAGTGTATTTCTTTTGAGCTTAAAATACTACGAAACTATTTCAGAGTAGAAATTGGTCAGACAAGAGTTAGAATTTAATACTAGTGGAAATTAATATGAAGTTTTTCTTACAAACATGCCAGTAAAACGGGCAGATGTCTTATTCCAGGTTTTGCCAGTTCCATTTTCATAAAGATAAATGTGATCAGTCAAGCCATCAGAATCCAAAAAGGACTTTCCTGATAAAGAAGTAAAGAAGAAATCTTTTCTCCTAAGTTTTACAAAGAGTTTAATGAAACACAACTTAAACTGGACGATTATATACTTATCTACTGTATTTTTTGATGTATAAGACTGACCTTCCCCATCCCCAAAAGATGCTGAAAATTTGGGTGCATCTTATACTCCAAATGTAGATTTCCCACCCCAGCCCTAGCAAGAGGCTTGCAGGTTTGTTTCCATTGCTATTACCTCTGGAAAAAGTTTTTTTCAGCCCTAATGAGGTGCTAATGATTTTCCCGGCTTGCAGGATTTTTTTCACTGCTACTCCGAATAAGTTTTTTTCCCCCCAGGCCCAAGTCTTTGCAGACTTGTTTTCATTGCTATTGCCTCCGAGGGAAGGTTCCCCCCACCCCCAGCCCTAACCAGGAGATAAAATAATGTGCTGAAGCTGACCAAACTAAGGATGCTAGCCAGATGAATATCGGGTAGCTAAGACCCCCCCCCCCTATTTTTCTCCCCCCAAACTAAGGTGTGTCTTATAGTCAGGTGTCTTATTTTTTGGAGTACAGTGATCCCTCGATTTTCGCGGGTTCAAACTTCGCGAAACAGCTATACCACGGTTTTTCAAAAAATAATAATTGAAAAATACTCCATGGTTTTTTTTCTATACCACGGTTTTTCCCACCCGATGATGTCATATGTCATCATCAAGAGTCACTTCTCTCTTTCTCTTTCTTTCCTGTCATTCTCTGCAATCATTTTCTCATTTCTCTTTTTTCTCCCTTTTTCTATAATTTTTCTCTCTCTCTACCTTCCACTCTCCCCCCTCTTGCTCTCTCTCTCTTTCTCCCTCTCTCTCTCCCTCTCTGTGAGAACGCCTGCCCCCACCTCTCCTGCAGCCCCCTCGCTGATAGCTGGGACGAAAGCGCTCTCAGCTAAGGGACTGTGAGAGGGGCGAGGCAGGCATTCTCAAAGCGCTCAGAGCGGCTACCGGCCGAATGAGGAGGATGAGAAGCCGTAGCCGCCAGCGCTGCTGCAGGAGGACCCGTGTCCCAAGAAAGCCGGTGAGAGGGGTGGATCGGGCGTGCGGGCGGTAGCGGCGAGGGGGCCGGCGGCGCTGGGGGGGCGGGGGCAGCCGACATTCAAAGCAATCTTTGCTGGCCTCCGTACTTTCGTCGCTACCTGCCCTAATTTCAAGCCCGGCTCCTTGCGCTGCCTTGAAAAAGGGTGCGTGGGGGTAGTTTTTGGCTGTCCATAGCCAAAAATGGTGTTTTTACTTCCGCACCGCTACTTCGCGGAAAATCGACTTTCGCGGGAGGTCTTGGAACGTAACCCCCGCGAAAATCGAGGGAACACTGTATATATAAAGTTCGTATAATATCCTTAATGTTACACAGGAGTGTCATACAATGGTGTAATCATTATATCATGTATTTATTTTATATAATTAAAAAAGATTTCTTAACAATTTCTAAAGAAAACATCAAATGATATTTTTATATCATAAACCAGGATCAAATAAAATGTACGTTCACCTTACAAATGATCAGCAAGCGCAAATAACATTTCTAACATGAACTTAAAGAATAATTTCAATTTCATAAATGTGAACATTTGAGAAGACATTATCAAATTTTATCTCCCATCAACACTGCAAATACATAAAGATATGGGTTTACCTTTCAGGGCTGGATTGCTTTGGGCTTGTAGTCGAACTTTGACAACATCTAGAGGTGTCACTAAGACAATCAAACAAACAATATTAAAATGTTAATAAATTGTTAATCGGTTAAAAATAGAATCAGTTAAGTAACTTGAACTAAGTAAAGAAAAACTTAAGCTCTGCTTTCTGGAGTGAAGAGTTTAATTTCATCTGAGAACAAAGATAGGATCATTCTAATAAATGAAAGCAGACTTCGGGAAATTTAAATGATTCTTAATATTTGGTCTTACCCAAAATGGATGTTAGAATAGCACCACAACAGGAAGTGATAATTTGCTGAAAAGTTGTGATTCCATAGGATATATTTCCTTTGTCTTCACAACTCATTTTTCTTGGGGAGGGGGGAACCTGTAAAAATAATGAAACCTTAGGGCACAGATCTGTTACAGGGAAACATTTCCAGAATCCAGTTAGAATTTGCTTCAGTGCAGGTTAGGATATAATTCCAAAAGCAATTTTAAAAAAAAACAACCAAAACTTTTTTTTTTCTTTGAATCACAGATTCTCTCATCACTTATGGATTATTTGAGATACTGCTGACTCTGTAAAACATAGGAACTGCCAAGAAAAAGGATACCTTATATATTATTTCTACTAATTGGATTGGCTCAAAACAGCACATGGTCCAAAGTGTACAATCCTTAACAAGTTGGTTTCAAAGCAGTCAAGCTAGTCCTTGGTTTACCATGAAATCTTTTGAATGCCCTTAAGTGATCACCTCACTCAGTCTTATCTACAGAAATTCTGCAGGCTAATCCTTTTATCAGTGGAATGGAGGGCAGAATAAAAATCTTCCAAATGAAGATTTGAGATCAGAGCTTGGTTGTCTTCTTGCAAACCATTCACTACATAAATTGGGTAATAACACCATCTTCGGGACCGCCTCCTGCCGCACGAATCCCAGCGACCGGTTAGGTCCCACAGAGTTGGCCTTCTCCGGGTCCCGTCGACTAAACAATGTCGTCTGGCGGGACCCAGGGGAAGAGCCTTCTCTGTGGGGGCCCCGACCCTCTGGAACCAGCTCCCCCCTGAGATTAGGATTGCCCCCACCCTCCCTGCCTTTCGTAAACTCCTTAAGACCCACCTTTGTCGTCAGGCATGGGGGAACTAAAACACCTCCCCCTTGCCCATGTTGTTTTGTTGATTGATTGACTGTGTGCCTGTTTTTTATATATACTGTTTTTATGAGATTATTAATTTTAAATTGTAACTAGATGGGTGGGCATTGGATTTGGTATTATGTACTGTACTGTTTTTTATTATTGTGAGCCGCCCCGAGTTTGCGGAGAGGGGCGGCATATAAATCCAATAAACCTAACCTAAACCTGACCCATCAGAGCTTGTAAGAAATGGAATTTACTGTTTATATTTTAATGACTTGCCCTGTTAGTGTTGGTAGGAGAGGTCTTGGAGACTGGTTAAGCTGTTTGTCCAGCAGTTCCTTGATTGGGGCATTGTTCACTTCTTAATGTTGCTTTGATGTTAACCTTAGAGTTAATCTATGCTCACTTGGGTGTTGATTGCTGGTGGGGAGATATTTTGTTTCAATCCTGAGCTACAAATATGCTCTTTTATTAGTACCTTCTGAGGTGGTCTCTCTCTTCAAGTATGATATCAGTTGCTATGTCCCTTATCTTGCATGGAATTCACCCGGGGTCTTTTAACATAACAAAAGCTAATGCCAATTCGATCAACGCCTCATTCTCCATACCTCTTGAATATCATCTCTTCCCTCCTCCCCACTTTTAAAAAGGGCACCATGCCCTCTTAACATCTGGGACTTCTACCGAGGCCGCCAGAAGAGGAGCACCCATTTCTCAGAAGCTCTCAACCACATCTTTAGGAGAGAACCGCTCCTTTAATGATAAGATCGGCACATTTCTCCGATCCTGGCTTCAAGAGTCATTTACCGAAAAGGTGAGAGGGAAGGGAGAGAGTGGCGGCGAAAAACCTTCCTCCCCTAGCGTCACGGAAGAAGGAGAAGAAGAATAAGAAAGGGACGCCTTTACTCTGTCAGCACTGCGAAAGGCACCTCCTTGTTGCGTGGCACCGCCTTTTCCCTCGTTCAGCCCAATCGGGGAGGCGAAGCCAGCGTCGGCAGTGTCTGGTAGGCCCGGCTGAGCCAAGGCGGGAAAGCGCGGCTGGCAAAAAACCCGCGATGGCCGACCGGCGCAGGAAACCCTGAGCAGCGGCCGTGCCGGGCCCCATGGGATCCTCTGAGTTGGGGTGAGCCGAGAGCTGGGGATCGGTTCGAGCGGCGGGAATGTACATTTCAAACACCAACCGTCCCTTCGGGGTGGGGTGGAGTGAACGGGGCCGGGCAGCGGCGAGGCGACGGGTACGGGGGGGGGGGGGGGAGATTGCAAATTCCGCTTCATGAATGGAGGGAGGGAGGCAGAAACCTTGGGAGGAAGGAGTGAGCTGCAGGAAACGCAACCAGAATTCGCTCCTCAGCTTTAATTTAAAAAAAAAAATAGAAAGAATTTTGGGGCATTTTAATTGTTCTGCGCTCTTTTCTTTGTAGATTGTAACCGTCGCAGGCAGATGAGGGTGCAGAAAATGTGATTTCCCAGCAAAATGAAACCGGGTGGTTTAAAAAGCGGCAGTAAAGAACAATTACCCTGTAAGTTCTTCGTTTTGCCTTCTGTGTGGTGCAGCGGCGATCGTGGCTAAAGACGGGGTTTGTTGTTTTGCCCTCCGAAAAGGACAGAAAACCTTTTTGGGGTGGGTGGGTTGGGGAAATAGCAAACGTTTCTAGTTTTTGGTATTTCGGATGTCCTGTTGAATTTACACTTCCACCCAAGCTTATTCTGTGCACCATTAATTGATTTATAGTACACGTTGATTACTGTGTCAAAAAGAGCTACTGTTTTCTCGTTTAAAAATATTATATGCTTTGAAATACAAAAGTAAGTATTTGATATGTAGGCAGTAGAACCATAATGAAATTGGATCGCCCTGTAATTTATTTAAATTTGTTTATTTTTATTTATTTATTTATCTATCTATTTATTTATTGGATTTGTATGCCACCCCTCTCCGTAGACTCAGGGCGGCTAACAACAGTGATAAAAAACAGCATGTAACAATCCAATACTAAAACAACTAAAAAAAACCTTATTATACTGTAAAACCAAACATACATAGAAACATACCATGCGTAAATTGTAAAGGCCTAGGGGGAAAGAATATCTCAGTTCCCCCATGCCTGACGGCAGAGGTGGGTTTTAAGAAGCTTACTAAAGGCGAGGAGGGTGGGGGCAATTCTAATATCTGGGGAGAGTTGGTTCCAAAGGGCCGGGGCCGCCACAGAGAAGTCTCTTCCCCTGGGTCTTGCCAGACAGCATTGCTTTTATACTCCAAATATATATGTTTCTGAGGTTTTTTTCAGCTGTAACGAGGCATTAATGATCTTCCTGCTCTTACTGGCTTGCAGGCTTTTTTTTCATTGCTAATAGCTCAGAATAATGTTTTTTCCAGTCCTAATGAGGTGCTTTCTGCCTTGTAGTCTTTTTCATTGCTATTTCCTCTGAAGAATGTTTTTTCCAGCTCTAGCGAGGTGCTAATGCATTTTCCTGGCTCTTACCAGCTTGCAGGCTTTTTTTTATTGCTACTCCCTCCGAATATTTTTTTAAACCCTAATCAGAGAGTAAAATAATGTGCCGAAGCTGACCAGACTAAAGACGGTAGCCTGCTAGGCAGATTTTTTTCCTGCCCCAAAACTAAGGTGTGTCTTATAATTCAGTGCTTCTTATATTCTGAAAAATATGGTATATTGGCTAGTGATTTTGATTACTGTATAAAGTTTTTCCCCTCACATGTCCTTAACATGATGTTTGTGGGCATGTCTCTTTCTGGGTTAGTAGGGTTAGTTTTTGTGTAGATGTTGGCTGTGTGGTACATTTTGGTTTGGCTAATGTGTGTCAGAATATAGTTTTTACTTTAGTCATTGTGGAGAAAGATGTGTGTTCTAGCCCTTCTGAAAAGAGCTATGGCACACAAAAGAAGCTGCTTCCAGACTGTCTTCAGCCAACCTTTTTCCAGTCTATATTGTCCAAATTTACCATGAACAATTAGATGATCCTCCAAAACATATTTGTGAGAAGTGATAGAGGTAGAAGAAGACTGTTGGGGGCAATATGCTAACTCTAAATGGTGTAGAAAGGACTATAAAGCACTTTGAAGCATATAAGTCTAAGTGCTATTGTTATTTCTATATTATTTATAACTCGACATAGTAAACATACCTAATATTCCTTCCTAGTTTTTTAGTTCCTCAAATATCAAGGCTGAAATACCTATACAAATTTTTCAACAATCCTCTTTTGCTTCAAAACATGATTTAAGGGTTAAATAGATAAGTTTCTTTACTTTGATTGCAGGTGATATGCAAGAAAGAAGAGAAAGAAGCAACCCACCCCTGAAATGTGTAAAGAAAGATACTACAAAGCATGATAAACCAAAATACAAACCACTTATTGGGAAAGTGTTCTATCTTGATATTCCATCTAACACCCTCTCTGATAAAATTGCAAAAGATCTTAAGGAATTAGGAGGGGTAAGTCAATATGTATGTTTTGTTTTAAGATAGAAAAGGAATAATGCAGATTCAGTTTGAGTATGTTATACTCTTACTAAGACTGAATTCCTAAGCATTTTTCTCTCTTTACAACCTGCCTTTCAGATATATTTAATGCTACGTGGTTAGGGATTTTTAAAATTTTTTAAAAATTGCCATTTCTCCCAAATTCTCCATAAAATTATTATACAGCTCAGGGCAGTTGAGACTTCCTGGCACAATAGGCTTTGTGTTGCATTGCTAGAACCTCTTGGTGCAGTCCTCTACAATACTGTGGCTTTGCACCATACTAGTGGGCAATAATTTTCGTGCTATGCTGCTGGGGCTTTCGGACGGGGGTGTGGGGGGGTATAGCTATGTACCATGATATGGCTCAGAGACTTCTTACAGCCCAAGAGTCATAGCATACCAATATTCTGTCTGGGTCACTCCAGAAGCCAATACCAACCCAAAAAGAGAATCCAGACACACTGGTAAAAGGCAAAGGCAGTTTTATAAAATTCAAGAAAAACACAGGTAACAGAAAATGTCCTTACAAACAGGAAAATGCTGTATCTTCAGATATATCCACGAAGGCAAAAGTCCATGCAGCAATACAGAATTCTTGCTGCCAAGCCGAGGCTGTAGATAGCAGACGTACACCTCCCACGGGTCTTCCAAAGCTGCTGGGCCACAAGCCAGGAACAGAGACGCCGAGAAACAAGACAGGATAACGCAACTCCAAACTAACAACACTCCACATGGCTTCAAGGGCTTGCCTGCCTTTTAAACCCTGCTAAGGAGGACCACACCCAAACCCAGCTGTTCCTAATTCAGTGCTGATAATACTTCTTTACTTGCTCCTTTCTTTGATCTGACCGTCTCTGTCGCATGTCAATGACGGCTTGAGCTTCATCACCTAATGACTCCAAACTACTGGCTGGGGAGAGGCCCCCCCCCGCCGCGGGCTCTCATGCTATTCTCCTTCATCCCATTTCTGATTTTCCTCTCCCCCGTCCGACTGTTCAGCCCCCTCCTCTTCGCTGTCATCCTCCTCCGGGCATGGAGCCAGCAGAGACAGCTGGTCCCTGAGCAGCCTCAGGCTGAACCACAACAACCAAGAGCCCCCAAGTAGTGGCATGGCAGATAGCTGCTGAGCAACACAGTTTTTGCTCTGCTTGCTTCTTTGTAAAATAGATTTTTTTTGGAGGGGAGGGAGGTCAGAGATGTAATGGAGATCAGTAGAAGGAGTTGAAGAGGAAGAATTCCCTTATCTTATCAGGTTAGGGAGGAATCAAACCTGGAATGGCTTCGATTGGGATAGGTACTTAATGACTCATGATTCATAATTAATGGCAACAACAGAATGTATATGTGATGTTGTTCTTTACCACTCCATTGCTTAGTGATGGAAAGTCCTAGTCATAGTTTCAGTCAAATATCCAGGACTACCGGCATGTTATAAATACATTTATGGTATTATATTAACTATCCCAACCTATATTTCATGATCTACAACAGCGGTGCCAAACTTGATTTCATTGAGGGCAGTATCAAGGTTGTGGTTGACCTCGGAAGGGATGTGAGGGCAGGGAGCGACATGGCCAGTTCAACGTCACTCATATCAGGGGTGCCTGTGGTAGCTCAAGACCTCTGCCAGTGAAAATTGGTCCCGAACCCCGGTTTTTTTTATTTAACTGCTGCTTTCAACTCTGCCAGTGAAAAGAGCTTTGTTTTCATTGGCAGAGGTACCGCAGGCTTATCCTTCGCTGTTTTCAGGGCGGCCCCATGTGTCATATCTAAGCACCCTGATCTGGCCCCCAGGCCTTGAGTTTGACACTCCTGATCTACATTGATTTTTTGAAGCAATGATTTTGATTTTTTTTGTGATTTGAAATACACTTTCTGTATAGCAATGTTATCATAACAATCTTTCTCCCAATCCAGTCTATGAATGAGAATTAGAGATTCTGTGAAGCAGTATTACTTAATATTTGTCAAGGGGAATATTAGATGCTTTAAAGCTATGTTAAGTATTGAAATGGGAACATATAGTGTTCCCATTCCAAAATAATATTCTTCTTCTTCTTCTTCTTCTTCTTCTTCTTCTTCTTCTTCTTCTTCTTCTTCTTCTTCTTCTTCTTCTTCTTCTTCTCCTTCTCCTTCTTCTCCTTCTTCTCCTCCTTCTCCTCCTTCTCCTCCTTCTCCTCCTTCTCTTTCTTCATTTAGAGAGTTGAAGGATTCCTCAGCAAAGACATTAATTACTTGATCTCTAATAAAAAAGAAGCAAAATTTGCAGCCCTTGGACAAGTATCTCCAGTCCCAAGCCCAGAATCTGTATGTAATGGTGGGAACAGTTCACCTCATCCAAGCAGCAGAAGAGACAAGACTGATGGTAGTGCATTTAAGCTGGTGGACACAGTAAGTTTCATTCTTAATTTACCAACCCTGCACAAATACTGCAGGTTAAGTACAGCAAGTTCATTATAATTTTCTATATGTTTCAAAGCTAGTCAAACTTTAGGCAGTTCCTTGAGCTGGGAATGGTTTCATGAAAATACTTTGGGAAACTTGTAGCCCACCAGATAATGCTGAATTTAGACTTTAGATAGCATAGACCTGTGATGGCGAGCCACATGCGTGCCACAGGTGCCACCCAAAGCCATATCTGAGGACACGTGGGACGTTGCCCTATGTCAGCTCCAGTGCATATATGTGTGCTGGCCAGCTGATTTTCGGCCCTGGGGAAAGCCCTTTTTGCCCTCCACAGGCTTCAGGAGGCTTCCCTGAAGCCGCCAGAGTGCAAAAAATGACACAACGGGCAAGCTGGAAGTCTGTTTTTCTGAACTTTCGGCTTGCCTGTTGAGCTGTTTTTCATCCTGAGCTTCAGGGAAGCCTGAGCGTGATCCTGATGACACAGATAAACCTCCAGGTGAGTTTAATGACATGCTGAAAGAATGCAAATGACTGTCTACAACAGGGGTGGGCAATTAATTTTGCCATGGGACCGCATGAGAAATTGGGATGGTTTTAGAGGGCTGGACTAATATAATTAACTCAATTCTACCCAATACTGTAAAGGCCCAGATCCTGGCCTGACCTAAACACCCAGACCCACTCTACAGACCCCTAATTGTTTGCTTTACGGCAACACGGTGCACCATAGTCACTGCGCTGGAGTGTTTGTGTGGTTTCTGGGCTCAGCCGCTCTCGGTAGGAGGTCGGGGTCCGCTCCAGTGCGAGGATGAAAGAGCTCACTGCATCTGCCGGGACTCCTCCGGTTCCTGCTGTCCTCATGATTCATCAGGAAAGCAGGAACTGGAGGAGTCCCAGCAGATGCGGTGAGCTTTTTCATCCTCGCACTGGAGCGGACCCCAACTTCGCGCACCTGTCACAGATAGCAGGTGGGCCGGTCACAGACAGCGGGAGGGCCAGATGCGGCCTATAGGCCGCCACTTGGCCAGGTATGGTCTACAAGGATCATAAATCCTTCAATTACCACCACCCACTCAGAGATAAAGAAGCTTCTTGGATAAGAAGTGAAAAGTCATCAAAGGAAAACCAGAAAGTCTAGTTTCCTCTTGAAGAAAAAAGCACCTTTGTGACAATTATGATCTGGATGACTGAGACTCTCCATAGATTATCCATAATTCATTTCTGTTGGCTGAGTTAAAACAATAGTCAAAATAGTGAACGTTATGTGCATTTTGTAGAGTTGCTCATATTTTTAGATAGTAATTTGTGTTTTTGTTTATTTCTTTTTTAAAAAAAAAATTACTGTTATTCAGTCATTTAGATAAGTTTTCATTTTGGTAATAGAAATAAAGTAGTTTATCTAGTAGACATCAAATTAAAAGTGAACACAAATAAGCTGTTTATCACTACTTATAGATAGATGGATCACCCTTACCAATCGTTTTCACCCATTCAATCATGCCCTATTCTTGAACACTTCCTAGATAAGCCACTGCAGTTTTCCTGGCAAGATTTGCAGAAATGGTTTGCTATTGTTCCCTTGCCAGGACTAACTTTGTGTCTAAGAAAGGACTAAAACTCATTGTTTCTGTCATGATTCCTCACTACTACATCAGATTTGATGTCACTGGTTTATTAATTTTATTTATTTATTCGATTTTTATGCCGCCCTTCTTCTTAGACTCAGGGCGGCTTACAATATGTTAGCAATAGCACTTTTAACAGAGCCAGCATATTGCTCCCACAATCCGGGTCCTCATTTTACCCACCTCCGAAGGATGGAAGGCTGAGTCAACCGTGAGCCAATGATGAGATTTGAACCGCTGACCTACAGATCTACAGTCAGCTTCAGTGGCCTGCAGTACAGCACTCTGCCTGCTGCGCCATCCTGGCTTTAATTTACTAATTTTAATATGCTAACCTAAATAATTTTGTGAATCTTTAAAAAAGTCAAAGTAATAAACTTCATTAAGTAACTATCTTAAATAACCCTATGTGTGCAGTAGCAGCTGTAATCCACACATACTCTTTTATTTCTTCAAAATAGGTGCGCATGAGTAGAGGAAAATCTTTAGTGGAAAAAGCAATCAAGGATCAGGTATGTGTCACTTAATAACTTTATTATTTCATCTCAAATTAGCTTTCTTACCTTTTATCAATATTTCCATGGGAAACTTCTATATTTTGCTAATGGATAAATATATACCGTAGCTCTTTGGCACTGTTAGATTATGAAATCAAATGTTTAACATTTCTATATTTTTCTATAGGTATTATTATTGTTTGTTTAACAACCATTTAAAGTTAAGATGGCCTTGGAAAAGATGCTTATGGCCTGCAGACCTCTGACTCAATATAATATTGTCATCATGCCCCCTTCCTCCCAAAATTGCCTGATCTGAGTGCTTGGTCACCTATCTGAATTTATAATCATTGCCAAACACCCTGCGATCATTTGATGGCCATTTGTAAACTTCTCTGCTGACTTTCCCAGGAAGTCAATGGGGAAAATAACAGAAAAGGTTGTAAGCTTCTACCGCTGGCAAGAGCTTTCTCTACTTTCGGAGTTGATTGAAAGAGCTGCCTGCCAGGGGGAGCTGAAGCTCTTTGGCAGCTTGAGAAATGGACCTCAAATTGCAAAGAGCTGAGTGTCATTCCCACACCCACTGGAGTGCCCTCCTTCTGCTTATGGAAGAGAGTCAAACTTTGGCAGGTTGCAGAAAAGAACTCAGATCTCAGAGTTACAAGTTCCATTCCTGAATCCTGTTGGAACAATTCTCTTTTGCACATGGGGGAGGGGGGAGAGAGAACTATCTGAGTAAGTGCTTTCCTATACAGTGGAACCCCGACATAAGAGCTGCTCTACTTAAGAGCAACTCGAGATAAGAGCTGGGAGGGGAGAGATATTTTTGTTCTACTTACAAGCCCAAATTCGAGATACAAGCGCCAAGGAGCTGTCTCCTGAAGCCAAACGCTAACTTCCGCGTTCGGCTTCAGGAGACAGCTGCGAAGCGGCGTGCGTGTTTTAAAAGGTTGCAGCCGGCCTGGGGGGCTCGGGGGGGGGTGCTTGCAGCTTTCTTTCTTGCTCTTTTTCTTTCTCTCTTTTACCTTCCCTTCCTCTATTTCTTCTTTTCTTTCTCCTTCCCACCTTCTTCCCTCCCTCCCTCCCTTCACTCATTCCTCTCTTACTCTCCCCTTTCATAAGTTTCCTTGCTTCCTTCCTCTGTTCCTGTCCCTTCCCTCTTTCCTTCCTTCCTTCCCACCCTCCGTCCATTCATTCACCCATTCCTCTCTTGATCGCTTAAAGCCGGTCCCTGGTGCAAAAAGGGTTGGGGACCTCTGTCCTACAGGATTGGGTGGCAGAGAAGTTGAACATATGTAAATTTAAAAGTTTAAGAAAGTTTACAAGTTAAGTGAAAGAAACTTCATTATTCATTTATATGTACATGTACATTTCTTCATTAAAAACATGTCTTTCTGCATAATTTAGACTAACTTTGTGAGTTTTTTGAGGGCTGGAACCAATTAAAATTATTTACATTACATATGGGGAAAAGTCGTTCGAGATAAGAGCTGCTTGACTTAAGAGCCCAGGTCCGGAACGAATTAAACTCGTATCTCGAGGTACCACTGTATATCTTTCTAAGAACAAAACCTAGGGATTCTGCAGGTCTGAGCTCTGTTTTTTGCAGCCTGCAAGGAGTAGTTCACTTCCACAGGGGGAGATCGGAGTTGATCTTGGCAGGCAGTTTTTTCACTCCACCCACATAATGACTGGAGATCATTTAATTGCAATCCAGAGCACCATGATTGCAATTGTTGAGAAAGGCAGACACGGAAAGACTTAATGAACTCAATCTGTATAGTCTGGAAGACAGAAGGAAAAGGGGGGACATGATCGAAACATTTAAATATGTTAAAGGGTTAAATAGGGTTCAGGAGGGAAGTGTTTTTAATAGGAAAGGGGACACAACCTGAAGTTAGTTGGGGGAAAGATCAAAGGCAACATGAGAAATTATTATTTTACTGAAAGAGTAGTAGATCCTTGGAACAAACTTCCAGCAGACGTGGTTGGTAAATCCACAGTAACTGAATTTAAACATGCCTGGGATAAACATATATCCATTGTAAGATAAAATACAGGAAATAGTATAAGGGCAGACTAGATGGACCATGAGGTCTTTTTCTGCCGTCAGTCTTCTATGTTTCTATGTGGGAATCTCATTTAACAACCATTTCACTTAATGACTGATATTCTGTTCCCATTTGTGGTTGCATGTTGAGGTCTACCTGAATTTAATTGTTTTTAGTAAGGCACAGTGCTGTGTTTAATCAACAGCACTGCGCCTTAAGCTTAGGTTAGGCAAACCTTATTTCCACAATACCACAAATGTGATTAGCATGAATGAGGAATACAATTTTGCTTCTGTACTTTATTCTATTAATAGGATGGAAGGAGGCTGAGGATACAGAGTACCTGCACTTCAAGTTTTTTTTAATTGCATTTAAATATTTGTATGCTCAAATATAATGATAGAAATATTCAATATTTGTATTACAGGAATTGATAACTTCTGGTAGTATACTCTCAAATGCCTTGAGTTGGGGAGTGAAAATACTTCATATTGATGGCAAGTACTTTTAAAGCAAAACTGATTTTTATCCAATCATTAAAAGATTTGTTCCATTTAAATAACTTAGATGACATAAAGTAATAATTTTAATGATTCTTTTATTTTTTTTAAAGATATTAAGAAATATATTGAGCAAAAGAAAAAAGATCTCTTTTTGGCTAAGAAAGCGAGCACAGAAGTCAGCAATGTAAGTAAACCACCTAATGTTCAAGAAAGATAGCAAAAAGCAGTAAATGTGATTATTTCTACTAGAACTGTTGCATTAATATTTTATTCATAATTTGCAAGAGAAAGACTGATGCCTCATAGATGTGCAAAAGCATATAAAGCTCCATTAATCCCCCTGGGGGGGGGAACTACTGACCCCCTCAGAGAGGGTGCGCAACTTGGGCGTCCTCCTCGACCCACAGCTGACATTGGAACATCATCTTTCGGCTGTGGCGAGGAAGGCGTTTGCCCAGGTTCGCCTGGTGCACCAGTTGCGCCCCTATTTGGACAGGGAGTCGTTACTCACAGTCACTCATGCCCTTATCACCTCGAGGTTCGATTACTGCAACGCTCTCTACATGGGGCTACCTCTGAAAAGTGTTCGGAAACTTCAGATCGTGCAGAACGCAGCCGCGAGAGCCATCGTGGGGCTTCCCAGATTCGCCCACGTTTCTACAACACTCCGTGGCCTGCATTGGCTGCCGATCAGTTTCTGGTCACAATTCAAAGTGTTGGTCATGACCTTTAAAGCCCTACATGGCATTGGACCAGAATACCTCCGGAACCGCCTACTACCGCACGAATCCCAGCGGCCGATAAGGTCCCACAGAGTCGGCCTTCTCCGGGTCCCGTCGACTAAACAATGTCGTCTGGCGGGCCCCAGGGGAAGAGCCTTCTCTGTGGCGGCCCTGGCCCTCTGGAATCAACTCCCCCCGGACCGCCAGGCATGGGGGATTTGAGACACCTTTCCCCCAGGCTTATTATAATTTATGTTTGGTATGTATGTGTTGTTTGGTTTTTTAAATTGATAGGGTTTTTAGTTTTTTTCTTAATATTAGATTTGTGCCTGTACAATATTGTTTTATCGCTTGTTGTGAGCCGCCCCGAGTCTTCGGAGAGGGGCGGCATACAAATCTAATAAATTATTATTATTATTATTATTATTATTATTATTATTATTATTATTATTATTTTGAGGAGAAAGATTTAAAAATATTAGCGCAAACCACTAAAGAACGCTTAGCATTGTAAACTATAAAATTTCACACATAAATTCCAAAAATCCTGGTATCAAACTCTGAGACACAATTCTGCTGACTTTGCATTGTTATCTATCAGTAGTAGCCATCTTTTACATGGGCTCTGTTTATCAAAAGTTGCCCACTCTTGAAATAAGATCAAAAGAAAAGAAACTCTTCTGCTTCAACTTTAGTTGAAGAAATTATTATTCCAATCTACATAATGGGTTCCTCATTTAGCATGTTTGTTTATAATGGATTAATACTGGAGTTTTAGAACTTGAGACATGGTATATATTATTGTTAATTTAAGCATTGTATGATCTCTCAGATAAACCAGACAAGGAAAAAAACACCAGTTGATCTAATTCTATTAACAGCCTGATCAATTAGGACGAGTCCTTCATAAGTTTCTTTCTTCTATTGTGAAACCACTGGGAGCTCCTCCCTCTCTTGTCTGATCGTTCCCTAGGCAGCATTTCTTCGTCTTATGCCTCAGGATCACTTCCATATACCATTATACCTGATGAAGTGGACCCGGCCATTGGAGCTGTGAGTTCCGTCACCTGCTTACTGGATCCGTGTCCCTCCTGGCTGGTTTCGGCCGGCAGGGAGGTGACACGGCACTGGGTCCAGGAGATTGTCAACTCTTCTCAGGGAGGGGGTCCTTTCCGGCTCCTTACAAGGAGGCACTCGTGCGCCCCCTCCTCAAGAAGCCTTCCCTGGACCCAGCCATTCTTAACAACTATTGTCCAGTCTCCAACCTTCCCTTTATGGGGAAGGTTGTTGAGAAGGTGGTGGCGCTCCAACTCCAGCGGTCCTTGGAAGAAGCCGATTATCTCGGCCCTCAGTAGTCAGGATTCAGGCCCGTCTACAGCACGGAAACTGCTTTGGTCACGATGGATGATCTCTGGCGGGCCCGGGACAGGGGTTTATCCTCTGTCCTGGTGCTTCTCGACCTCTCAGCGGCTTTTGATACCATCGATCATGGTATCCGGCGCCGGCTGGAGGGGTTGGGAGTGGGAGGCACTGTCCTTCAGTGGTTCTCCTCCTACCTCTCCGGTCGGTCACAGTCGTGGGGGGTCAGAGATCAGCCTCTAGGTTGCTCCCTTGTGGAGTGCCTTGGGTCGGTCCTCTCCCCCCTGCTATTTAATATCTACATGAAACCGCTGGGTGAGATCATCCAAGGGCATGGGGTGAGGTATCATCAGTACGCTGATGATACCCAGCTGTACATCTCCACCCTGTGTCCAGTCAGCGAAGCAGTGGAAGTGATGGGCCGGTGCCTTGAGGCTTTTGGGGTCTGGATGGGTGTCAACAGACTCAAGCTCAACTCTGATAAGGTGGAGTGGCTGTGGGTTTTGTCTCCCATTTTGTCTCCCATTACTTGTAAATTATACAAATCTCATAACTGAGTCCTATTGGAGTGTGGGGTATACAAATATGAATGAATGAATGAATGAATGAATAAAAATAAATAAATAAAAAGTATTATTATTTCTCTTAAATAGGAGAAAGGATCGTCAGATCAAAATGTAAAAAGTAAGTATTCAAGACACAACTAATATTTTTACCAACTTTATTAAGGGAAAAATATAATTTTAGAATAAATTATATATCTAATAAGCAAGGTATCTAAAAGGAGAAACTATTTTATGCTTGTAAGAGATATCAATTTAGGAAAGGATGTGGAGGTTTTGAAAAAGGTGAGGTGTCTGCCTGGGGCTACTGCCAACAGAAAAAAGAGACTGTTAAAAAGTAAGAGTGATTGTAAGGACTACGATGATGTTGTTGTACATCTTGGCATCAATGACCTATCTGAAAAAAAGATGTACAGTGGTACCTCGTCTTACAAACGCCTCTTCATACAAACTTTTTGAGATATGAACCGGGCGTTCAGGATTTTTTTTGCCTCTTCTCACAAAGCATTTTCGTCTTACGAACCCTCACTTCTCTCCCGGCTGCTGCTGCGGGCAATGGCCAAACAAGCAATTTTAAGTTTGCAGGCTCTGATGATCCTAAGAGAACTGGAGCCAGGGTTTGCCATGCAGGGTCTCCCCCCCCCCAACGTAGCAGCAAGCCAGGGGCATATTGAAGAGAGTTCGGGCACAGAACGTAGCAGCAAGCCAGGGGCATATTGAAGAGAGTTCGGGCATAGAACGTAGCAGAAGCAAGGGGCATATTGAAGAGAGTTCGGGCACAGAACGTAGCAGCAAGCCAGGGGCCTATTGAAGAGAGTTCGGGCACAGAACGTAGCAGCAAGCCAGGGGCATATTGTAGAGAGTTCGGGCAGAAAAAAGAGGAGAAAAATGTGTAGGAATAACGGAGGGACGGGTGGGGGGAGTGTCCCTTGCCTGCTGCTACGTTCTTTACCCAATCTCTCTTCCAAAATGTCCCTTGCCTGCTGCTACATTCTCCGCCCGATCTCGTTTCCAAAGTAACCTTGCCCGCCGTTTCCTCCGGTCACTGGTTTTTTTTAAAAAAGCCTTAAAGTTTTGGATTTTCCTAATTGATTTGCATGCTTTATTCGCTTTTACATTGATTCCTATGGGAAACATTGTTTCATCTTACGAACGTTTCTATTTATGAACCTGGTCACGGAACAAATTAAGTTCGTATGACAAGGTACCATTCTACTTTTGTGCAGAATGATTTCCAGACCTTGTGAACCAAAACCTGGCAGGATAGGCTGTCGTCTTACTTTTTTAGAGGAAAAGGCCAGCGTATTGTAGGGGAAAAAGTAAGGTTCTACATTTAGACAAGAAAAATCAAATGCACAGGTGTAGTATAGGTCAGTGATGGCAAACCTTTTTTGGTTTGCCTGACAAAAGGGGCATGTGTGGGTATGCTAGCATGCATGTACATGCCCACAGCCCTTCCCTCTCCCCCTATACGTGCACACACACCCTGCTTCCCCACCGTGCATGTGCACTGGCCTGGTAGGCAGTGGTAGGTTCATATAAGTGTGCTCCAGAGAGCCGCATCGGTGTGAACCCACTGATTTTTGGTGATTTTTTTCTTGGCATCTCCATGTCAGAAGAAGCCCTCCCACCTCCCTCGTCCGAAGCACAGTTAAGGGCTTCTTCCACATGGAGACGCCGGGGGAAAAATAGCTGAAAATCAGTTGGTTCATACCAATGCGACTCTCCGGATTACACCAATATGAATCCACCATTGAAAAAATGCCTAAACTGGCAAGCTGGAAGTGCATTTTTCCTACCGTGTTTCCCCGAAAGTAAGACAGTGTCTTACTTTCTTTTTACCCCCAAAAGCCCCACTACCTCTTACTTTCGGGGTATGTATTACATTGGAGGCAGGGGCGCGCGGGGAGCTGCCGGAAAGGAGGCGGGTGAAGGTTCGCTTCCCTCTACTTTACAAGGAAGGATTCAGAGAAAACGTCGGGTCTATTTAAAGCTTCGGTAGCAAACAGGTTTAGAAAGGAAGCGAAAAGTTTCCCCTCACACACACACACACACACACATCCCGATCCTTCAACTGTGGTGCGAAGGAAGCGCCGCTCCTTCTCAGGGAACTTCCTCTCGCCTTGTAGCGACGTAGGCAGAGGATGGACGGAGTAGGGGAGGTGGAGGGGGGGGTTGAAAGTCAGAAAACGAGGCGCGTCCGTCAAACCTTGGAGGAAGGGGGACTGTGACAGCTCGGGGCGATCCTCCGGGAAAGAGTCCAGCAGGCGCTTGAAGAGGCGGCCCAAGTCCGAGTAGCTGCGGTGCAAGTAAAGGACGTTGCGGTCCGACCACTCGGTCCGGATCTCGAAGAACTCCTCCTCGGCCCCGCGCCGGTTGACGATCAGCCTCCGGATGCCGTTCACCCAGCAGCCCCGCACGTACATGTTCACCAGCGAGGTGCCCTCAAACACAGCCGAGGCCATCCCGCATAGCAGCCCCGGTGGCGAAGAAGGATGGGGGACGGGGGGGAGACGGCGGAACTCCCTCCCGTCCTTCGCTTAATAAAAGCCGCCCGGCGGAGCCACCATGGTCGGAGCGGGGCGACGGCACAAGAAGGCGCTGCCTTCAAGCTCTGCGCAGGGCGTCCACAGGCGCCTCCGGCATTCTTCACCCAGGCAAAAGACGAGGAGGGGAGGTTTGTTGGGGGATTTTTTTTTGCCTCCGGGGCTTCAGGGAAGCTTCCCTGTAGCATCTGAAGGAAGAAACTACATTTCCAAAGGCTGAAAATCAGCTGGCCAGCGCGCACATGCGTGCTGGAACTGAAACATAGAAAAGTATCAAGTGCCCTGCCATATGGCTCCGCGTGCCACAGGTGGCACACGTTCCATAGGTTCATCATCACGGGTATACCTGGTACCTGTCTCAATATAAGTAACTAAGTCCTAGTGGACAATCACTTAAATATGAGCCAGCAAAAAGCCAATGCAATCTTGTGCTGCATTAACAGAGGATAGAATCAAGATCACGTGAAGTATTAATACACTTTATAATACCTTGGTATAACCACACTGCATCCAGTTTTAGTCACAATGTTATGAAAAAAAATATTGTGACTCTAGAAAGTACAGAAAGATGATTAGGATCTGGAGGCTATAACATGAATAGTTCTGGAACTGGATATGCCTAGTTTAATGGAAAGAAGGAGTAGAGAGTGACATGACAGCACTATTGCAATATCTAAGGGGCACTTGAAAGCAGGACAAGAAGCAATGGATAAAAAGTAATCAAGGAAAGAAGCAACCTAGAACTAAGAAGAAATTTCCTGACTAAACAATTAATTAGTGGAGCAACTTGCTTTCAGAAGTTGTGGAAGCTCCAAAACTGGAAGATTTCAAAAAGAGATTGGACAGCCATTTGTCTGAAATAGTATAGGGTTTCCTGCCTGAGCAGAGGATTGGACTAGAAGACTTCCAAGGTCCCTTGCAAATATGTAATTTTGTCATATAAAGTTCATGTCGAGAAATAGAGAGGCAGGCAGCCGTGCACACAGACTGATAAATATATAATTTGGTTTAAATTCTTTTACATAGGTAAACTGAAAAATCCTTTTCTGAAAGTAGAGGACAGAAGGTGGTAAGTGTTATTTTTAGATGAATTAAAATTCTACTCTCATGTCCTTTGGATTGTTGACTTTATTTTATGTAATGATAATTATAAATTATTATATTCAAGCTTAACTTTTGTTTAATTCAGGGTTAGTCATATTTTATACGGAATGTTGCAGATCTGTTCAAAATTAATACGAATAATCTAAATTATTTTGATTTTAATAGATCTATTCAAAGTTGTGAATTTTTGAATTGGCATAGGGGGAATAGATAGAGTCCATCTTTATCTCTTCCATTTTTTCCATTTAAGGAGATTGATCTATAACCATGATGGCGAACCTATGGCATGTGTATCACAGGTGGCACACAGAACCATATTGGAGGGCATGTGAGGCTTTGCCTTGTCAGCTCCAGCACCATGCGCATGCCAGTCAGTTGATTTTTTTTGGCCTTGGGGAAGGCCGTTTCGTCCTCTGGAGGTTCAGGAAAGCTTCCTTGAAGCCCAAAGTGCAAAAAACTGCTCAACAGGCAAACTGGAAGTTTGGAAAAATGGACTTCCAGTTTGCCTGTTCTATTTTTTGCAGTTGGCCTTCAGGAAATTTCCCCAAAGTCTCTAGAATGCAAACAACAGCACAATTAGCAAACCAGAAGTCCATTTTCTGAACTTCTAGTTTGACCGTTTTTTCCATCCTCCCAGGCTTTAGCAAGGCCTGTGTGTATGGGAGGGGGTGTTTGTGCACATGCGCAAGGGCAGCATGGGGGGTGCACATGCATGGGGGAGGTAATAGGTGTGGGCACCTGTGTTAGCACTCGCACACACACAAACTTTTGGCACACCAACCAAAAAAGGTTCACCATCACTAGTCTATAAGGTGATGCAATTACCTAAAAGTTAATGAATTAAGGGGACTGGAATACAGTACATGCTTTATAATCTATCCTGCTACATTTGTTCTCAGGCATATTTTAATTTATTAAAATAAATTAAATTCTTAAGATAATAAATTGTTGGTAGAATTGACCATATTATATTTATGATGCTGCTAGAAATCAAGGTAGTAGTTGAGGGAATACCTTGCTCAGTCCTGACTAAAAAAATAAATGTGCCTATAGTCCAGAACATAGAATGATACAAACAACATACTAATGTTTCTATACTTTTCTCATTTCAGTTTTCTAAAGCAATGTTTTTCAAACTTAGTAACTTTAGCAGCATACTAGGTGGGGAATTTTGAGAGTTGAAATAGCAATTGTATTTAGACATATTTACCTTTCCATAGAGGTTTACAGCACACCTGTTGCCAAGTTTGTTTATTGGATGAAATAGTATTTCAAGCAGGTACAATACAGTATATATAAAAGGCATTCCTTATGATTGTATGTTTTGTAGTGAACTGGCTTTTTTTTTTTTAATAGTCGCTATAGACCATTTTACATTCAACTGCCCAGCTTTCCTGTTATCAACTATTCTAATGCAAGGCCTTATAGCCCATTTGATGTAGAAAAGAAAAATGCTCATGGCCAGAAGCAAATTCACAATAAACAAAGGTAATGTAAGATAAATAAGATGAAAATGCAATGGTGAATGAGGAAATTTAGTTACACAGAAATATATGGAAGCAGGTCTGAATTTTGCTACAGAATTTAAGACCAGCCTATGGTTTGCTCGATAATTGTTAATTTAAGTTATTAAATTGTTAATTTAATAAACCTAGCTCATACCTGCCTGGGAAGCTCACTGTAAACCTATAAATAACTGATATGGGTGACTATTATTTTAAAATAAGTACAATGGTACCTCTACTTACGAACTTAATTCGTTCTGTGACTGGGTTCCTAAGTAGAAAAGTTTGTAAGAAGTAATTTTTCACATGGGAATCAATGTAAAAGCAAATAATGCATGCAATTGGGGAAACCACAGGGAGGGGGGAGGCCCTGTTTCCTCTCAGGAGATTCCTAGAGAGGCCCCACAGAGGCTTCTCCCTGCCTTTTCGTTTACAGATTCGGAGGCTCGGGTTTGTAAGTGGAAAATGGTTCTTGAGAAGAGGCAAAAAAATCTTGAACACATGGTTCTTATCTAAAAAGGTTTGTAAGTAGAGGTGTTCATAGGTAGAGGTACCACTGTATCTGGATAGATTTTGCTTTAAAAATTACACGTTTTTTCTTTTTGTAGTTATAAAATTTACCCGAGTTTGAAAAAAATCTTTTAGAATAGTTTATTTTAAACTACACTTTATTTAAATGTATAGCCATTCAAAATTACCATTTTACTGTAAAACATTTTCCATATAATATATTTCTTTTAAGCAGTTATATATCATTTGCGCCACACAGATTTGCAAGCTAATTATCCATTAGACTATAACCCTAAATTATACAGGTGATCTTCACTTACCAGTTGGAACCGGCATCTCTGTTGCTAAGCAATGTGCTTATAAATGAAGTCACATGACTGTGTCTGACTTAAAACATTGGTTACAGTCAGTAAGCAAATCATAGTACAGTATGTTGTTAATGTTAACATGGGCTATGGCTTGTGAGTTCCTGCCCTTTAACTTTGCTTATCAGAAGCTGGCTATGAAAATCACAAAATGGCAATCATGTGATGCTGCCAACCAACTTAATTGTCATCATGTGATTATGGGCATGTTGTAATCATTGCAACTATTCAGTCCCAAATAATTTCAACAATCACTGAATGAGTGTTTAGTAAGCAAAGACTATCTGTATAATTTTGAATAGGTGCAGCAAACTCTATTAGATATTTTAGTTTTATAATTGTAAAAATAAAGTCGCATATGATATAATCCTTAGCTATTAATTGTTATGCATAGATGAAAAAATATGTCCCATTTTCTAATGGGATCAACAAATGCTTTTAGAGCAGAAACTTATTATACCTACTAAAAAGTGGTGCTAGAGACTATTTTTATCTATTTAATATATTTTTCCTATTTTGAAACTGGAAATTAACTACTGTTTTTTAATTGAAGTCTACATTCATTAGTATTCTTAATGTGGTATGGTTGTATGCCTTGCATATTTGTTATAGAATTATAGTAGTCTTATATATATATTGTATTAGAATAATGAGAAGAACAGAAATGTTCCTTTTCTCTATATGCCACATGCATTGAAGTATTCTATATTATTACATTGTCAATCTTATAACTTGATATTCAGTACTGAATAGTAAAATGGTTTTCTGAGAAGCTATTTTGGGCAGAGATTTTGTGATTTTAGATTAACAATGTTATTGTACTTTGACAGACATCTACTAAGCAGGAGTGCAATTATTTTTAAACATATTAAGGATTTTAAAAGCCTTTTGCATTCTGCTCACAGTTAGGTTTTATGTTCCTTTTTATGCTTCATAATTACAAGGATTGCCCAGAAAGTAATGCACATCATTTTTTTTTCTTCAACAATTATTTATTGAATACAATGAAACTTATACACAAGAAAGAATTATGTTTCTTCTACACTCCCTATTTTTCCACGTAATCTCTGTCCTGTTCTATGGCCTTCCTCCAGGGACACACAAGGGATTGTATGTCCTGTTGGTACGACTCCTTGATCTGGTCACAAAGATATTTCTGCACTGTGTGAATCACCTCTTCGTCATCCTCAAAATGTCTTTCATGATTAAATAATAATAATAATAATTTATTAGATTTGTATGCTGCCCCTCTCCAAAGGGACGGTATACCATACTTCTGTTGACTGCAGATTTTCCATGAATGGTACACAAACGTTTGTGAATGTTCCCAACAGTTTCTTCCTCCGCAGTGAGAAATTCAATGGCGATACACTACTTGTAACATACTTCACTTACAGACGCCATTTCAAAACGCTGCTGCAGCTACACTATCTGTCTGAAGAAACACAAAATTTACACACTCACTCCTGACAATTCAAATACTAATGCATATCTAAAGGTGCACATTCGTAATATTACTGTAGACAGAAAAAAAATGTGCATTGCTTTCTGAGTGACTCTTGTACATTGAAAATGAATATGGCAAAGTGTTACAATGGGATTGAATTTATGACTTGCTACTAAAACTGGCTAGAATTTTTACTAGTTTCTGTTGGCTTGTCTTACAAAATATAAGATTTTTTTTTCTCTTGAGAATAGGAACCCTACACATAGTGATAGAGAAAAACGCCCGCATCAGGTTCCTCCAAAGCATAAAAGGAGAAAAGGCTATTGTGAATGCTGTATGAAGAAATATGATGATCTTCATGTGGTATGTACATCTTACTTCCATACATATGTACACTTACTTCCATACATATTTTCCTTACATGAGTACATATATTTCTTACATGCATCTGTATCTGCTTGAGTACATATTTAGCAATGTTAAGGAATTATGGAAGTATAAAGTAAGTGTGTGTATACATCTTATATTTTTTTACAACATTATGAATTGAAAGACTGCTGTCAATATCTGTGTGGAGTATATGTATCCACGCATGCAGACCCAGGCCTCTTCAAATCTGTGTTCACTCCAGGCAGCTGCCTAAACGCGTCCCTGTAATTTTGTTGGCAATATTTTGGAAGTGGTTTGCCATTGTCTTCTTACAATTGAGAGAGAGAAATAAACTAGTCCAAGGACATCCAGATGGCTTTATGTCCTAAGACAGGATTAGAACTCACCGCCTACTAATTTCTTACCCTAATACCTTAACCACTACATTAAACTCATTCTTTCAATATCTAAAAAATACTTTTAAAAAAAGCAAAAAAAAAAACCCTACAGTGATACCTGTACTTAAGAACTTAATTCGTTCCGTGATCAGGTTCTTAAATAGAAACGTTCTTAAGTAGAAGCAATTTTTCCCATAGGAATCAATGTAAAAGCAAATAATGCGTGTAAACCCATTAGGAAAGAAATAAAAGCTTGGAATTTGGATGGGAGGAGGAGGAAGAAGAGGAGGAGGACAATCACTGCTAAAGGAAGAAGGTGAGGTGAGGGGAATCAAAAAAGTCCAAAACTTTAAGGCTTAAAAAAAAGAAAGAGGGACTCTGAGGCAGCGAGGAGGAGCACGCGCCTCCCTTCGTTCACTCTGGGCTGTCAAAGCCTCTTTAAACGCCACCGAAAGGTTCCTCTGTCAGCCCAGCAAAGCCGGAGATGGCCAGGATTAAAAGGGGAATGGCAGGAAACTGGCCGGGCCTTCATGCCGTTCTCAAATTTCCTGGGAAATTTTTCCGGCCTTGGGTTCTTAAGTAGAAAATGGTTCTTAAGAAGAGGCAAAAAAAAGGAATAAGGTATGGTTAGGGGAATCAAAAAAGTCCAAAACTTTAAGGCTTAAAAAAAAAAGAGGGACTCAGAGGCGGTGAGAAGAAGTATGCACCTCCAACACACCGGGCGCATACATACATACACTACCTCCCATACACTGGCTGCTGCTGCTGCTGCTACATGCCTTTTCTTCGCTGTGGTGACTCCTCGGCTGCCCAGAGCGAAGGGAGTGTTTCTTTTCTCTGAGCACTGGCAGACGTTTATTCCCTCTCCAAGTGCCCAGAGAAAGGAAAATGCTTCATTTGTTCTGGATTGCCAAAGCCTCCTTAAGTGCCACTGCCTCTGGAAGCCCAGAAAAGCCCAAGATGGCCGGGATTAAAGGGGGAATGGCAGGAAACTGGCTGGGCCTTCGTGCCACTCTCAAATTTTCTGGAAAATTTTTCCGGGCTCGTATTCTTAAGTAGAAAATGGTTCTTAAAAAGAGGCAAAAAAATCTTGAACACCTGGTTCTTATCTAGAAAAGTTCTTAAGTAGAGGCGTGCTTAAATAGAGGTACCACTGCACTTTATCCATTCTCTGATGTTATTATGTTAAAATAAATAAAAAAGCCAAAGGGAGTGTGTGAGAGAGATAGAAAACATTGGGCAAATTAGCATTTCTTTGTTTGCCTATATTTTGTGTATCCCATAGTGGAGCACACGATGCAGTATTATTAGCTATGCTGATGATTCCCTAATTTACATCTCCATCACTAGCTATCTGTGATGCTATAGAGATCCACTTTTGATGTGGATTTGGATGAGACAGAGGCTTCAGCTTAACCCAACAAAATCTTGTTATTACTGTATAAATGCCCCTGGTACCAGATACTTTACTTCTCTTGTTCTGAATGAATAAAAGAATTGCTCAGAATAATAATTAGGTTGTTCTGAATTTGCATTGCTGCAAAGAGAACCACGCATAGTTGGGGTCTCCTAGACTCATGACTTCTGTTTGAAGAGCAGGAAATATCTTACCAGGAGCATCTTTCCATAATGTTGTATGAAGTTGCTGCACTGGGAGGCCATGCTTATGGTCACTCACATCTAGTACAATTACTGAATGGACTACTTCAATGCTCTTTACATGGGGCTTCCTTGAAGAACATCCAGAAGCTATTTCTATTCAAAAAAAAATCTCAGCAATAAAGTGCAATATAGAAGTATATTTTCTGTCTGTGTGTGAAGTTTTTGTTATTCAAAGAATCTTCCAATAAGTGTAAATGCAGTAACTCTTGACAATTGTTTTCTAATTGGATATAAGGTCATTTACCCAATTTCCACCAATCTTCTTAAAATCTTTTGCTCATTGATTCTGTCATTTCTAAGTCTTTTGAATTCATGCCTCTTTCAGCCTTCTCTAACAAGTCTGCAATTCTTAAACTATGCTCCTCCTTCAAATCTGCCAGCAACAAATTAGATTGTAAGATTGGTTTACCTGCCGTTATCTGTACTAGGACCATCTTTTATTTAAAACCTTGGTTAAGTTATCAAACTTTTTATCAAAATTTTTAATTTTAATTTGTAAGTTTAAAAATATGTTTTATTTTTTTTAAAAAACTATATGAAACAATAACTTGCATACAAATGATACGACTATTTTTCTCCCCCTTTCAGCATGTTAAAAGTGAACAACACCAGACATTTGCAAAGAGTTCTCAGTATCAAGTAGTGGATGATATCATTTCCAAGTTTTCCTGTGACTTTTTAGAACTGAGAGAAAACACACCAAAGGTTAAAAGGTAACAGCTTTTTTCTAAATCTAACAAAGCATATGAAAAAAGTATGAAGAGTATGTCATCCTTTTACATCACTATAAGAACCCACGTGGACTCTTGGATCACTAGTGATGCAGTATATCACTGGGGATCCGACATCTCAGAATACGTCATTCTAAACGTATTGCCTTATCTAACAGCTGTTTCTTTTTCTATCAAAAATAGAAAATAGAGGTCAAAAATAGCAGTGACTGGGTGGAAATCTAGTAAAATTACTCACTTATAGATTAATATATTCGAAAACAATAACATCTTTTTCCTCTTGTTTTTATACAAGGATCCTATCTGCAGGAATATCTGTGATTATGTGCCACTTTCACATATCATGGCTCCATTGTAGAAAAATGATACATTGAGCTTAAACATGGTGGTCCTTTTTCTGCAAAAATATCAGGACATTTGGAGTTGAAGGTGGATTTTATGAGTCCTGAGTATTATATATAGTTATTGTATAATCCACTCAGAGTTATTCCTGTTTTTCTTAGTTCCTTTTCCATCTCGATTTTTTGAAAGTGGAGCAAGGGATTTTATGAGAATGATCTCAAGATGATCTCAAAAAATTCTAAGCTACTGTGGCCTGTTTCAGATCATAAAGTTCCTTAACATACCTTGATATTTCCCCCCCTCTTCTTTAAAGATTCTCTTACAATGTGTTGTTATGTGTACTCATGCATTGTTTTAAAATTGCTTAAAAACCGTTTGCTAAAAACCATATATCCATTTGTTGGACACACAGTATCCACTTATTATGTTTCATATTAATTTTAACCAGTTTGCAGACAGACAGACGAACGGAGAGCTATAGATCAGGAGTGTCAAACTCAGGTCCTGCGGGTCAGATAAGGCCCCTGGGGTGCTTAAATCTTGCTCACAGGGCTCTTACCCGTTGGCAAGCTCTTTCATTGTTATTCTCTCCAAATAAAGTTTTTTTAACACCCTAACCAGGGGATAAAATAATGTGCTGAAACTGACTAGACTAAGGATGCTAGCCAGATGAATATCTGGTCAGCAGATTATTTTCCCTATTTTCCTCCCCCAAAACTAAGGTGCGTCTTATACTCCAGTGTGTCTTATACGCTGAAAAATACGGTACTTAAGAAACCCCTAGACCTAGATTGCCCCTCCCCCATTGAATGTTGATAAATATATTTCAAGAATAACAGTTCTCCCCTCTCAGGCCCACAATTTATGAATTTCTCAGCTCTATTTATCCAATTAATTTGACCTGGCATCTATCTACTATATAAAAAAGTATAGCTAACAGATAAAGCCAACAGCAAAGTTAAACTTCAAATCCCTCTGTTAACATTGTTATTATATTTAACTAATAGAAAGTCCACAACTGTCTCCAGTCTGCCATAAACCATCAGCATCATTATCCCAGGATCAAATATCCTTGATTGGTTCTTAATAATAGAACTTTTCCTTAATTTTTTTTTTTACTGGGATCTTTCCCAACCTTTGTGTCTCATTCCTTAGTCATAAATCTCTATTGTAGGTATTATTGCAACATTTGTTATTCAAAGACTCCTCCTACAAGTGTAAATGCAGCAACTCTTGACAATTGTTTTCTAATTGGATATAAGGTCAGTTTCCCAATTTCCATAAATCTTCTTAAAATCCAATCTTTCGCTCATTGATTCTGTCATTTCTAAGTCTTTTGAATTCATGCCTTGTTCAGCCTTTTCTAACAAGACTGCAATTCTTAAACTAGGCTCCTCCTTCAAATCTGCCAGCAACAAATTAGATTGTAAGATTGGTTTACCTGCCGTTATCTGCATCTAAGGACCACCTTTTATTTAAAACCATGGTCAAGTTATCAAACTTTTTAATCTAGATTTTTAAGTTTAATTTGTAAGTTTAAAAGCATTTTTAAAAGCTTCCCAAAGGGCTGAATCAATCTGATTCTTGTCTTTCTTTTATATCTCTTTTTATGGCATTGAAAGGAATTATGATCTGTAACATTCAAAATCTTTAATTAATTATAGTTTGCATTTTAACGTAATCTAAAATTCTCTTGTTGTTGAGCTTTCACATCAAAACCTAAAATATTCTTCTCAAGGACAATAGAAATACATGACAATAATGACCCCCCCAAAAAAAGATAGATAGAGAAATGATATTTCCCACAATAAAATGTAATAGAAAAAAGGAAGTTTCCGTTTGAAGTTAAAAGAAATAAGATCAGAGCTTTTTTTAAAAAAACTATTGGAATACAAAATGTTTGTAATAAATATCCAATGTAAATCAAATTGGATCACTTTCACTACATGAGAGTTCTCACTGGTAACTTACATGAGTTGAAAGTGTAAGTGATTCAGAACTCCAAAATAAAGCAGTAAAAAGATTCAAAAACTACATATTCAAATCCAAGAAGGACAAATCAGCATTCAGTCAATTGATTAACAGTTGAAGATGAAAGTGGGGAAAAAAGCATCCAGTTAAAACAAGGTGAGCTTTAAAAAAAAGCATACAGCTGAAAGGAAAAGAGAGAGACCAGCACACTCTGGCTGCTCCTACTGAGAACTGCAACTATCAAGATTCTTTTTCCCAAGTAGATGCAGAGTCCTCCAAGAATTATCTTGAGTCGTTCCTATTGCTCCCATCAAATCTGGGGGAGTAGTACACAGCCAAAGAATGAGTTTTGTCAATAAAATCAGCTGTTTGTCAGCAGGAGGAAAATATCAACCCTACCACTCAGTGTGTCATTTTCAGATAATTTCCTGGGAACAAGAATAAAAAAAATATATTGTCTGATATTTTATTTTTATTAAAAAGGAATAAAAAACATTTTAAATATAATGTCTCTTTGCTAATAATTATAAAATACAAAATATGGACCGGAAACTATATTTTTGCAGTCCATTATGAGTAGCCAAAATTTACTGGAGTTGATTTCGTCTGGCTTGAGAATTTGCACTGACCTTTTTTGTCCCAAATCAATTTGCTGTATTTGCAGTAAATTTAGCACAAGGCAGCTATTGAAACTTAAAGGAAACTCACTCTGTAATTATCACTGACCACATCTATTATATTATGCTTTCCAAATTCCTGTGTTGTGTATATAATATTTGTCCAAAAAAAATTGCACTTTTGCTAATATTCTGAATAACAATAACATATTTAATTTTATTAAGAAAGATCACCCTAACCATTAGACACAAATTAATATATTATTATTAACCTTTCCTATATCCCTGGATTTGGGAAATTGCTAATATATAGTTAATAATTTTATGTCTCCTGCTACTGTCAGACAGCAGAGAATTTTAATATGCACTTTATTATTTATGGATATAATGGTTCAAATCTACTACACTATTTTTAAATATATAAGTACAGTATATTTACTTCACATGAAAGATGTCTACATGACCTTTAAACTATTAATAGGTTTCATAACTTATGAAATTTATTATATAATGTGGAAAATGATAACTTGGAATTTGAGTTTTTAAGGCTGAAGCAAATTGATTCTAAAATTGATTCTGTTTATTTTTTTTCTTTGCAGTTTGCAAGATTATTAAACATTTTCTGCTACTGACTTGTCTTTAGTTCAATAATCTGGGGAATAGGTGGAGGTGTTATTTCTAATTGCACATTTGGCAAGCTATTTTTGTTGCTCTTTTAATGTCAATAAACAAAAAAGAATATAGTTCAGTTTAACAGTTTTGACTTCCTTTTTGAGAAAAGAATGCAGCTAATTTAATAATTTCTCCTGTGCGTACTCAGGATAATATTTATCACAGGCAACCAAGTTTGTGGTAAATTGCAAATTTGAAGTACTGTACAGTGATACCTCGTCTTATAAACCCCTCGTCATACAAACTTTTTGAGATACAAACTCGGGGTTTAAGATTTTTTTTGCCTCTTCTTCCAAACTATTTTCACCTTACAAACCCAAGCTGCCACCACTGGGATGCCCTGCCTCTGGACTTCTGTTGCCAGAGAAGCACCCGTTTTTGTGCTGCTGGGATTCCCCTGAGGCTCCTCTCCATGGGAAACACCACCTCCAGACTTCCGTGTTTTTGCGATGCTGCAGGGGAATCCCAGCAGCGCAAAAAAGGGTGCTTCGCTGGCAACGTAAGTCCGGAGATGGGGTTTCGAGGACTTCATGTTTTTGCGATGCTGCAATTTCGCTGAGGCTCCCCTCAATGGGAAACTCCACCTCCGGACTTCCATTGCCAGCGAAACACCCGTTTTTTGCGCTGCTGGGATTCCCCTGCAGCATCACAAAAACACGGAAGTCTGGAGGTGGGGTTTCCCATGGAGGGGAGCCTCAGGGGAATCCCAGAAGCGCAAAAACGGGCGCTTCGGCTGGCAAAAGGGGTGAGTTTTGGGCTTGCACGCATTAATTGCTTTTCCACTGATTCCTATGGGAAACATTGTTTCATCTTACAAACTTCACCTTACAAACCTCGTCCCGGAACCAATTAAGTTCGTAAGACGAGGTATCACTGTACTTTTTTGAGAATTGATCTTTATCATTAATGACTTATTACTTACCTTGTGTTTATACAGTAGAAGAATCATTCTTAATTTTTACTTATATTAATTTCTTTAATTTTAGGCGCAAATGTAATGTTGGACAGTTTTCTCCTCTTGCTGGAACAAAAAAGGATGAACTAAAAGAAAGAGTGATGATGCGAGATATTCCATTGAGATGGTATTCCCGGGAAAGCATGGCAATGGAAACCTTGAAAGAAGGTTCTGAACACATAGATGGATATACTAAATCTACACAAAACCATTTTACTTCTGAACCTTCATGTTCTGTTTGTTCCCTTAACACATTTTGCTCTTCGGAAACATCAAGAAAACTAAATGGCAATACTGAAAAAATCAGAATACCTAAACATTTAAACTTGAAAGAATTAGTTTTCTCAACAAATTCGGTACAGCTACATGTTCCAAAAGAAGATACAGCATATATGAAAAACTTGCCAGAAATTTATGAACACTGTGAGCCACTATCAAGACATAATAAATTGGGATTATCAGCAAATCTAAACTCAATACATACTCAGATCCAAGCATCTGAGTACAGTGAAAGACATAACACATTAAAATCAAAACGAAAATTGAGTAATGCAGTTCTTTTGCCAGCAAAATGTTTGAAGAAAGTAGCTAGTCATTTACCAATTGACAAAGAATGTGTTGACTGTAATGTGGCAAGCCATTTTCCAAGAGAACTTTCAGTTGCTTTAGAATCAGAAAAGCCATCCCATAGTCTTCTCACAAACAAGGATTCAGTTTTGTTGACAGACATTAATATACAAAGCTCGCCTTCAATAAAAATCAACAGAAAAGTCAAACATTCCATAGGACGGAATAAAAAAGATAATCCAAAACAAAATATGGAATTATGCTTACAGCAGGCAGAGAAGCCACCTGTTCTTGAAGAAACAAATGAACAAGGCTCATCAACCCAAGCTCTGTTACAGTTGTTTCAGACCAGTGATGGAAATTCAGATTTTAGGGGTTTTTCAAGTATACAAGAGAACAAAGATTCAAGTTTAATGAGAAATAGTTGGGAAGACCAGCATACAGATGCCCTCTGGTCTTTGTTTTCTACATCTGTGTCCTCGTCACCATTTGCTGGATTTTAATGTTGCTTTATTTAAAACAACGGGTATAGAATAAACATGCAAATTGAGAAAAAAAGTGAATATGTGTTTTTATAATAAATGGTTATAATAATGATTGTTTTAAACTGCTATGTACATATGATTCCATCTGGGCACATTACTTTTGTGCCTGCTATTCATTATTTTACTAACTTTGCAGACAGAAAGTACTCACAGAATCCTTACAATAAATAAATTCTCACGATTCTATTTTTACATATGTATATAACTTATTGAAGTCATTTGTTGCCTTGTCTTAGCACATATATTCTACAGTAGAATATATGTTCTAGTAAAATACTAATTTTGTGATTTTTAAATGCAATGGATAATGTTTTCATTTAAGCATCCCAGGTAAGTCCATTAAATGCCAAGTAATCTGAAGAAGGCTCTTAAATGTATATTAAATTATATTTATATTGCTTGTGTTATTTGTTTAAAATGTCATTGCAGTTAATGGCATACTTTTGGATTTAACAGACATCCCTAAATAACGCCCCCCTACCCCAATCATCAGTTAAATTGAGATTTTACTATAATGGAGAATTAGGATATAGCAATTTGGAGCCAGCTTCTAAAACTGACTACATGCCTAATAAAGGACAGAGGAAGTGACACGCACAGTTCCCTGCCTACATACATGTTCTAAGAACAGTGTATAAATGCTTAAAAGAGTTCACACTCCATCACTGGTTGAAATTTTGAAACAGTTTGGGTCCACAAGATCCAACATATACTTTCATCTACAGTTTACCTTGAGCACATTCAACATGGAATTAATCTAGGGGGGGGGGAGGGATCACCCTCGTTTAAGCTATCTGAATAGTTGCAATAATGGTTCACAATTTTTTTCCCCCTGTTATGTGAATACAGATTTGCTCATCTTGAAAACAAATGTAGGGAACAGGATATTGTGCCTTAATGTAGTAGTCCATCTTAAAACATTCTGAACAACTATTTGTATTGCCTGCCTTTCCCAATTGGAATGTCCTTTAGATATGTCAAATTTTATGCTTCAAAATGACAATTTTGTTTCAGAATTCTGAAAATTAAAATCTACACATCAGGTTAGGAAATATTTTTGATCATTGGTTTCAATAGTGACCTGCTCTCCTAGTTTGCTTTTTAAAAATACTGAACCAACACCTGCCTTTGTGTTATTTCCCACCATTCTTGGTCTTGACTTTGGAGTGGTAAACACAAAATTGGCTGCCTTATATAGAAAAAACCAATTTGGTTCAATGGTTAAGTCCAGGACAGAAATTAGAAAATGTTGAGTTTTCCTCTTACCATAGGTGTGAAATCTAGCTGGGTAATTAGGAGTCATCATCCCTAAAACATACTACAGGGTTATTTTTTGTGGGATAATATATTGTATCCAATTTGCTACTTTGAGCTATTTATAAAAATAATAAAGGTGTAATACAAATCACTTTGGATACCGTTCTTTATGTTATTTCCTTTTCCTTCCTTCTTCCCTGACTTATTTTCTGGGCACATAGTTCTCACCACCTCTTCGTAAAATTTGTTTCTCATTTCTAATATTTGTTAATCTCCTCTAATTCATTCCAATTCTTAAATTCTGTGCTGCCAGAACTAGACACGCAACCTGATTACCATAAATCAAAACAGTAGAACAGAATGGAAGAATTTGAGGACCGCAGTAGGATATGACAAGGCAATCATGCACTTAGAGTTGCAACGTGCCTCTTACGGTCTGAGATTCCAGAATATCATAGAAGAAAAAGATGAAGATTTAAATGTAAAAATGACAGAGATAATTGGAGAGATCCTCCAGGTTGATCCTCAGGAACTTAGAAATAGATGAACTTTATAGAGTTCAGACAAGTTATGTTCGAAAACACAACCTACCGAGGGAGGTCCATATTAAGTTTGTAAGGAAGACTATAAGAGATGACATTCTAAGATGGACAAGAAACGAAATTCTTGAAGTTAAAGGGAAATAAATAATACTCAAACAAGTTCCGAGAAGAGTTCAAGAAAGCAGAAGGGAATATTACTTCTTAACCAGAATCTTAATCAAAGAAAAGGTAACCTTCCGCTGGCCCATTCCAGGTCTCTCTTTATATTGGCAAGGTCAAAGAGTAAAGCTGGAGAATATTGAAGATGCTACAGAATTTTAGGAAACAAGTGGTCTCAAGCCTGAACAACCGTGAAAAGAAATATCCATAAGAAATGAAGAAGAGTTGGGGGCAACCAGCCAAGAGAAGGAGGAAACCCAAGGTGCAAGAAGAAAACAACCTCAGATTCAACAAGATTTGATTTTAAGCAGAAGATTACATGAAACTAAGGATACCAAGAAATATTATAAATAGCTATGGTGGCGGAGATGAAAATATTCTCTGTCAATGTGAATGGACTAAATGAACGAAGAAAAAGAAACCAAATATTTTCAAAACTTAAAAAACAAAGAGCTCAAATAATTATATTACAGGAAATTCATATTTAAAAAACCAATATAAAATTATTATGTAATTCGAAACTAGGGAATATATTTACAAATTTAGCAGATCAAAAAAAAAAGAGGCATTGCAATGTATATATATAATTCGGTAGACTGAATTGGCCATTGAAAATATGATTATAATATGGTACTTTAATGCAATTTCAAATAGATCAAATAGCTAAATGTCGATTATAAAAATTTTATTTCTATTTATGCATTAAGACTTTAAAAAATTTTAAATGAAATAATACATGGAGATCAAAATGGCTTCTTACCGGGCAGACAAATAAAAAATAATCTAAGAACGATTATAAATACATTAGAATTCTATGAACAACATCCAGAAAGACAAATGTCACTGGTATTTTTAGATGATAAAAAAGGGTTTGATAACGTTGACTGGACATTTATTAAAATGCAATTAAATAAAATGAGATTTGGAACAAAATTTGTTAATGCAATAGATGTGATATACTCAAACCAAACAGCTAAAATGTATTGAATAAAGAACAATTAGAAAGTTTTGAGATTTTTAAAGGTGTAAGACAGGGTTGCTCTCTTTCACCTTTATTGTTTATTTTAACCTTGGAAGTTTTATTGATAAAGAGAAGGGCAAATAATAAAATAAAAGGATTAGATATAGGAAAAGAAACCTATAAAGTCCAAGCTTTTGCAGATGACGTGGTTTTTATAGTGGATAATCCTTTAACATCAATTCCAAATTTAATGGAAATGATAGAATACGGAAGTGTCTCAGGTTTAAAAATTAATAGAAAGAAGACACAATTATTAATTAAGAACATGACAGATACACAAATAAGACAATTAGACAAATTGACAGATATGAAGATAGTTAAGAAAGTGAAGTATTTAGGTATTTGGATTACAGCTAAAACAATGTCTCTAAAAAATGACAACTATATGAAACTTCTTGGCAAAGTTAAAAAAGATTTAGAAATTTTTATGGCAAGGGAAAAAGGTGAGAATAAAACTAAGCGCTAAAGAAAGAGGAGGCCTTGCTCTACCTAATTGGAAGTTATATTACCAGGCCGCAGCTTTATCTTGGATTAAAGATTGGATGACTTTAGAAAATAGAAGATTATTAAATTTGGAGGGTCACGATCTTATGCTTGGCTGGCACGCCTTTATTTGGTATGATAAGGATAAAACACATTCCTACTTTAAGAAACATAATGAGAAAAGCTTTATTAGACGTGTGGAAGGATATAAGAAAAGATCACTTTTTAACAATCCCAGATTGGATCTTCCCTATAAAAGCAATCTGCCATCCTAATTTGATTCTAGAAAGGAAGATATGGAAATACAAAGAATTAATAGACAAACAAATGGAATAAAAATCTAGACAAAAGTTACAAGAAGAGGGAGTAATAATTGGTGGTAATATGCGCAGATCCAGTCAAGATATCAAAGAGATATTAAAACATATTCAGGAAGGGCAAAAATTATTTAGGGAATTTATTAATTACAAATCAGAGAAAATTAATAGGAAAAGCATATAAATATTTGATTAGTTTTAAAACTACTGATCAGATTTTAAAAGACAATATGATAAGCTGGTGTAAAAATGTAGGAAAAGAAATAGATACTTGGGAAAGAGTTTGGACATATAATTGGAAAATAACCAAATCAGTTTCATTCAAAGAAAATCAGATTAAGATGTTTTATAGGTGGCATCTACCACCTAATAGAATTGCGAAGATGTTTCCAAATACTTCCCCAAATTGTTGGAAATGTAAAAGAGAAATAAGCTCTTATTATCATCAATGGGGGACTTGCCAAAAAGCTAAACTTTATTGGAATAAAATAGAAAGGTGGATAAAGGAGATTACCCTCCAGGAGGTCAAGAAAACCCCAGAGTTCTTTTTATTAGGTATAACAAAACAAAAATATAAAAAGGATATTTATTATTTAATAACTCACATACTGGTAGCTGCCAGGGTTGTATATGCACAAAAATGGAAGGAAAAAGATATCCCTACGGAGGATGAAGTATTAAGGAAAATTAGAGAGTGCTGAGATGGATATGATGACGAGGCGGTTAAACAACCAAGAAGAATCTGATTTTTATAAAATTTGGGAAATGATTTATGTATGGATTAATAAAAAAATGTTAAATGATTGGGATAAAAAGTAATATGTATATGAAGTGATTTTTTTAAAAGTTCAAATATATGAGAACATTTTTCTACTCTGTATTGATCTTACAAATTTTAGTGTTTTTCTTTTCTGTATTAGAAAGAGTTCTATTTTGAGCGGGGCAATTGTAGCCCCTATTTATGTTAAATGTATGTTTGTCTTGTGTGTCTTTTATGAAAGTTAATAAAATATTTTTAAAAAAATCAAAACAGTAGAATTATTTTTTCTCTATATGGAACAATAGAATAGAATATAATTCTTAACTGGGCAGAGAAGTAATTTGTCTCTGGTGCATAAGCTCTCAAGAGTACATACAAGCAACAAATGATAAATCATGATTGTAACCATAAAATATCATAAATCATAACCTATGCATATGATTTTTTCCCCTAAGTGAATTAACAGTCTTTTTCTAAACTACTTCCAGCGCATTTAACTAATCTTAGTTAGATCTATTGGACTTATTTTGCATCATCTGCAATCTCCCCATCTTGCCATTGAAGTTATGAAAAGACTATTAACATGTATCTTAAAACAATCTAATTGCACGTTGAGTCACCAATGACATAGTTGCGGTTTCAAGATAGTTAGATCCTAATCCTAAATCTAATCTATCTTCCAGATAGCAAAGAAATATGTGAGCATTGTCTAAATCGAGCAAGCCATATTTATATTTTTGTAAGTTTCTAGTTTTGGTGCCATGCCTATAAAGTGAAATAGCTTTAAATATCCCAAATGTTATGATTCCCTTCTGTCCGGAGGAAAAAAAGCCTTCCTAGATTATAAATTTGTGTTCTTGGAGCATATTAATTACTTCATCTCAACTTCTGACCCATAGAGTTCAAATTCAACATCTGGAATGTTAGAAAATTCTAACTGAATACGTTTTCACACATGTTCTCAATTTTTCTTCTGATTGTGTCTTTATGAAATATATTGGATTGAATAAGTTTAATAGTGTTGCAGGCTGTAAAAACATGCACCATTCTATAAAATAGCATTTAAAACAAACAGGTGCATTTTTTCTTTATACATTATCTGGTTAGGAACTCTGGAAGATATAGTCTCCAGAGACTCATATTAAACATATACAGTAATAGTTTATAAATGTCATAGAAATAAAATCTATAAAGGCTGCCTAAATTAAGAAGGTCATAATTTTTAACTAGTTTATTTTGCAAACAACAGTGGCTTGGTGCTATATGAATCTAAATTGTGTTGGCTACACTTACACATCAAACAAGATGTTATGTAATTTGTTTAGTTTTAGTACAATTTTTATTTATTTTAGAAAATTTATATAATAGCCTAACTTAATATCTTTCTGGGTGTTGAACAGTGAATATTCCCCATAACTCATTAAATAATACAGACTAAAATAAAAATGAGTGACAATTGAGGCACCACGTAACCATTCTATAAAACAACATGTTTTGGGTCCATATAGCATCTTCAGGCAGTCTAACCGATTGCGATTTTTAAAAAAAACTACTTGAGCGACCTATAAACTTGCAAAATGAACTGTAGTAATGTTGAACCCAACTAATATGAAGAGGAAGTTTCTAGGAGCTTCAATCAAAAGTAGCTTCTTAATCTATTTTCAGGATTGTTTTAATTTTCTTTTACACATTTCATATGAAGTACATAAAATCATTTTCCATTTGGACTTCCAAGAAAACCAATGAAGATTTTCTCAAAATGTTTACTGCTTATAATTTATTAAATGTATATCCTGTCTGTCTCACTATTGAAGCAGCTAGGCAATATTAATTATAATGTTTAATAATAATAATAATAATAATAATAATAATAATAATAATAATAATAATAATAATTTATTAGATTTGTATGCCGCCCCTCTCCGGAGACCTGGAGCAGCTCACAACAATAATACAGTAATAATAAACATTGTACAGTGTGCAGTTTAAGTATGAATATACAGTAATACTCATTACCAGTAATAGTTGCACTTTTACATAATAGAGTGGGCTCACACCTTGCACCAAATTATGGTTTGTATAAACCTCAAATCGAATGCTAAATCATGATTTGTGCAACACATTGGCTGGAACCCACTTCCAGCAAGCAAATGACATTGTGGCTTAGTAGGGTGTGCTCTGTCAAGATTTAATAACCCTTTGGATTTTTATCACAATTTACGGTATTTGGCCTCCTCTGTTTCCACATTAGCTTGAAAGATAATTCCTCAACTTCAACGAAAACATCCTTGGCATAGAAAAGGAGAGCGGTCGGTCCTGTCCCCCACACCCGAATTTAAATAAATGCATTTTTCAGATTCTCCCTCTTTTGCCGTCGCCTCCCCCACCCCTCACTATAAATACACACTCCTTGTCCAGTGGTTGGGTCGCTTTCCCCAGATCGGAGGCAGAAAAGATGCAGAAAGGGAGACAGCTCGTCCGACCGCGGATCCCCCTCGCCTGGAGCTGAGAAGGGAAGCGAGAAGGGAGGAGCTTGGAGCCTCTGAGATACAGCAAGATACCCAATGCAGTAAAAGCTCTCGACGCGAGCGGAAGCCGGCGGCACACAATGCAGCACTGAGGCGGTGGCGAGGAGGCGCCTCTCCCGCTCGCAGCAGCAGCAGCCTGGCCGTCGGAGCTCCCCTTCCTTTCCCTCTCGCTTTGTGATCCTCGCTCGCTTCTCGCGGGCAGCTCACCTTCCTCCTCCCGCCACTTCTCCCAAGAGCCAGCCATGCACCTCGCGGCTCCTCTGCTGGCCTTGATGCTCTGGACCGTCGGAATGCTCTCGAAAGCTCGCTGCGGCCGCGCAGGTAAGAACCTCCTTACCTTCGCCCGGCGGCTGCCGCTGTTTTGCTGGACCTGCCGGGGAAGAAGAGCTCGCCTTGCCAGGAGCTCGTCTTCGCGGGTTAGGTTGACTCTCGGCGCTGCAGTGTGCAGCATCCCAGGCGCCGCCGGCCCGGGAGAGAGGAACCAGGGTTAGCTGCGCGCCAGTGTGCGCGTGTGGGAAGGAAGCTCATGGCAAATATCACACACGTACACACACTGTAATGTATGTAAGATGGAGCTGCCCTTTGCTTTCTGTCTCTGAAGTGGAAAGCAGCTGCCCCATTTTCCACCCGCGCCCCGTAACCGAGGGTCGTCGTTATGAACCCTTCCGGCTGGAATTGGTTGACCGCTACCGTCTCCCCCCCCCCCTCCCCACCCCCAGGAGACACCTTGTTGACTGAGATGGAGAGAAAGGCTGCGGATCGCTTCAGAGAAAGGCAGAAGAGCGTCCCTTTTCGGCTCCTCTATAGTGCCAGTGAAGGCAACGAAACTCCTCACGACCTGCTCGACACTCGCATCGGCCGTAGCTCTGCTGGGAAGCAGGTAAGCGGGGTAGGCAGCTAGAGGCCCGCCTGCTCTTTGGGATTTTCTGTTGCCCGGAGACGGGCGCTTGGGAGGAGGCGGCGCCAGCGGACTCTTCCAAAACGCGACTCCGAGCCTGATGCGCCCTGCATAGAAATTGCAGCACGCGGGGAGAGAATGTAGCCATCTATCCACCAGAGAGCGATCCGAGGTCACCCCCCCCACCTTCCGAAGCCAGGTGTTGTTGTCTGAATGACTGAGGCTGAACTGTCAAGCTCCCGTTTCTCAATGCTGCCTCTTGGAGTTAGGAACACTAGAGTCTTTTCATGTATGCATTTAATGAGGATTTTTTTTTTTAATAAAAAAAAATCGAGATTGAACATTGGAATTTTATGGCAGGAATGCTGTAAAGAAACCTTCAGATGAGAGAGGTGTTCAGCATGAATTTGTGTCTCTGGGTGTGAGAAAGATTTTCTGTCTCTTGTGAAAATGCAACTATCTACACAGAAATGTGCATTTTCAGCAAGATGGATTTGGATTTGGCAGCAATATACACTTGTCCTACCTAAAAGCAATCCTGGAAGACCTCTGGGTGCTCATTGAAAGCTTTCTCAAGTGCCTCTAATCAATGGTTGGCTATGCCTTTCCTAACTTCCAGACAGGATGTTCTCTAAGAGCATTAAACTTCCACAGAAATCTGTGCTTCTTTGAATTACAGAGGCATTCATGATCTCATTTTGAATATAAAATGCTTATGATTTCCTCTCATCTGGAATGTATTTGAGGGCTTAGTTTTTAAGGAAGTTTAAAAAGAAGATTTTGATACTCAGAATCCTATTTAAAACCAAGTTTTTTTCCCTTAATTCAATCTTCAATCCTTTATACATTAAACTCAAGGAAGTATCCTTGAATGCAATTTTAAAAAAAAATAGTCCCATGTAATATTGTGTTTTTTAAAGATTGCAATTCTTAATTATGTTTGAAAAATAGTTAGCTGAATGACTATTTCATTCCAAGCTTACATAGGATTACACTGAAAGTTAAACCAAATGACTGTAGGATTGTGTAGCTCTTAATACCAAAGGGAAAGAATGCCTCAATGTGTGTGTGTGTGTGTTTGTGTGCACCCTGTGCACACCTTGTACACTAGTTTTACATTGTGATCCCAGTAGAAGATGCAACTGCTATAAGAAGGCTACTAAACATGGAAACATAGAAGACTGATGGCAGAAAAAGACCATCTAGCCTGCCTTTACACTATTGCCTGTAGTTTATCTTAGGATGGATATCTGTTTATCCCAGGCATGTTTAAATTCAGTTACTGTGGATTTACCAACCACGTCTGCTGGAAGTTTGTTCCAAGCATCTACTACTCTTTCAGTAAAATAATATTTTCTCACATTGCTACTGATCTTCCCCCAGCTAACCTCAGATTGTGCCCCCTGTTCTTGTGTTCACTTTCCTATTAAAAGCACTTCCCTCCTGAACCTTATTTAATCCTTTAACATATTCAGATGTTTCAATCATGTCCCCCCTTTCCCTTCTGTTCTCCAGACTGAGTTCATTAAGTTCATTTCCTGATAAGTGTACTGTGTAAGAAACACTATGAGGCCTAGAACTTATACTATCAAAGTTAGTCTAAAAATTAATTCAAGTTTTTCTGTTATAATTAGTTCAGATTTAGTTTGAAAGAGACAAATGTACATGACATGTCTATTTACTGGGCTTATAAACCCATCAATAGTGGTCCTAACCAATGTTCATAGGTTCTTGTAAAATTAAATAAAATAAATCAGGAGAACAAAGAACAGTATTAAACTTTGAAATGTGTCTTCTAATTCTAAATTAATCAAAAATAGTTTGAAGTAAAAATAGTAGGACTTGCAAGTCCTGTGTCATTTGCAGATTTGGTATGTTTTCATCATGGTAAGTGTGGGGCCATAATTGAAACTTGAAGCAGAGATATTGATGAGATGCTCTGAATAGGATTTTTGAACCAGAGATGGGTTAATAACATTGCTACTATTGAGTCAGACTAATTTGACAAACATTTGCCATATGGTAGTTAAGATATATAATTTCCATATAATTTTTGCAATTATGTTCATAATTCAGTAATTTAAGTCAATATTCACAACATAAGCAAGTGGTGGTGATGGTATGTGAGAAGCATCCTAAGAAATGGGGCAAAGAGATGCTACCTGGGGAACAGCAGGTAAGAGAGAACCTTGCCTACATGGGTTGCATAATAAGTGGAGAAAGAAACTGAGGAGGAATCTTCCTTAATGTCTCACGCTGTAAAAGAGATAGTGGGAGACTTGCAAGATTCTGTCGATGCAGCCTTACAGTTAAGCAGAGCAGCTCATCTAGTTCTATTTCTTCTTGGAAATATGAAAGGCTGGCATCAGTCTTGCAATATCTTCTGAAAAGAGCTTCAGGAATGGCCTCTGATCCACAAGGAATTCCTCTTATCTGCTGATGATCTGATTGCTATGTTGTTGCAATGCCAGCAGCAAGTGAAGGCACAGATGATCAATTTGCAGACTACCATGATACAGCTGCAACAGCTGGACAGAATTTGTCTCAACCTGCGGCAGTACGGCAGATGGTACTTTAGCTAATATTCTTGCGTTCCCATGGGAGCTTGAACCTGGAGAAGTTCAGAGGTGACCAGGATCAATTCTGTACTTTCTCCGTTCAATATGAAATATTTATGACAGGTAGGCTTGTGGAGTTTCCCACGCTGCATCAAAGTGACTTTTGTGTTGAGTTTGCTGAAGAAGGAGGTAGCAGCTATGGGCTATGTGCCCACTTACCTGACTATTTCTCCGGCAGAATCTCTTTGTTTTTGAGAGCTCTTTCTCACATACCATCATCTAGCCTTCAAAAGAAGCTAAACATGTCTGATCTAGTGAGTACTTGCATAGGAAAATGAGACCATATCCTAGGTGGAAAGGGGGCTGGAAATAGAGAAAGATGGTGCTCTCTTGCTCTCGCTCTCTCCCTCCCTTTCCCCCTCCCTCCCTCTCCCCTCCCTCCCTCTCCCCCTCTCTCTTTCTCTCTCTCTCTCTCTTTCACACACACACACACACACACACACAAAATCAGGTAGCCTGCCTGCTATGTCTATCTGTCTGCCTAGCTGTCTGCCTGTCTGTCTGCCTATCTGTCTGTCTCTCTGCCTGCTTGCCTGCCTATCTATCTATCTATCTATCTATCTATCTATCTATCTATCTATCTATCTATCTATCTATCTATCTATCTATCTACCTACCTACCTACCTACCTACCTACCTAGATTAGATTAGATTTATTGGATTTATATGCCGCCCCTCTCTGCAAACTCGGGGTGGCTCACAACAATAATAAAAAACAGTACATAATAACAAATCCAATACCCACCAATCTAATTACAATTTAAAATTAATAAATTCATAAAACAGTCCCAAAATATATAAAAACAGGCACACAGTCAGTCAATCAAATGGCAAAACAACATGGGCAAGGGGGAAATGCTTTAGTTCCCCCATGCTTGACGGCAGAGGTGGGTCTTAAGGAGTTTACGAAAGGCAGGGAGGGTGGGGGCAATCCTAATCTCAGGGGGGAGCTGGTTCCAGAGCATCGGGGCCCCCACAGAGAAGGCTCTTCCCCTGCGTCCCGCCAGACAGCATTGTTTAGTCGACGGGACCCGAAGAAGGCCGACTCTGTGGGACCTAACCGGTCACTGGGATTCGTGTGGCAGGAGGCGGTCCCGAAGATATTCTGGTCCGGTGCCATGAAGGGCTTTATAGGTCATAACCAACACTACCTACCTACCTACCTACCTACCTAACTACCTACCTACCTAACTACCTATTTACCTACCTATCATCTACCACATTTCTGTGGCTACCCACCTCACATGAAAGTAAAACTTCATCTTGAGCCAAACTTGCTTTCATACCCAAAGCCAAAGATGACACAGTGAAATCCAATCAAATACAGTTCTTTGTTTGCTTATGCCTACTGAATAGGATCTTGCCAGACTAAAGTTGTAACTCTGTATCCTAATAGAGGTTAATCGCTCCAACCTTAGAGATTCTGAGGTGTAACTATCCTGAACTTCTTTCTCCCTCCCCAGTCGAGCTTGGGACTGTGCAGTTTCTTAATTTGAGATTCTTTCTGGAATGCACTGCCTCCTCCCTGGGAAGTTGCACTGCTCTTGTGGGAATTACCCCTCCCCCCTTCTCCAGGTGCACATTCCATTACATCAGCTTTCCGTAACCAGATGCGTTCAATGTATATTGAGACTGTAACTCCCAGAATTCTCACGGATTATTTGTGTGACAGAAATTGTATTACAATTTACTTTTGTAGTATAATTTATAATATACAATACAATTTGTATTAGTGCAAATTAATTTGTACTCCCAATACCCTAGAAAGTATCATATTGGGAAAGCATATTACATATTGGGAAAAGACTGTTTTAAATAACTCCTAATTGATAACCACAATATATTACTCCAAATCATATGGCAAATCTTGATGGAAGCAAAGTTTTCATCCCATTCCTAGCCTTTCTCAGAAAAAGAACAGGGAGAAATTTAGAAAGACAAGTGGCATTTTGACTTGCTCATGTAATGCTAAATCAAAGTTTGGCAACTTTTTCTAACTCCTGAGTGTAAGTAGTTGCTAACAATTTCAGGTTTGCTGACCATGAGGCTAACAAAATTTCACGGAATTCCAATAATTAATAAAAATGAAATATAGGAGGTCTCTAGGTATTCTGGTGCTGATCAGAATGTTACATTATGGAAACTCATGATCCATGGTCATTTCTTGCAACTCTGGTAATCAGTGAACAATGGTAATTCCTGCAGATTGAAATAGGACTCACCAGGAATAGAATAGAATAGAATAGAATTTTATTGGCCAAGAGTGATGGGGCACACAAGGAATTTGTTTTGGTGCACATGCTCTCTATGTACATAAAAGAAAAGATAAGTTCATCAAGAATCATAAGGTACAACACTTAATGATAGTCCAGGTACATATAAGCAATCAAATCATATTAGGAACCAGTGAATATAAATTATAAAGATACAAACAACAAAGTGACAGTCATACAGTCATTTGTGGGAGGAGATGGGTGATGGGAAGATTAATAGTAGTGCAGATTTAGTAAATAATTTGACAGTGTTGAGGGAATTATTTGTTTATCAGAGTGATGGCATTTGGGGGGGAAAAACTGTTCTTGTGTTTAGTTATTCCGGTATGCAGTGCTTTATAGCATTATTTTGAAGGTAGGAGTTGAAGCAGTTTGTATCCAGGATGTGAACTGTCTGTAAATATTTTTGCAGCCTTCTTAAGCATCAGCCTGTTTCAGCTTTTCACCTTGATCCTCCTCTAGGTAACCTCAACTCATGGAAAACATCAGCTGCAATCTTGTTTTCAAAATTGAAAAATTGGTATCAATTTTTTTTTTCTGCATTTCTGATTATCCTCTGAAGTCTGTGCTGGTCTTGTTGGGTTGCAGAACCAAACCAGATCGTTATAGAGGTGCAGATGAGAGACTTAATAATTCCTCTATAAAACTATATCAGCAGCTCCTTGGGCAGTTTGAGCTTTCTTAGTTGGTGCAGAAAGAACCTTCTTTGTTTTGCTTTTTGGATGACGTTTTTGATTTTAGGTGTCCATTTTAGATTTTGCAGTATGGTCAAACCGAGAAATTTGAAGGTCACTAGTGCTGAGGCTGTGTTGTCTAATATTGAAGAGCAGATTTCTCCTAAAGTGTACCATAATTTTTATGGTTTTGAGTATATTTAGTTCCAGAATGTTCCAGTCGCAGCACAAAGTTAGTTGTTCAACCTCCCATCTGTATGCGGATCCATCATTTTTTGATTAAGGCCAGTCACTGTTGTGTCATCTGTGAACTTCAGTAGTTTAACAGATGATTCATTAGAGATGTAGTCATTGGTATATAGAGAGAAGTGGAAAGATCACATAGCCTTGGGGGTGTGTGTGTGTGCTAAAATTGTACAGGTATCTGATGTGATTCTGCTTAGCTTCACCTGCTGCTTCCTGTTTGTTAGAAAGCTTATGATCCACTTACAAATGTGTTCAGGTACTTCTAGCTGGCTCAGCTTATTTAGAAGAGTGTCTGGAATCATGGTATTGAATGCTGAGCTAGTCTATAAAGAGAACCTTCGCGTAGGTCTTTGGAGATGCTGTAGGATGTAGTGCAGAGCCATGTTAACAGCATCATCTGTTGATCTGTTTGCTCAGTATGTAAATTGCAAGGGGTCTAATTGTGGATCTGTGATGGTTTTCAAGTGGGACAGCACTAGACTTTCAAAAGTTTTTATACCTACAGATGTTAAAGCAAATGGTCTGTAGTCATTGAATTCCCTGATGGTGGGCTTCTTCAGCACTGGGATGATAGTAGAGCATTCGATTTATTAAAGATTCAGGTGAAGATGGGAGCCAATTGGTAAGCACAGACTTTTAAGCAAGAAGGAGTTATCTTGTCTGGGCCTGGAGATTTTCCTGGCTTTTGTCTGTGAAATAAGTTTTGCACTTCCTTTTCTGTGATCACCAGGGGTTGTGAACCCAATGGGATGTCGGGATTAGAAGGACCCTACCTTAAGCAAGGTGCTCAGCCCGTAAGGAGTGAGCCAGGACCTTCCGGAGGTGATGGGTATTGAAGCACAGACAAGCATGTTCGAAAGAACAAGTTACTTTTTATTAAGAAAGTATAAAATAATAAATGTCTTAGGAGACATAAGATGGCACATCTTCTAGCTAAGAAAGACGAACCGAAGAGTAATGGACTCTGGATAGAGACCGCCCTTCTTCATCAGAAAGAGGGGATGTGAGCAAACAGGTTACATCACACAGGAGGAGCTATCTTACTAGACAGAGTTAACTCTCTAACTACTGGATGTTTCTCAATGTCGTTGGGGGCTGGCAATTTCCAGCGCGATATGGGATGGGGTCAGTTGTAGGAGGCTTGGCTGTTGCTAGTGTCTGAGATGTGGGTTGTGGAGATTGGTGCTGTAGTTTCCTTTCAAACTGCAGTAAAACACGTTCAAGTCATCTGCAGTTGCTGATTTCCTTCATCCTGGCAAGGTGGTTTGACATAACTAATGATATTTTTAAGAGTTTTCCACCTATTTTCTGATTCAGTTGTTGAGAATTGATTCTTTAGCTTTTCAGAGTAGCTTCTTTTTGCTGCTCTGATCTCCCTTGTTAATACATTTCTGGCCTGATTGTACAGCATTTTATCACCTTTTCTATGGACTTCCTTTTCTGAACAACATAGCTGCTTACATTTAGCTGTTATTGCTGTATATTTTCAAGTTACTGGTCGGTACACATTGGTCTTCACAGAAGCTGACATATGATACTACAACTTAATTGCTTCTTTAACTTTCACTTTTATGCAGCTTTAATTCCTTTCAGCAAGCACAAAACCCACCTCTTTTGAGATACTAGCTTTCATTTCCTACTTTTTAAACAAAATAGAGGAAAAATATAGCTCTTGAGTACAAAAGAACTACTTACCTTTAGTATGATTGAATATGATACTTCACTAATGTAAAACTCAAGTAAACGGATACCCTAAATCTGGTGTTGATATTTGCTCTTGCATTTACAATGAATGTGCCTGGAGAGATATTTATGCAGTTCAGATATTTATTAATCATTATACTGATGACTACTGAAATTTTTATAATACTTCTAATGAAACAATTATGCAGAAAAATTAAATCAGTTTGCTTTAAAAACTTACTTTAAAATTTAGTCTTAGTGCATTAAAAAAAATCAGCATACGTTTTAGGACTTTCAGCTCTGCAGAAAGTTTATTTCAAATGTACAGTATTAGAATAAATGAAAGAAAAAAATTGGCTTCAAGTAGCCTAAAACAAACCTATCCATCCTACTAGATCCGGATGTTTGTGACAACTTCGTAATCCATGATTTTAGTGGGAATCTCACAGTGACAGAGATAATGCACTTTCATTCTCTTGTAACATGTGCCTACTTCCCCATTCTTTTAATGTAGAAAAGTATTTATGATTTATTAGTATTATTTTTTTTCTGTTTCTCCCCCATCCTACATTGGAAAGTGTGCATAGTTTGGTTTCTTAGTACTCTTGGTCATTTGAGGACGGAAGGATTATGAGTATCACTGAAGTACTGATGAATGTTAACTTGCGCATTATATCTCATTTGGACTTGTCTATGACTTTGGACATCAAACAAGAAAGGCCAGAGTGTGTCATTTTGCAATTCTCATTTTATCATTTTCCTATCATCACTTTGTACACATAAATACAGGGTGAAGAGGTGTCCACAAAATGGGGTAAAAATAATACACAAAATAATCATTAAGATGCTACAGGAAAGACTTAATGAACTCAATCTGTATAGTCTGGAGGACAGAAGGAAAAGGGGGGACATGATCGAAACATTTAAATATGTTAAAGGGTTAAATAAGGTCCAGGATGGAAGTGTTTTTAATAGGAAAGTGAACACAAGAACAAGGGGACACAATCTGAACTTAGTTGGGGAAAAGATCAAAAGCAACATGAGAAAATATTATTTTACTGAAAGAGTAGTAGATCCTTCGAATAAACTTCCAGCAGACATGGTAGATAAATCCACAGTAACTAAATTTAAACATGCCTGGGATAAACATATATCCATCCTAAGATAAAATACAGAAAATAGTATAAGGGCAGACTAGATGGATCATGAGGTCTTTTTCTGCCGTCAGTCTTCTATGTTTCTATGTTTCTACTGAAAAATCTGACATAACTCTGATCAAACTTTTATTTTTTATTTTTTATTTTTTATTTATTAGATTTGTATGTCGCCCCTCTCCGTAGACTCGGGGCGGCTAACAACAGTAATAAACAGCATGTAACAAATCTAATGTTTAAAATAATAATAAAACCCTTATTAAAACCAAACATACACACAAACAGGCCTAGGGGGAAAAGGGTAGTTCAGTTCCCCCAAGCCTGATGACAGAGGTGGGTGTTGAGGAGCTTACGAAAGGCAAGGAGGGTGGGGGCAATTTTGATCTCCCGGGGGAGCTGGTTCCAGAGGGTCAGGGCCACCACAGAGAAGGCTTTTCCCCTGGGTCCCGCCACACGACATTGTTTAGTTGATGGGACCCGAAGAAGACCGACTCTGTGGGACCCAAATGGTCGCTGGGATTCGTGCGGCAGAAGGCGGACCCGGATTGTGGCTATCATCTTTACTTTTTTGACCATACTCTCTGAATTTCTTTAACAAGAAGATGAAAAAGTTACCCTGGAGGAGCTGAAAATGAGCTTTTAAAAATTGCAAAATAGCTATGTTTTTCCTGCTTTTATTTTTGGTGCAATTTAAATTTGAAGCAGGTTGTTGAAAATTGTTGTTTGCTGCTGAATTTTACTTTGTAATCCTGCAGTCCTATGGATGCCATAAAAATCAGGTTGGGAGATTGTAGAAATCTGTCTTAGATTATTTAGGAAAGCCTGCAGTTTCTCAGACAAGTTTTTCAACATGAGGGAGGAGAAAGCAGTGGAAAAACCAGACATTTTAAATCAGCTTATTTTCATTTAAATATTTAAATGGAATAATGTTTTTTCTGTTTTCTGCACAATTTATTCCATTTTACAGTCTTATTTTCCTGTGTTTTTTACAAAAACTTTTAGGGAATTTTTTTTACTGTTTTAAATAATTTGATAATTCATTCAAATAACATTAGTTACAGTATTGGGTATAATAGATATATAATAACTATACATTCAAAAGCTATCTTACAATCATGATACATTTTCTATAACTACAACCATGCTTCCCTTTGCTTGCATAAATTAATTTTGAAAACAAGATTACAGCTGATGTTTTCCATGGGTTGAGGTTGCCTCGAAGAGGATCAAGATGAAAAGTTGAAACAGGCTGATGCTTATAAGAGAATTGTGAAAATATTTGCATACACCTCATATCCGGGACACAGTTTCAAGTCCTACCCTCAAAACGACACTTTAGAGCAGTGGTCCCCAATGTTTTTTCCACCAGGGACCAGTTTCAGCAAGACAATTTTTCTATGGCCCAGTGGGGGCGGAAAGGGGCGTGGTTGGGGGCGGGATTAAGCATGGGGGTGCTGGTCCTCCCCGCCAGCGTCCTGTGGCCGGCAGAACCTGCCTCCCAAGCCCTCTTGCCCAGCGGGAGCTAAGCGCTGGAGAGAGGGGGTCAGGCTGGCCCTCCTGCCTCCCCCCAGCCAAAAACGCAAAAGCGCCCCGCGGCAGAAGCCAAAAGAGGCTTGAGCCTCTCGGTCCTTCCCGCCCCTCTGTCCCATCCATCGTCCTGTGGCCGGCAGAACCTGCCTCCCGAGGCCTCTTGCCCGGCGGGAGGCGAAGCGCTGGAGGGAGGGGGTGGCGGCATGAGGGCCGGCAGCTGCTGACTCCACGGACCGGTGCAACATGCCCCGCGGCCCGGTACTGGTCCGCGGCCCGGTGGTTGGGGACCCCTGCTTTAGAGCACTGCACACCAGAACAACTAGACACAAGAACAATTTTTTTCTTGAATGCCATCACTCTGCTAAACAAATAATTCCCTGAACATTGTCAGATTATTTCCTAGGTCTGCATTACTATTAATCTTCTCATCGCTCCATCACCCATCTCCTCCCACAAATGACTGTATGACTGTAATTTTGTTGCTTGTATCCTTGCAAGTTATATTGACTAATCCTAATATGATTTGATTGCTTTTATGTATCCGGACTATCATTAAGTGTTGTACCTTATGATTCTTGACAAACGTATATTTTCTTTTATGTACACTGAGAGCATGTGTACCAAGATGAAATAATACTTGGCCAATAAAATTCTATTCTATTCTATTCTTAGGTCTGAATGGTCAAGAAGTGCTGTATATTTAGTTGACTATTTAAGCTTAGTATTTCCATCAGGAGACAGCAAATTGTTGTCAAGAAATTGGAAAGAGATTGGAGTGGAGCAGCATATTTACTGTAGAGATAGCAGATGGAAGAGTTCATTCTCCAATTCCCTGGCGCCATTTCAACTTTGTGTGATAGCTTCAAAATGCAGGTGCAAATATTCACTTTACTTGTCAGGGAGATTGTCATGTATTAGTCAGTGCTTTGTGTGTGCATCTGTCGTCTTGACTGTATGCAAACGTTAAGTGCTTAAAATTGAGGATCATATTCTACCATAAGGTTCCTGCCCAATTGAAGACATTTTGACTGATTGCTTCTGTGTTTTCTGTATTTGCAGTTAGAATAGAATAGAATAGAATTTTTATTGGCCAAGTGTGATTGGACACACAAGGAATTTGTCTTGGTGCATATGCTCTCAGTGTACATAAAATAAAATATACATTTGTCAAGAATCATGTGGTACGACACTTAATGATTGTCATAGGGGTCAAATAAGCAATGAAGAAGCAATATTAATAAAAATCTTAGGATATAAGCAACAAATTACAGCCATACAGTCAACATGGGAGGAAATGGGTGATAGGAATGATGAGAAAAACTAGTAGAATAGAAGTGCAGATTTAGTAGAAAGTATGACAGTGCTGAGGGAATTATTTGTTTAGTAGAGTGATGGCGTTCGGAAAAAAACTGTTCTTGTGTCTAGTTGTCTTGGTGTGCAGTGCTCTGTAGCGACGTTTTGAGTGTATTTCAGTGTTCTGAAGCAACTTGAATGAATGTGTTCTAACTAATATTGTGTCAGAAGAAATGAGATGGTCCTTTTTTATTTGCAAATGTTTATAATGTTAAGCATAATGATTCTTTTAAAATATTATAATATATAGAATTATCAATTCACAAAGCAATGTGAGGTAGTATGTTAAGGTATTGAATTAGGAGCAGAGATATTCACATTCTCATCCATGGGGAAAAATGCTCCTAGTTTGGACCAGTTCGGATGATAGTGATGACCACTGGTGGTTTGCTGAGCCAACAGAAATGGCTAGCTGGCCATGTCTCTGAACCGGTCGGGCAGTCACTACTCATTCGCCCTGCCAGCTGGTGTCCTGGGACTGTACATACGGTAGGATGCAAGTCTGCATCGGAGGAGGGTTGCAGGAGTGGGACATGGCAGGGGCAGAGTTGCCGATGCAGCCATCTCTGAGGTTGACCTGATAGAGCAATTGCTGCGTCTCCACAGCAGCAAGTGTGTTGGGGCCTCCTTGCCCATCTTTGTGCCTCTGTGTGCTGCGCCACTCTCCCTCCTGCCTGGCTGCATATATCCGCTTGCACAAAGTAACTCCACTGATGTTCAAATTCATTTCATGGCGGGAGAAGAAAGAAAGCTGAGGGAGAAATTGGGGAAAGAGGTGGAAGTTCCTGCAGTTGCCGGCAAAGTAGCCTAAAAAGCAGGCAAGTGGCCTTATAATTATCATATCTGGCTTTCAGGCCGGCAGGCCATGGGAAGTCAAAGCGCCGAGGGAAAGAGGGATTGTGAGTGGGAGGCACCCTAACAGTGAGTGATGTGAGTAACATCAAGTTGGCCATGCCCACCTGGTCACATGACTCCCCCCACCAAGCCATGCCCACAGAGCTAGTAGGGAAATATTTTACATTTCATCACCGATCCTTAGCCATGGAAGTTCTTGGAATACCTTGGGAAGCAATCATTCTCTCTCAGTCCAGCACATCTCATAAGATTATTGTTTCAAGGAAATATGGAAGGTCGGAGTACCACAGAATATGAATCTAATATTTTATTAAATGACTGATTCTCTGTTTTCTATGGCCACCTATTTTCCAACAATAACTCTGGGCAGCCAGTTTAATACATCAATATAAATGACAAATAACAAAAAGCAAAAACTTATAAACAGTAAACAAACTGAGTATAAACCAAGCAACAGTGAATTAACAACAGTTTATGGGCCAAATTAATCTCCTGACCATCATGTCTAGGAGAACCACCATATTTAAAAGCATTCCAGTAGAGGAAAGGCCAGTAGAGTTAATGGAAACATAATTTCAGATGGGTTAGGGGCCACATCAGAAAATAAAATAAATTCTAATTGCTGCTTATATAAAAATGTAAAAGCAAATAAGTTATTCATATCTGAAAGAAGTGTAACAAATTGGAGCCAAAAACAACTTAAATAGAAAATAAATTGGGAGCTGTAACATTTTCAAAAGTTTGATGTGTTTGGTTTTCTTTGTGAATAGTCACTTCTTTATAGCTGTTCCTTGCAGATTCTTTAATGATTTTTGCTTGGATTAAAAATGCTGCAAAGAAATGAGATCAGATACACAGTCGGAATTTTGGTAAATAATTAAGCGACATGTATCTTGGAGAATTTAAAACTGTGTAATACCATTTATTACTCTAATGGAAAATTTAACTATGTTTCATATGTAGTATTTGTTAGAAAAAATTCATACATTTACTGTTCTGTCGGGCTCTCTGGTACACTCCTCCCAAAAATTCACAGGTACAAATTTCACACACACACACACACACACACACACACACACACACACACACAGACATAAACTAAGCCCTCTTTTGGTATAGCAAAGAGCACTGGTCTCCAAACAAACTGGTAATTTGTACAAGTCCCTTATCAGTTCTATGATACTTAGCTTGTAGCTGTGAGGCAATTCACAGTCCTTCTTCTTTCACAAAGTGAAACACACTTTGCTCTGGTTTAGTTTCAAAGCGGGGAAAAAGCAGCACACAAAAGGTCAAAGTCAGTAAAGCAGGCACGAAACACAATGATCAGATAATCCTCCACAATGGCCAAACCCACAGGCTGCTATTTATAGCAGCCTCACTAATTACCACAGCCCCAGTCAACCACAGGTGGCCTCATTTTCTTTGATAATAATCTCTCAGTTGTTGTTGCCTATGCATCGCTCTCCGCATGCGTGGCTGTATCATTAACTCTTGTTCTGAATCCAAGGAGGAGCTAGATAATTGATCTTCTGAGCTGTCTGCCACACTCTCCTCCTCCCTGTCATTCATGTCTTCTTGGTCAGAGGAGCCTTCATCAGCAGATTCCACCGGGGGCAAAACAGGCCTGCATCATGTGGATGTCTCCCCCACATCCACAGTCCTTGGGGCAGGAGCTGGGCCAGAGCTAACCACAACATTAACTGTGAACCTTATCTGTTAATAACACCAAGGCTCCCTCTCTGTACAGATAGTCTTCAATTTACAATAGTTCATATAGTGACTATTTGAAATTACAGTGACAGTGAAAAAAAGCCTTTGACTGTTTTTTACACTTATGACCATATAGTATCCCCCATAATCATGTGATCATTCAGACACTTGACAATAGAAACATAGAAACATAGAAGTCTGACGGCAGAAAAAGACCCCATGGTCCATCTAGTCTGCCCTTATACTATTTTCTGTATTTTATCTTAGGATGGATATATGTTTATCCCAGGCATGTTTAAATTCAGTTACTGTGGATTTATCTACCACGTCTGCTGGAAGTTTGTTCCAAGGATCTACTACTCTTTCAGTAAAATAATATTTTCTCATGTTGCTTTTGATCTTTCCCCCAACTAACCTCAGATTGTGTCCCCTTGTTCTTGTGTTCACTTTCCTATTAAAAACACTTCCCTCCTGGACCTTATTTAACCCTTTAATATATTTAAATGTTTCGATCATGTCCCCCCTTTTCCTTCTGTCCTCCAGACTATACAGATTGAGTTCATGAAGTTCACAATTGATTCATATGGTGGTTGCAAAGTACCAAATTCATGTGGTTATCTTTTGTGACCTTCTGACAAGCAAAGTGAATGGGGAATTCAGGTTCACTTCAGTAGTGATACTGGTGTTACAAATTTATCAAGTGAAGAAATTCACTTAACAACTGTGTCAAGAAAGGTCAAATAATGGACCAAAATTCACTTAACAACTGTCTCACTTAGCAATAGTGGTCATTAGTCAAGAAATATTTTGTGTATCTTGAGATTGTGAGAAAAAAAGTGTTCTCTTATGAAGGCAACTTCTTCTAAGTTATGCAAACCTTTCTGACCTACTGTTGCTTTCTAATAATAAATTCTAGCAAGGAGTAATTTCAAAGTGGTATATGCATCACCAGTGTTTCATTTATGACTATGTGCTGTATTCTACCTTAACACTCATTTCCGTTTACAATGAATAACAGATGATAATTTAATATTCTACCTTGTTTTTTCAATAGAAAGTAGCTTTAAAGTCAGCCAGCTGTAATGTTGCTGGATACATCTTATTTATGAAGGCAGAGTAATTATAGTTTTATTCCAGATATTTTGTTTAGTAACAACTCCCTGCTTTTCACGTTTTCTCTGAGTTGGTGACGATTTCTGACTTTTTGTCATGTTGTTATGAATTCCCTAAAATCTGAATATGAATATGCAAGGTCCTTCTGGAAAGAAAAAACAGTGAAATGGGAGTTTGATTTTCTAGGTCTTTTTGATGCATGTCCACATTTCAATAATTATTATTTTGGGAGAAATGCAAATAGTTCCCACTGTATCTGTCAAGAAACCTAGGGCTAAAACAAAAGATCAGTCTGCAGAATAAAAAATAATTTAATTTAATTTAATTTATTCGACTTCTGTGCCGCCCAATCCTGTAGGACTCAACAATGCAAATATAATACAATAATAAAAAGAAGTCAAATATTAATAATAACTATAAAAAATCATTATAAACCCATATACTAAAACTATAACCGCCCTATAAAACCCCTAAGTCCAATCTATCAACATACAGTGGTACCTCTACCTAAGAATGCCTCTCCTTAAGAACATTTCTACATAAGAACCAGGTATTCAAGATTTTTTTTTACCTCTTCTTAAGAACCATTTTCTGCTGAAGAACCTGAGCTCAGAAAAATTTCCCAAGAAATTTGAGAGCGGGACGAAGACCCAGCCAGTTTCCTGCGATTCCTCCTTTAATCCTGGTCATCTTGGGTTTTTCTAGGCTGCCAGAGAAGCCTTTTGGTGGCAGTCCAGAGTGAACGAAGCATTTTCCTTTCTCTGGGTGCTTGGAGAGGGAATAAACCACTTCACTGTGGTGACTCCTTTGTACTGCCTTCCATACACATGGCGTGAGGTTGCCTCCTGGAGTGTCTGGGCGTGGAAAGGCAAAAGGGGGCGCTTTGCCCCGGTCGGATCAATTCGGCTTCAGCCAAACTGAGGAGTAATCACAGTGAAAGAAAGGTGCCGGCTACAAAGTGAGCAAAAGGAGAGGGGAGCCCTTCAGCATGGGAAGGAAGAGGAAGCAGGAAGCAGCAGTAGAAGCAGCAGCAGCAGCCGCCTTTCGGTCAAAGGAGCCTGCCTGGGTTTCTCTTTTTGGTGTAGTGTATGAGAGGCAGCCTCACAACGGGTATATGGAAGGTGCATGCTCCTCTTCGCTGCTTCAGTCCCTCTTTTTTTTTTACCCTTAAAGTTTTGGATTTTTTTGATTCACCTCACCTTCTTCCTTTGGCAGCGATTCTCCTCCTTCTCTTCTTCCTCCTCTTCCTCCTATCCAAATTCTGAGCTTTTATTTATTTTCTAATGGGTTTGCATGCATTATATGCTTTTACATTGATTCCTATGGGAAAAATTGTTTCTACTTACAAACTTTTCTACTTAAGAACCTGGTCATGGAATGAATTAAGTTCTTAAGTAGAGGTACCACTGTACATATCAATCAAACATGACTCGCCCATGCCAGATGTTAAGATTCACACACCCCAGGCTTGTCAGCAAAGCCAGGTCTTGACGGCTTTTCGGAAGGCCAGTAGAGTGGGAGCAGTACGGACATCAGGGGGGAGTTGGTTCTTTAGAGCTGGAGCAGCTACAGAGAAGGCCCTCCCCCACAATCCTGCTAACCAGTATATGTCCATCCACTATCTCATAGTCCTTTCTCCATAGCATAGCTTAATCCTTAACCATGATTGAGGCTACTACAGCCAGCTCATGCAATAAAGGGTTCAGTCTGGCAAAAGTATAATTTTTATGGATCGTTGGTTATATGCGATAGTCATGGCATCTTGGTTTTTCTGATAAATGATAGGATAGTTTAAAAATATAAAGTACTGTATACTTGATCTAACTCAATGGATTCCTTCATGCTGGGTTTTAAATAAGATATGAAAATATCATTCTTTAAATTAATTAAAATCTTAGTATTATATTAGTTTTTACACTGATTAAAATCTCAGAACTGTATTAATCATGTCAAGATTGAGAACAGTATGATCAAAATTTGAACTTTCAGGCCATCATGTTGGCTTTACTGAAGACATCCTATGGAGACCTGTGTAATAATGTAATAAATGTATAATTTATTTTAATTTTTTGTGAGTCTCTTTTGGAGTGGAAAATTAAGGAACTAGGGAGGGAGAATCTCTGCAATGGTGTTTGCAGTTGTAGCTTGTATGTCAAAAATCCAAAAAAAGATTGGTGTAAAAACAAAACAGGCTATGTTGCAAATTTTAAAAACCGCTATAAAATTTTATGTCATCAAATAAAGACTAATGTACCAACTATCATATCAAACAAGAAGAAAATCTCCTACGAAATCCACTTGCGCCTTCTATAATTTTGTAAACAACAAACCTAAAGTCTCTAGATCCATCCCACCACTTATGGGACCAAATGACAAAGCCAATCTTTTTAACAACTTCTTCAGCTCTGTCTTTGTGAACAGTAACCGCTCATGCCCAGCATTTCCTAGTCGCACCGCAACTAACTTCAATGACCTAACACAAATCAAATTTACCAAAGAAAATGTTAAAAAATAACTACACAGCCTAAAACCACCTCTATCTATTGGACCTAATGGACTATATGCACATTTCTTTAAAAAACTCTCCTAAACTCTGGCTGAATCCCTAAGCATAATTTTCAAAATATCTTCTACAACTAGCTCCCTACCTAAACTCTGGTCACTAGCCACAGTCATCCATATCTTCAAAAAAGGTGATCCTAGCAATGTTGAAAATTATAGACCAATCTCCTTGACCTGTGTCACTTGCAAAGTCATGGAATCCTTCATTAACCAATCCATAAAATCATACATCACAATGGAGTCTCTGTTAGTGACTACTTCACTTTTTACAACAACAGCACAAGAGCACGCAATAGATACAAACTAAATGTAAATTGCTGCAAACTAGACTGCAGAAAATACGATTTCAGCAATAGAATGGTCAATGTCTGGAAATCACTACCAGACTCTGTTGTTTCCTCCCCCAATCCCAAAATCTTCAACCTTACATTATCTACAATAGACCTCTCCCCTTTTTCTAAGAGGTCTGTAAGAGGCATGCATAAGTGCACCTTCATGCCTACCATATCTGTCCTAATGCCTTTTTATCTTTTCTATCTCTACTTTATACTTATATTATGTTAAGCATACTATAATACTATATTTGTATGACAAATAAATAAATAAAATAAGTCGATGGCAACTGGATATCAAAGCAGTAGTATCCAAATGAACAAAAATGATGATTAAATTGTTAAAAGCAATTATTTATTAAATGAGTGGAGATTTCATACTGAAGACATGTTGAAAAATGTTCAGGAATTATATGGTTGAGAAGAATATTGCATTGGATTAAAAATAAGCAATGTGGTTTTGGCATTGATCTGTATGTTCTTCAGAGAATGAAAGTTGTCCTAACCAATGTATTTAAAAACATCTCCCTTCTGTCATGTTACAAAAGCTTTAGAGAGCCAGAAATTGTGTTTTTGTTTAAAATCAAATCCAGCTTATTTTCAAGGTTAGTACAATTCTTACCTAATGAAGCCTTGTATCATAATGTTCATTCAGTGCAAAAAACTAGTTTCTTACATGTGGCATCAATACATTTGCAGACTAATTTTTATTAGCATAAGACTTCCTTCCTATGTATAATATCTAAAAATAGTGTACAAGTATTTTCCACACCTATATATCAAACTATCTAAGGAATAATAATATCCAGCTGTTTATTATCTTGGGATTCCATAAAATAACCCCATAGAACTATATAATCCATAACCTGTCACATTTTCTATATAATTCCAAATTGAGTGAAAATGAATAAGTTTTCCAGGAAAAGCCCATCATAGCCTTCTTTGACTGCCTCCACTAATATTGAATTTCTTTCTAACTCTGGATATGATCTATGGGTAGAACAAATAAAATGGAAAGGATACAGTAATACACATTGCAAATTCAGCAGAGCATAGTGCAGGGCTAATTTATAATTTATAATGTGTCACAAAGATACTGACCCTAAATTACTTCTCCACAATTTTGATATATAGAAAATAGGAGAGATAACCATCAATGACTTAGCAGTTGGTAGTGCAGTATGCAATGTCTGTCTGTCTGTCTGTCTGTCTGTCTGTCTGTCTACCTACCTACCTACCTACCTACCTACCTACCTACCTACCTACCTATCTATCTATCTATCTATCTATCTATCTATCTATCTATCTAGCCATCCATCTTCTATCCATCCCTCCATCCATCCTTCCATCCATTCATCCATTTCACTGGAGGTGATTGTATAAAAATATTAAAAAACAGATACAATGTAGAACATTCATATGTTACTCTTCTTTAGATCAAGATCAATAGTATACTGAGTTATGGAAAACATGTTGGATGATGACAACCCGATCAGATAATGGCTGCCTCTATAGTCATTGTAAAATTAATAAAAATGTGAATGTAAATGTCTCATCAAGTTTTGACTTTATCATATCTTAATTAAACTCCCCAATTAAAAGTGCCATTGCCATTGTCAACCATTCAATTGTGTCTGACCCTTGGCCAGTCTACAGGTCAGCACTCTCCGTGCCCTTTTGTATCACACCATCTCTTTCAGATCCTCCATGATCATCCTGGTGTTGTTCTTTATGATGTCCAGACATTGGGTTTTACAGCAGCCCCTTCTCTTTTTATGCTGATCACTCCCAGGTGACCAAAGTATTACAATCTCTCTTTGGTGATCTTGGCTTCAAGTTATATTTTTGGAGAGGTTCAGTCTAGGGCGTTTTTGTTCATTATTTTTCCAGTCCATAGAACGTGTAATAGTTGCCTCTAGCATGCACCACAGTTCAAAGGCATCTTCCCCAGTCTTAGATGTCTTTTTCAGAGCACATTTTGCAGCCATAAGTAGCAATTAAAAAAATATTGCATTACTAATCTACATTTGGTTACAAGACTTACTATTCCAGATGTTATTCATGCCATACATTTCAGTTCTTCCAAGTGCTATACAGTAGTCCCTCGCTATACCGCACTTCACCTACTGTGGCTTCACTTCATCGCGGGTTTCTGAGGAAGTCAATCGGCAGATTTAAACAGCCCGCCGAACTCAATCGGCAGGGTTTTTAAAAAAATAAATAAATCTAAAATTGTAAATACTGTATTTAAATACTGTATCTAAAATAAATACTGTGTGGGAAGGGTTTATAAACACTTAAAACAATGAAAACTTACCAAACAATTACAATATAAATACTTAAATAAGTACTATCAGTCGATAAATTCCCCATCGCGGATTTCACCTATTGCGGCCAGGTCTGGAACGTAACACCAGCGATATGTGAGGGACTACTGTATACTTTCTGATCTCAGGGTTGCCACTTTGATCAATTTTACAGCTCAGGAACATGAATCCTTTTACCATTTGATGGGCTCATTGTTAATCTGCACTCTGGCGGCTAGCCTGTGTGTCCTCTACAGATGTCATTATTAAGGTGCAGTTCAATTTTTTCACTTTCATCTTTGACTCTCAGGATTAACCACTCCATATTTACCTTGCTTTCCACAGGCAACGTTGTATATCGGAGGTTATTGATATTCCATCACCGATTTTAATCCCAATGATAGATTCCTCTAAATGGGCATGTCTCATAACAGTTTCTATGTACAGTACTTGTTAAAATTTCTTTTTCAATTCTGAACTTTTTTGTGTTTCCACATTTTGTTCTTACAATGGCTGCCTAACTAGAGCAGTGTTTTTCAACCAGTGTGCCGTGGCACACTAGTGTGTCGCGAGACATGGTCAGGTGTGCAGCGAAGCTCAGAGAGAAAGAAAGCAAGAGAGAAAAAAAGAAAGCAAGAGAGAGAGAGAGAGAAAGAGCGAGTGAGAGAGAAAGAGAACAAGAGAGAAAGAAAGCAAGAGAGAGAGAAAAGAAGAGAAAGAAAGAGAGAGAGCAAGAGAGAAAGAAAGCAAGAGAGAGAGAAAGAAAGCAAGCAAGAGAAAGAGCGAGAGAGAGAGAAAGAGAACAAGAAAGAAAGAAAGCAAGAGAGAGAGAGAAAGAGAGAGAGAGAGCAAGAGAGAGAAAGAAAGCAAGAGAGAGAGAGAAAGAGAGTGAGGGAAGGAGAGAGAGAGAGAAAGACAGAGGGAGGTAGGGAGAAAGAGAAAGACAGAGGGAGGTAGAGAGAAAGAGAGCAAAAAAGAGAGGAAGGAAGAGAAAGAAAGAGGGATGGAGAGAGAGAGAAAGAAAGAGGAAGGAAGGGAGAGAAAGAGGGAGGGAGAAAGAAATAGAGTGAAGGGGAGGAAGAGAGAGAGAGAGTGTGTGTGTTTTTGTCCAAACTTTTTTAGCTGCCCCCCTCTCCCCATGCTCAATGTGCCCCAGGGTTTCGTAAATGTAAAAAATGTGCCTCGGCTCAAAAAAGGTTGAAAATCACTGAACTAGAGTATGATGACTGAATGATCTGGAAGTAGTGAGGGGATATTTCCAGATCTTTTGAGACAGTTTCAGAGCCTGTCATGGTCAACACAATCAAACGCTTTTGTATGATCAATGAAGTTCATGTAGAGATCTTTATGTATTCCTTTGCTTTTTCCATCATCCAACGTAAATTGGCAATATGATCACATGTTCCTCTTCCTAAAAAACCCCTGCTTTTACATCAGGCAGTTTTCTGTCGGCGGTTGGATTCAAACATTGCTGGATTGTTTTCAAGAAAATTTTCCTGACATGTGATATCAAGGCCACAGTTTGGTGGTTGTAAATATCTTTCATATCACTTTTATTGGTATTGGGATAAATGTTGACCTTTTTCATTCTTTTTTTACATTAGCGAAATACTCTGTTGTATGATCTCTCATGGCTGCTTCCTCTAATTTCTTACATTGCTCAGCCCAATACTTTATCTCTTTTGCCTTTCTCTGGAACTTTTCATTTAGTCTTCTCATTTCTTTCTGTCTTCCTTGTGTCACCAATGGCTTTTGCAGTCTTGGTTGTACCATATGATATCTGGCCAATTTTTCTGGCTTTTTTTCTATATATAATATGTTCTTGAGCTACATTGGTGATGGTTGTTTTTATTTCTTCCTGCAGCTTAAAATAAATAGTTCTATTAAACGTTATTTGGTTTTACCTATATCCACATTTGCATATATCCTCTTCATTCCAAATGTAATTAATATTGACACCAGGACTTCCCTCCATTCGTCCTTTGTCTATTTGCTCTTGTATGAAAGGGTGGAGCTCCCACGGTGATATACCTTTTGATAATTTGGCTTTGTCATGATTAGGTACAGAAGCATATGGCCTTGGCTACCATTTTTATTATTTATTCTACTTGGGGTAGTGTTGTGATTCAGCCTGAGGCTCCTCAGGGACCGGCTGGAGCTCTGCCGGATCCATGCCCAGAGGAGGAGGACAGTGACCAGGAGGGGGAGGACCAGGCAGACGGGGGAGAGGAACGTCAGGAAGAGGAGGAGGGAGAGCAGCCTGAGACCCCCGGGGGGGGGGCTCTCCCCAGCTAGTAGCCTGGATTCATTGGATGAAGACGCACAGGCTATAATAGACATGAGGCAGAGACGTGCAGCTCAAAGAAGGGGCCAATTAGAAAGGTATTTCCATCCCTGAATTGGCAACAGCTAGGTTTGGGTGTGGTTCTCCTCAGCAGGGTTGAAAAGGCAGGGCCGCCCTTACAGTCTTGTGGAGAGTTATCAACTGGGAGTCCTGTGACCTTGCTTTGATTCTTGGCGTCTCTGATCTTGGCTTGTGGCCTAGAAGGCTGAAAGACTTGGGGGAGGTGTGGGTTTTATTATCTCCAGTGTTGTTTTTGCCAGCAAGAATCCTGTTTTATTGCCTGGCCTTCGTGAAACCTCTGTGAAGCTGCATCGTGTTCCTGTCTGTAAGAACAGTTTTTGTTACCTGTGTTTGCTTTCCAGTATATAAACTGCCTTTGCTTTTTACCAGTGTGTCTGGATACTCTTTTTGGTTGGTGTTGGCGTCTGGGGGGACCCAGACAGAACAGATAGTAATCCTTCCATTGACTGATGAAAAGTGTTTGGCTAAAAAAAAAAGTCTGTTTTGCTCTTTCTAAAAGAAGGCTTAGAGAATTTATATATTTATATTCATATTACAAACATATCCCAACAAAATATCAACGGACCAGCAAGGACAAATATGTGGAAAGCCTAAAATAATAAAGTAATTATTCCATGGTATGTTTTAAATAATTATGCCTACTGCCCTAAATGAAAACATCTATCTATCTGAATATTTCAAACAAGAATAAAGGAGTGGATGACATGCCCTGTTCTTACAGAACACCTCTGAATGCTTGATACAACTGTTAAATGAATGGTTCCCTTAAGATTATTGCAAGTATCTAAGATAACTCAAAAGACAACCATATATTTGAGGGAACATTAATGAAGAGAGGTAATAGTGTTCCCTTGATTTTCACGGGGGATGCGTTCCGAGACCGCCCGCAAAAGTCGAATTTCCACGAAGTAGAGATGCGGAAGTAAATACACTATTTTTGGCTATGAACAGTATCACAAGCCTTCCCTTAACAGTTTAAACCCCTAAATTGCAATTTCCCATTCCTTTAGCAACCATTTAGATTATTACTCACCATGTTTCTTTATTAAAGTTTATTTAAAAAAATATTTATTAAAGGTGGACGAAGGTTTGGTGATGACATATGACATCATCGGGCAGGAAAAACCATGGTATAGGGGAAAAAACTGCAAAGTATTTTTTAATTAATATTTTTGAAAAACCGTGGTATAGACTTTTCGCGAAGTTCAAACCCGCGAAAATCGAGGGAACACTGTACATGATTGTGATTGCTGGACGACAAGATTAGATAATATATATTTTTTTGAAATAAGGGACAAAAGATTTATAGATAAATTAATAATTTTGTATTATGATTTTTTTGGGGGGGATTATACAAGAGTTACTAACAAAATACTGCATTTTATTGTACTGGAAATAGAAAAAATTTGACATTGTACTAAAGTGTATGAAGGAAAAAATAAAAAAAAATATACTGAAAAAAAAAAGACAACCATGGACAGTAAACAAATTAAATGTTATGTTGGCATATTTTCCTAATATAATATAAATTTAAATTCCATGCCAGTCCATTGATTTCACATGGAGAAAAACAACATTAACATGGATGCAGTGAGAAAAAGCAGGTTTCATAGAACTCTGAATTAAATGTCTGCCTCTAGGGATCCCAGCGTCTTAAAAAGACTGTTGTGCAAAAGTACTTTAATATGACCTTGAATCTTTGCCTCCTCATTATAAAATTATATTTTTGGGAACTTAAAAAAAAAGATTGTTCATCTAAATTAGTTGACCTGAATTCTTCTGTTTTTTTTAAAAAACAAAACAAATAAAACCTCCTTTGAGAAAAAGTACTACACTATTTAAATTGATGGTATAGAAAGAACGTAAACTTCAATATTAAAGAAAGAAGTTTCTGTTTGTTTGTTATTAATAGAGCTGCTGTTTGCCATACAGTTGGACACACACATGGAATTGAAGTGTTCCATATGGCAGCCATCATTTTGTGTGGAGTCTTTGATGTATAGTGATTAACTATGCTTGGCTTGCTTTGCTTTTAATATTGCCATATTTGCTGTGGAGATAATTTGTCTATGGTAACAGTCCCAAAACTGCTTAGATCAAGTGGTGAGTGGTTGCACACCCAACTGTCATCCATGTGATGACAGCCACTACATGGAATATTGGGAAATTACATTTGCATGTTGACTGTGACTTGCACACAAATCCCTTAACAATGGCAAACCTATAATTAAAAACTATTACAGAGCGATAGTAGATTTCAGCCATAATTTGCCAGGGAATTAATTATTTTCAGAACTCAAGAATTATCTGGAAATGCCAGTTACGAAAAAAGGATTATACATGTTTTTGGTTTTAGAAAATAACTGACAGGGGAAGAGTTTTCAAAGGAAGACAGGATATATTTGTCATAGGATTTATTTTCTTGTTTCTTCCATTCTTTTTCTCTCAGAAGTGTTGCAACAGTAAAAGACTTGACATGTCTATATGGGATGAATGGATATCATATGTCCTTGTTATTGAAACAAATAACTGGTTTCAGAAGGTTGCTTCTGACTTGGTTAAAAATAGATTTTACACTACTTAGCTTTTGTCAACGTTGTGTACTAAACATTATTTTGTTTGTGATGAGCTTCCTTACTATAAACAAACCTTGAACTTTTTCCTAGAAGCCAGATGGATAGAATAGTTTGTATTTTAATTATTTTATTATTGCTGTTTTGATAGATCTGGATATGGATGGAAATAAATCAGTGTTTGGTTGTGTAATGTTTACTTTTCAGTTGTGTGACTTGAAGTTTTGAACAAACTTTATCACATGGTGTCTCAATCTGTTTCCATCTTTAATTATGAAGTCTGCCAGGGGTGGATTAGAAATTTAGATCTCAGATTTGTTTAATACACTCTTCAGTAGGCATTATTATCTTTATAAGGAGAATTTTAATTATTAAAAATAATAGGAATACAGTGCTTTACTTGCTAATTTTTGTCAAAGTGTTGGGCAATGCAGGGGTCTATCAACTGATTCTCTGTGGAATTATTATAATTATTTAGATACATTCTAATTTAGTTTCTGATCTACTTTGAAATGGAGGCCGCTTCAGTTGTTCTGGTGGATGACACGAATTGGAACATTGAATTCTCTTCTAGATGTTACCTATTAACAATATATCTGATTGAAAGACCCAACATTGTGGTGATGCCAGACTTTTCTAGAAGAGGAGAAACGTGTTCAACAATACAATCAAAGCTTTGCCACTGTTCATGGTTTATGTTATGTTGCTATGCTATGCTATGCTATGCTATGCTATGCTATGCTATGCTATCTATCTATCTATCTATCTATCTATCTATCTATCTATCTATCTATCTATCTATCTATCTATCTATCTACCTACCTACCATCTATCTATCTATTTATTGTACAGTGGTACCTCGAGATACGAGTTTAATTCGTTCCGGACCTGGGCTCTTAAGTCGAGCAGCTCTTATCTCGAACGACTTTTCCCCATAGGAATTAATGTAAATAATTTTAATTGGTTCCAGCCCTCAAAAAACTCACAAAGTTAGTCTAAATTATGCAGAAAGACATGTTTTTAATGAAGAAATGTACATGTACATATAAATGAATAATGAAGTTTCTTTCACTTAACTTGTAAACTTTCTTAAACTTTTAAATTTACATATGTTCAACTTCTCTGCCACCCAATCCTGTAGGACAGAGGTCCCCAACCCTTTTTGCACCAGGGACCGGCTTTAAGCGATCAAGAGAGGAATGGGTGAATGAATGGACGGAGGGTGGGAAGGAAGGAAGGAAAGAGGGAAGGGACAGGAACAGAGGAAGGAAGCAAGGAAACTTATGAAAGGGGAGAGTAAGAGAGGAATGAGTGAAGGGAGGGAGGGAGGGAAGAAGGTGGGAAGGAGAAAGAAAAGAAGAAATAGAGGAAGGGAAGGTAAAAGAGAGAAAGAAAAAGAGCAAGAAAGAAAGCTGCAAGCCCCCCCCCGAGCCCCCCAGGCCGGCTGCAACCTTTTAAAACACACGCGCCGCTTCGCAGCTGTCTCCTGAAGCCGAACGCGGAAGTCAGCGTTTGGCTTCAGGAGACAGCTCCTTGGCGCTTGTATCTCGAATTTGGGCTTGTAAGTAGAACAAAAATATCTCTCCCCTCCCAGCTCTTATCTCGAGTTGCTCTTAAGTAGAGCAGCTCTTATGTCGGGGTTCCACTGTATTTATATGTCGCCTTCTCCAGGGACTTGGGTCGGCTCACAGGATATAAAAAACAGTACAAAATATCCTAAATCCAATTTTAAAAACTAAACTAACTAATTTAAAACCTCTATTTATTAAAAAAAACCAGTCATTCTAACAAACAAACATATGTCCCATTCATAGGCAGGGGCTGATGTCTAATGTCCCCAGGCCTGTTGGCACAGTAGGCCTTTAAACTCTTGCGGAAGGCAAGAAGGGTGGGGATGGTATGAATCTCTGGGGGAAGCTGGTTCCAGAGGGATGGAGCCCCCACAGAGAAGGCTCTTCCCCTAGGCCCCAGCAGGCAACATTATCTACTTGATATGATCTGGATAACACCAATTCTGTGGAACCTGGTCGGTCGTTCGGACTCATGCGGCAGAAGGCAGTCCCGTAAGTAATCTGGTCCAATGCCATGTAGGGCTACTTTGAATTGCATTTAGAAACCAATTGGTAGCCAATGCAGCTCGCAGAGTGCTGGAGAAATATGGGCATAGCTAGGAAGCCCCACAACTGCTCGCGCATGTGCATTTTGCATGACCTGTAGTTTCCGAATGCTCTTCAAAGGTAGCCCTATGTAGAGAGCATTGTAGTAATCGAACTTCGAGGTGATAAGGGCATGAATGATTATAAGTAAAAACTCCCTCTTCAGATAGGGCTGCAACTTGTGCACCAGGCGAACCTGGGTGAATGTCCCCCTTGTGATAGCTGAAAGATGATGTTCCAAGGTCCGCTATGGATCGAGGAGGATGCCCAAGTTGCAGACCCTCTCTGAGGGGGTCAAACATCCCTTCCCCAGAGTGATGGAATTGTCCTTGGGAGGCAAAACCTACAGCCACTCCATCTTGTCGGAGGTTATGTTATGTTACTATAATTTTTTGGAGAAAATCAACTGGTTAATGATGAAGATACATTTATTTGTTTATTAAATTTATATAGATACCTATCTCACCAAAAGTGAATGTGGGCAGTGCACAACAATAAGATGAAAACAACCCACTTGCCATAAAATGTACCTACCAGTCCAATTTATCTCACAGGATTATTATGAAGTGGAAAAAAACTACCAGAGGTTCTCATAGTACTGTCATGTTTCGCCTCTTGGCTAAGCAACTGTATGGATTTTTAAAACCATTGTTCAGAAACTGATTTGAAATTAAATGAGTTACGGTAGTTAGCTAGTTAATTGGTGTAACTGCTTGTCTCACAGTAGAAACTCCAGATAGTTTAAAATGTTTGAAAAAAAATACAAGCATGTTATATATGAAACATAAACAACAGCCAAGAAGATAGAGCAATTTAAACAAATAACAGCTATTTCATAGATTTTAATTAACATTCTTTTAAATATAATTTTATTAAAAACTAATACAAGCTAACATAAAACAAGAAAAAATGAAACCTAGAAAAGAGCTAAAAGTCCAGGAAATGACTGAAAGCAAAAGGGAAAGGAAAGCTTTGAAGAAGTGCCTTCCTATCTTCTTTATAGCAGTTACATGTAATATATGATTAAAAATTTATCTCTGATTATTCATAAAATATTAAAATATTTTAAGATATTAAAATGTTTTTTTAAATAAATGTATTATGAGTAAGAAAGCAACTGATTTTTCTGGAAATTATTTTATAGTGAGAAAAATAGTTAAGAATGTTTTTATCAGTGTAGGAATACAGTATTCCCTCGATTTTCGCGGGTTCGAACTTTGCGGAAAGTCTATACCACGGTTTTTCAAAAATATTAATTAAAAAAATACTTTGCGGGGTTTTCCCCTATACCACGGTTTTCCCCACCCGATGACATCATATGTCATTGCCAAACTTTTGTCTGCCTTTAGTAAATATTTTTTTAAATAAATTCTACCGTATATAATACCGTCACCCATCTGGTACTCGACCAACTAATAACTAAAAATACCAGACTTGATAACTGTCTGGATCTCATCTTCTGTAACAGCAAAGTACAATATATGGCTTACAAATAACAGAACCATTTTCCAACAGCGACCACAGCATGATAAACTTCAGTCTCAACTTAAGCCACACTATGAACCACCAAAATAATACAACACCAAAATTCAATTTCAAAAAAGCGAACTACGAACTCATTGAAGCCCACCTCTCAACATTAAACTGGAAAACTCTATTCTCTGAATGCTACACTACTGATGACCTCTATAACACATTCCTACTCGAAATGAAAATTATTATCAGACTTCATGTACCTCTAACATGTACCATAAACAAAAAAAATAACCTCCCCATCTCAATAAGAAAATTACAAACAAGAAAAAAATCTCTCTGGAGGAAAAACAAAAAAGGACAAGTTTCCAACTTCAAAAGCCGATATAAAAGCATTCGCAATCAAATAAAAGCAGAATCCCTTAACTACTACAGCAAACAAGAGGAAAACCTCCTACGCACCAAATCTAATAGAGTTTTCTACAACTTTGTCAACAATAAACTCAAAGACTCTAGACCAATCCCACCTCTCAAAGGACCCAACAACAAAGAATACCATGATGATTCATCCAAAGCCAACCTCTTCAACTCTTTCTTTGGCTCTGTCTTTGTTAACAGCAATGGCTCATCCCCCAATTTCATCAATCGCACCTCAAACTCCCTCAACGACTTAACCCAAGTAGACTTCACTAAAGACCAAGTTGAAAAAGCATTACGTGACCTTAAACCTTCTCTATCAGTCGGACCAGATGGTCTATGTGCATACTTCCTAAAAAAGCTCTCCTCTGCCATAGCTGAACCACTAAGCATAATTTTTGAAAAATCCTTCAGAACCAGCACACTTCCTAAGCTATGGTCGAAAGCAATGGTCATCCCCATCTTCAAAAAAGGAGACCCCTCTCTTGTAGATAACTACAGACCAATTTCACTATGCTGCGTCCCATGCAAAGTCATGGAATCAATTATAAACAAATCAATTACTCTCCATTTAGAAACTAATAATTTGCTCTCTAACAAACAATTTGGTTTCAGAAAAAAACTATCCTGCAACCTGCAGCTCCTCCACTGCAAAAATATATGGACAACTCATCTAGATCAAGGGAAATGTACAGATGCAATTTATATTGACTTCTGCAAAGCCTTTGATTCAGTGGTCCACGACAAACTACTCCTAAAACTCAAATCCTATGGCATCTCAGGATCCCTCCACAGATGGATTACAGCATTCCTGGCAAACAGACAACAAGTGGTCAAAATAGGAAGCACCGTATCCACCCCCGTCCCAGTTAAAAGCGGTGTTCCCCAAGGTAGTGTACTGGGACCAACGCTCTTCATTCTCTACCTCAATGACCTTTGCGATTACATCACAATCGCCGATGATGTAAAACTCTTCAACACCACCGATAACACAACTACTCTCCAAAAAGACCTTGACGCTGTTTCTGAGTGGTCTAACACATGGCAACTCCAAATCTCAACTAGCAAATGCTCTGTCCTACACATTGGGAAGAAGAATCTGAACTCCAAATACGAACTGAATAATCAAATTATCACAGATAATCCCCACTCGGTTAAAGACCTTGGTATACTAATAACAAAAGATTTAAGTGCCAAAGCCCACTGCAACAATATAGCCAAGAAGGCTTCAAAAGTTGTAAACCTAATCCTACGTAGCTTCTGCTCTGGCAATCTCACACTACTTACTAGAGCTTACAAAACTTTTGCCAGACCCATCCTCGAATACAGCTCATCTGTTTGGAACCCATATCGTATCTCAGACATTAACACCCTTGAAAATGTTCAAAGATACTTCATCAGAAGAGCCCTTCACTCCTCCACTCGAAATAGAATACCCTATGAGACTAGACTTTCAATCCTGGGCCTAGAAAGTTTAGAACTAAGGCGCCTTAAACAAGATCTAAGTATTGCCCACAAGATCATATGCTGCAACGTCCTGCCTGTTGGCGACTACTTCAGCTTCAACCACAACAACACAAGAGCACACAACAGATTTAAACTTAATATTAACCGCTCCAAACTTGACTGTAAAAAATATGACTTCAGTAACAGAGTTGTCGAAGCATGGAACTCATTACCGGACTCCATAGTGTCATCCCCAAACCCCCAACACTTTACCCTTAGATTATCTATGGTTGACCTATCCAGATTCCTAAGAGGTCAGTAAGGGGCGAGTACAAGTGCACTAGAGTGCCTTCCGTCCCCTGTCCTATTACTCTCCTATATATCCTATATATCTTCTTCTATTCTTTCATGATATACTCTATTCCTATATATATATATGTGTATATATATATATATATACTGTATGTATGTATGTATGTATGTATGTATGTATGTATGTATGTATGTATGTGTATATGTATGTATGTGTATATGTATATGTATGTGTATATGTATGTATGTGTGTATGTATATATATATATATATATATGTTAAAATGTTTTCAGCTGGAATTTTAAAATTAAGGGAGACTAGGATGGTCCCATTTCGACACATACAGAATATAGTTGTCGGCTATAAATATATTAACTGCCTTGTAGTGGTCCTGGGTTGGGCCTAGAGGCAAAAAGGAGCTGTGACGTTCCTTAAATATACCAGGGTGATCCGACTTAAGAAAAACATATATATATATATATATATATATATATATATATATATATATATATATATATATATTCTGTTACTATATTCTATATATTCTATTCCTATATATTCTATTCCTATATCTTCTTTTCTATTCTTTCTTAGATATATTTTACTATGAGTATCTCCTCTATAACCTTCATCATGTATTTTACTATGTGTATATTGATATATACTCACTAAAACCCTCATTGTGTATTGGACAAAATAAATAAATAAATAAATAAATAAAATAAATAAACAGGGTGAGTAATAATCTGAATGGTTGCTAAGGGAATGGAAAATTGCAATTTAGGGGTTTAAAGTGTTAAGGGAAGGCTTGTGATACTGTTCATAGCCAAAAATAGTGTATTTACTTCCGCATCTCTACTTCACGGAAATTCAACTTTCGTGGGCGGTCTCGGAACGCATTCCCCGCAAAAAGCGAGGGAACACTGTATAAGATTTTCAACTGGTAGTTGAAGTTCCAGCTGCTGCAGCATTCCTGCAATCATATATCATGACCCAAGTGCTTGGGTTTGCATTTACAATGCCGTGGATTCCTGTGGTCACATGACCACCATTTGTGATTTTCTTTGCTTGTTTCCTACAACCATGTGCACTTTGAGATTTTCCAAGTCTTCTACAACTCCCTGAAAAGACAAGAAAGCTGAATGGCAGGAAGAAGAAAGCATATTTGTTGTTTGTATTAACTTTTTCCAATGAAAAATGTAAAGGAAAGTCTGACAATTGTGCAAGACTCGTGTTAAAGAATGCTCTATTTAATTCAGGATTCAGGGCATTAATCTAATATTCACCACAGAGGTCATATTCTGATCTAGTCCTGGATGTATAATGATTGTGATAGCTTTGATCTTTGGGGAAAAAAGCTTTAATGTTATTCTTTTTAAAAAAATAAAAAGGAACAATTTGGAATGTTCATTTCTTATAGAGTACTGAAATTAATAATTGGAAACAAGTGGATATCTTCCTGGAAATCTTCCTGGACAGATTGTATGGCATTGGAATTGAAATAATAATGGCTGAGAATTTGAACTATTTTTCCTAGTTGTGAGCCAGATGATTCAAGTGATAAAAACATATTATGCCACTCTGCTACTCTTAATTACTGATGTTTCCAAAATAATGACAGAGCAAACATTAAATCTCATGTTACACAGTAATATTCCCCCACTTCCGAAAACGTATGAGATCAATTCTGCTTCTTAAGAAATAAATACCTTAGTCAATTTCTGGGCATTAGCTCAGGTAGTACAAATGTAACTTTCAAAATTTATAGGTACCTGAAATAGACTTCAGGCCTTTAATGTTGCTCTTAAATCTATGTTAGCTTGAGTTTGACACATTTTACTTTAGCTCAATTCCTAGCAAAACTTAAAGTGACATTGTTAGTCATTACAGAAATGGAGCATATAAAGGGCTACTTGTGTTTTGTGATATATTTTTTCCTTTCAATAGACAGAAAATGAACCATAATGCCACTTTTTGGCATCTATTTTCATGCTACTTGAAAGCTGCATGATGTTAGAAATTTGTGAGAAACTAATTAAAAATCAGAATTTGATTGCAATAACAAGCCTAGAGCTTAAGACTAACCTCTAATTAGTTTTCCAGGGACTTTTAAACCTTATAAACTCTTATTTGATATAAAATAGCATGCAGAATTCTTGGGAACATAACTGAAATATTGGTACGATTTGGTATGATAAAAATGTATGTATTTGTGGTTTCAGTACGTGGGTTATTCAAATACTTGAGCTGTCAAGTTTTTCAAAGTACTGGCAAAATGATGTCTTGAGATTTTGGCAAGGCATAGAAGAAGCTTGTTAATTAGAGTGGTTAATTGCCATGTTTTGACTCCATCCTTCAGCTGACACCAAATTGCTGAAAATTTCATCTGTTGGATATGGGAAGGCATTCAGATTAAGTATTCCACTTTAGAAATGCAGGACTTTGTGCTATGCACAATTAAAGCATGCAGTCAATCAAAATGCAAAACCCGTTGATGTGATTTGAGAGTCCTGATAATCAGTCAGGTCAACAATCTAGAATTTTTAAACTTTAAATGAACAGGCATGTAATTCCCATGGTGGGGATTAATGTGAATAGTCTTTTTTTCCCCTCCACCCACTTACACCAGGAGCAGGCAATGGAGTACTCATTGATAGCATTATGCCCACAGATGTATCCTGTAGTTCATCCACATTCTCTGTCCTCTGCCCTTAGATCTTTTTCATTTAACAATGCCTAGAGAGTTGGTGTGCAATAAAAGGCCAGCTTCCACTGTCATCTTTATTTAGGAAAAGGCCACCTGTGGACTCCCTAGGCATTCTTACAAAATGATTTTTATAAAATGTTGGGTTGTAGACCAGGATTAGAACAAAAGTATTCTGGGAATCTGTGATCCTGGAGAGCTCCAAGGAAGTGAGGAACAGTTTTTCTTTCTGAGAATTATTTTGGCTATGGCTACCAGAGTAGTGTATCTGTTTTATAATAAGTATGTGCACCTCAGCCCATATGAGGCTGCATATGATTAATCACAATTTTTTATCTTTATTTTTAGACATATAGAAACGGAAAATCCTAAATATTAAATCTAAATATTAGTTTAAGCCCCAACCTTGAATTGTTTTGATCTTTGAATGCATAGAATCAATGTTCTAGAGGACATGAATTACTTGTATAGAAAAGCATCAAGATTTAAGATTTAATTGGATTTGTATGCCACCCCTCTCAAAGGACTAGGGGCGGCTCACAACATGTACAAAAAACAGAGGGGGGGAAAACAGTAACAACAATCCAATTAATACTACATTAAAAACAGTCTTTAAAAATCTAATTAAAAACTATCATTACAATTCATTCAACAATCATACTAAACATTCATTGGTCAGGGGGGAAGATCTAAAAACTCCAGGCCTGGTGGCCAAGATGAGTTTTTAAATTCTTTCGGAAGGCAAGGAGGGTGGGGGCAGTGAAAATCTCTGGGGGGAGCTGATTCCAGGGGGCCGGGTCCCCCACAGAGAAGGCTCTTCCCCTGGGTCCCGCCAGATGGCACTGTTTGGTTGATGGGATTCTAAGGAGACCAACTCTATGGGACCTCACCAGTCGCTGGGATTCGTGCGGCAGAAGGCGGTCTCGGAGATACAATCAAGTTATTTTATTGATTGATTACAATTGTATTTTTGCTTAATCAATATTTTTGCCCATTTAGATGGGTAATCTTTTTCCATAACAAGGAGTAGATTTCAAGACAATCTGTTTGCTACTTTTATTATTTATTTATGTATTCATTTGATTGATTGATTTATATGCCGCCTCTCTCCGAAGACTCAGGGTAGCTTACAACATATAAAAAATAACAGAATGCAATAGCTAAATCCAATTAATTAAATGAGCAAACAATGTAAAATCTCCAGAATATGTTAAAATCAATCATACAAATTCAGACCACAACCATACCGACATTTGTTGGCCAAGGTGTAAGATCTAATCACCCTCAGCATGGGGGTATAAATGAGTAATAACTCTTGCAGAAGGTGAAGAGGGTGGGGGCAGTGTGAATCTCCAGGGGAAGCTGATTCTAGATGGCTGGGTTCCCTGCAGAGAAGGATCTTCCTTTAGACCCCACCAAGCAACATTGTTTAGTTGGCAAGGCCTGGAGAAGGCTGACTCTGTGGGACTTGACCGGTCGCTGAGACTCATACGGCAGAAGGCAATCATGCAAATAATCTGGTTCCATGCCATGTAGGGCTTTATAGGTCATTACCAACACTTTGAATTGTGTCTGGAAACCAATCAGCAGCCAATGCAGTCTACAGAGTGTTGGAGAAACATGGGCTTTCCTAGGAAGGCCCATAACTATTCATGCAGCTGCATTTTGCATGGCTCATAGTTTCCGAACACTCTTCAAAGGTAGTCCCATGTAGAAAGCATTGCAGTAATTGAACCTCAAGGTGATAAGGACATGAGCGACTGTGAGTAGACACTTCCTGTCCAAATCATGCCACAGAATTCAACATAATAAAGATAGTATGCTCCAGAGGTGGACTTCAGCTGGTTCAGACCAGGTCAGGTAAAAAGGTTGTTAAATTTTTTGGGCAGTTCAAAGAACTGACAAATTGTACCACTGGCTGGCCCCGCCCTTCCTCCTTTTCCCCTCTCACTCCTAATCGCACCTTGCCCACCTTGGCCTATGCTTAGATCCCACAGAGTTGGCCTTCTCCAGGTCCCACCGACTAAGCAGTGCAGGTTGGCTGGCCCCTGGGGGCCCCTTTTCTGTACCCGCCCCAGCCCTTTGGAACCAACTACCATCCCAATGTCCATACTGCTCCCATGCTACTGGCCTTCTGAAAGGCCTTGAAGACCTGGCTTTGCCGGCAGACTTGGGGGCAATGCAGTGAAGGGCTACCAAAATTTTTACTACCACACTGTGGGCGTGGCTTCTGCAGTATACCCTGCATTTTCTTTCAACATCTTTCAGTGCTCTGGGGTGGAGCTCTATTTTTACTACCCCACTGCGTTCCCCAAGTCCGGGCAATAGCCCACCCCTGGGGCCATGAGAGTTAACATCTAGTCATGGTCGAATTGTGATTTGATTGATCCATGTGAATGTATAATTGTATAGCTTAGTTTGGAAGTTTTTATTGATTACTTTGATTGAGGTTTTATTATTTTTTACTGTTTTTTATATTAGACTTTCATTGTATTACTATTGTACTATTTTACTTTTGTAAGTCCCATGGGATATTGGATGGCATAAAATTAAATTAATTAAATTAAATTAAATTAAATTAAATTAAATTAAATTAAATTAAATTAAATTAAATTAAATTAAATTAAATTAAATTAAATTAAATTAAATTAAATTAAATTAAATTAAATTAAATTAAATTAAATTAAATTAAATTAAATTAAATTAAATTAAATTAAATTAAATTAAATTAAATTAAATTAAATTAAATTAAATTAAATTAAATTAAATTAAATTAAATTAAATTAAATTAAATTAAATTAAATTAAATTAAATTAAATTAAATTAAATTGTGTTTTTTTCCAACAGGCCTGGGAATTTGCTGGCAACATAAAATCTGTGTTCATACGATGAGTGACTGCATCATATGTAACATTCCTATGCATTGCTTCTTATGATCTTATTTGTATGATTATTTAATATTTTAATATGGTCTAATAAAATTTTTAATTGCTTTTAATATCATTTTGTAGAATGTTTTATTGTAAAATGTGCCGTTACATAATTTTTTTTAAAAAAAGGAAAAGCTGTAAAATTGTTAAAATATAGGGGAACCCACAATATGTATAATATAATACATCTAGATTTTTTCATTTCTCTCTCTATAAAAATACCTTAGTTATAACTTTTCTACTTGTGCATTAATGCAGAATTTTGTTTTTTAGGATGATGATGATGTGCTAACTAACAAATTGCAATTATTTTTATATTTCAGTCAACTCATATTGCTCGAGCAAGCTTCCAGGTTGATGCTTTTGGTTCTTCTTTTGTCCTGGATATAGAATTAAATCAGTAAGTATATAAATATATTCATTTGATTTTAAAGCAATAGATGAAATATTATTTAAAAAAATACTTTCCAGTATTGCTCTTTAATATCACTTTTATTTAAAGCTTGTAAATTACCATTCTGTTCAGAGCATGGACTGAAAATCTGATGTCTGCAACCAAATTTGGATGTTTTGACCATTCGGAAAAGATTAGTAATAATTTAGCTGTCAAATTAATATATTGCAGAGAACCAGTTTGGTATAAGGGTAAGGTATCAGGCTGGAAACCAAAAGACTATGAGTTCAAGTCTTGTTTTTGACATAGTATTAAAAATAAGTGAAATGTTAATGTTAGTTTGTACACCATTGGCGAAGCCACGTTTGGAATACTGTATCCACTTGAGGTCACCACAATACAAAAAGATGCTCAGATTTCAGAAAACATGCAAAGAAAAGCAACAAGAATTATGCATCTGGAGACTACATCCAATGAAAAATGGCCGAAGGAATTAGTTATGTTAATAAAGAGAAGACGGAGATGAGACATAATAGCAGTCTTGCAATACTAGAAGAACTGCCCGAGAAGATGGTGTTGATTTTCTCTCCATGGCATCCGAAGGTAGGACGTGAAATAATGGGTGGAGACTTATTAAAGAATAGTTCCCTGACAGTGAAAAAGTATTAAATAATGGAATAGCTTGCTTCTGAGATTGTAGGTGCTTCTTCATTGAAGGTTATAATGACTTCCAATGTCCCATCTAGCCCTATGATTCTATGAATCTGGATGACCTTAGGCTAGTCAGTCTCTCAGAGGATGAAGGTAATGCCAAACCACTTCCAAAATCTTGCTGAGAAAATTGCAAGGACTTGTCTAGGTAGCTGCAAGGAGTCTAAAATATGTAGGCATTCCAAAAACAAACAACATGACAAGTTAATAAATTGTGAACAAATATATCTATTTATCTATCTATTTATCTATTTACCTACCTACCTACCTACCTACCTATCTATCTATCTATCTATCTATCTATCTATCTATCTATCTATCTATCTATCTATCCATCCATTCATTTGATTGATTGATTTTTATGCCACCCTTATCCTTAGACTCAGGGCGGCTTACAACATGTTAGCAATAGCACTTTTGAACAGAGCCAGCATATTGCCCCCACAATCCGAGTCCTCATTTTACCCACCTCAGAAGGATGGAAGGCTGAGTCAACCTTGAGCCAGTGATGAGATTTGAACTGCCAACCTACAGCTCTAGCAGTCAGCTTCAGTGGTCTGCAGTACAGCACTCTACCTGCTGCGCCACCCCAGCTCTATACATCTTTGGCATATTGGTGCACCTTCTGAGGCTGCGGCAAACACGCGTGCATCCAGCAGACACACATGCGCCCGTCAGCATGAGATTTGACTTCTGTACAGCAAGCAAAATGTTGTGTGAAGAAGGTTGTGCAAGCAAGATTTCAGTGATTTTCGCTGATATTTTGGCTTTTGTGCATGCACAGAAGCAGAAAATCTGCAAAAATCGCTGAAATCTTGCTCGCCCAAGCATCTTCGTGTGAGATTTCAGTTGTTGCACATGCGCAGAAGCCAAATCTCACATGGAAGTGCACATGTGGATGTCGGTGACCCGCAGCTGTGCACGCCTCCTGAAAATCCTACTGCAGTGTAGCACCTTACCACTCCTTGACACTAAACAATGCCATCTGGCCAGACGCAGAGGAAGAGCCTTCTCTGTGGGAGGCCTGGCCCTCTGGAATCTGCCGATAGTAATAGGTTAAACAAATGTGAGCAAGTTCAGTAGATGTAGTAGCAAGAAAGTAATTTTTTATACAGTTAGATTTAGTAAATCCATGAAAACCAGGAAGTAAGATAAACTGAGCACTGACCAAAAGGTCCTGGAGATATTCTAGTCTTCTAATTAACATGCTTGATAAAACAGTGTATCCATCACAACAAGAACTTACCTGTGAATGAGACGTATTAAAAAGCTATTCTGAAAAGGGAATAATTTTATGGACGTGTATTAGGGAGAGTTGAGTTTGATTTCTGGAGATAGCATCCATGCATTTATTGTTGTTAGTTGTGAAGTCGCATCAACCCATTGTGACCGCATGATAACATTCTTCCAGGCCTTCCTGTCCTCTACCATCTTTTGGAGTCCATTTAAGCTCATGCCTACTGCTTCAGTAATCTCATTCTCTGTCGTCCCCTTCTTTTGCCTTCAATCATTGCTAGCATTAGGCTCTTCTCCAGTGAGTCCTTCCTTCTCATTTGGTTGCCAAAGTATTTGAGTTTCATTTTCAGGATTTGGCCTTCTAAAGAGCAGTCAGGGTTGATTTCCTCTGGGACTGACTGGTTTGATCACCTTGTAGTCCAAGGGACTTGCAGGAGTCTTCTCCAGCACCGGAGTTCAAAGACTTCAATTCTTTGGCGGTCAGCCTTGACTATACACACTTTTGTTGGTAGGGTGATGTCTCTGATTTTTAGTAGGCGGTCTAGATTTCTCATAGCTTTCCTTCCCAGGAAGAAGCATCTTTTAATTTCTTGGTGGCAGTCCCCATCTGTGGTGATCTTGGAGCCTAGGAAAATAAAATCTGTCACTACTTCCATTTCTTCCCCATCTATTTGCCATGAATTGAGAGGGTTGGTTACCGTATTCTTAGTTTTCTTAATGTTAAGTTTCAAGCCAACTTTTGTATTCTTCTTCTTCACCCATATCAAGAGGTTCTTTAGTTTCTCTTCACTTTCTGCCATTAGAGTGCTGTCATCTGCATATCTGAGTTTTGATATTTCTCCCAAGAATCTTAATTCCTATTTTTGATTCATCTAGCCTGATTTTCTCATGATGTGCTCTGCATATAAGTTAAATAGGCAGGGTGACAGTATACAGCCTTGCCAGACTCCTTTCCCAATTTTGAACTAATTAGTGGTTCTCGTCCAGTTCTCACTGTTGCTCTTTGACCTGCATATAGGTTTCCCAAGAGACAAATCTCTTTAAGAACTTGCCACAATTTTTTGTGATCCACACAATCAAAGGCTTTGGCATAGCCAATGAAATAGAAGTAGATGTTTTTCTGCAACTCCCTAGCTTTTTCCATGATCCAGCATATGTTGGCAATTTGATCTCTAGTTCCTCTGTCTCTTCAAAATCCTGCCTGTACTTTTGATTGCTCTTGATCCACATACTGCTGGAGCCCAGCTTGCAATAGTAATATACAAATGATTTGCTGCCTTCTGGATCTTTCCATTTAACCTACATTCCAGAGTGATTCAGGTCAAACCCTGCTTAGTTCCACAGATGGCTATAAGCTATCATCTTCTGAGGCTAGCAAACAAAGAATAAATCAAGAACCCTCCAATAAGTCATACCATCCACATAGGTAGTGTGCCAAGTTGCTGTTCATTTAATAAGCTAAGAATAAATCACAATTTATTCTACGTACCTGTGGAATTTCTACAAATACAAGAATTTCTGAGGATCATAGTTGACTTCGTATTTGCGATTTGCTATCAAAGTCATAATGGAGAGCACTTAGGGATCAAAATGTACTGAGAAAGAGAAATCCAAGGTGGATTCTTATATATCTCTAAATGGAATACATCTGGAAGGCATTAGATTGGACAAAGTTTCTCTAGATTAACTGTGAAATAGGATTTGAGTATAATACGAAGCTATATCCCTCCCCACCAATTCCCCCAAAGCAAGAATATGTGGAGGAGTAAGTTCATGCAGCTAATTTATGCATCCTGTTAATTGAGACAAAAATGCCTTGGTTTGCTCTTCTGCTGAGTAAAACATTCATATGATACGCTGGAACAACCCATACTGCTATCTCAATGGCACTTAGGGCATTGACGTTTTCTGATCTGCATAGCTCTTTCTTTCCCAGGCTTAACATATTTTATAACAGCAAAAAAAAAAGATTTTTTTTCAGATGATATTACAAGATAAACTAAGAGTACACTGAGTGTTGTTAAACTGAAATTGTAAGAATCGTCAACAGGTTTAATTTGATTATCCACTTAGTAAAACATGTTTTCATGTGTGTGTTCTTTTCTCCATGGAAATTTCTGAGGATTGCAATTTTGGCCATAAAATATGGCTATGTGTGGCTTGTATAAATTCTGTATGTTTTATTTATATCTGAGCAAGTTTGCTTTGAGTTTAGGATAAATTCAGTCTACGTGGAGAGCATGATAGCAATCACTCAATCAATAATTTTTTTGCAGTTTTGTAAATAACAGCCTTATGAATACTTGAAACATTTTATCTCTTGTACAAGGCAGCAATTTTAGTTAGCTCTAGTAGTAACAAGCTTTAAAGATTCTCTGACATTTACTCTAGCACAGCGTTTCCCAACCGGTGTGCCGCGGCACAGTAGTGTGCCGCGAGACATGGCCAGGTGTGCCGCGAGAAGCTCAAGCTGGGCGGGGCGCTGCCGGCGCCCCTGCCTGAGTGTCATCCTGTGGATGGTCTTGGGCTTCACAGTCGCTTCCTGGTTCCCTCTCCTCCCACCGCCTGTGTCTCCCGCCGTCGCCTCCCGCCAAGCTGTCGCCCGTTGCCGTGGGTTCCTCGATTGGGAGCTGCCGCTTCCCTCCGTCCAGCTCAGCTACGCTGCCGTAGAAAGCACAGAGGTTATTGCCACCGCTTCTGCCTCCACTCAGGGAGCCACCGTGGTCACCGCGCCTTTTCCTCTCCCTCAGCTCAACCACGGTGGCTCCCTGAGTGGAGGCAGAGGTGGCGGCAATAACCTCTGCACTTTCTACGGCAGCGTGGCTGGGCTGCCTGGAAGGAAGCGGCAGCTCCGAGGAATGAGGCGCTGGCGGTAGACACAGGCGGAGGGAGGAGAGGGAACCAGAAAGCAACCGTAAAGACAAAGACCAGCCACAGGACGACCTTCAGCCGGGGGCACCGGAACCGCACACAGCCATGGTGGGAGCAGCATGAGGTAGCAACGAGGCGCGAGGACAAGCAGGCAGCTTGGCGGAGGGGAAGCGCTGAGGGGCTCTCCTCCTTCCCCACCCCCGCGCTTCTCTCCCGCCCTGGCTTTCGTTTCGCCCCATGATTTCCCCGCAATTTCATCCAGGCCACCTCTTGCCTCCTTTTGAACTGCGGGGAAATCTGCGGGCAAAGCAAAAGCCAGGGCGGGAGAGAAGCGCGGGGGTGGGGAAGGAGGAGATCCCCTCAGCGCTTCCCCTCCGCCAAGCTGCCTGTTTGTCCTCGCGCCTTGTTGCTACCTCCTGCCTTTTTCCAGGGGCGTTTGGAAGGCACCCAGGGAAGGGGGGGGATTGGGGGTGGCTGCAGCGGCTTCTCGTCCTCCTCATCCGGCTGCTAATGCCCACCCGGCCCCTCTTGCAGTCCCTTCACGGAGCGCTTTTGTCCCAGGCTGTCAGCGAAAGGGCTGCAGGACAGGCGGGGCAGGCGTTCTTCTCACAGCTGAGGCAGAATTTGCAATGTCGGGGGTGTGTGCTTGCGGGCTCCGCATCCCCCTGCCACCCGGAACATTTAAAATAAGAAAAACCTTCGCCGGCCTCCGCAGAGAAGAAAGGAAGAGAGAGAAAGAGAGACAGAGCAAGAGAGACATAGCAAGAGAGGCAGAGAGAGAGAGAAAGAGAAAGAGAGAGAAAGAGAGCTAGCAAGAGAGAGAGAAAGAGAGACAGAGAAAGAGAGACAGAGAGAGAGAGAAAGAGAGAAAGAAAAAAAGAGAGAGAATGAAAGAGAGATAGCAAGAGAGGCAGAGAGAGCAAGGGAGAGAGAAAGACATATAGGGAGGGAAGGAGGGAGAGAGAAAGAGAGCAAAAAAGAGAGGAAGAAAGAAAGAGGGATGGAGAGAGAGAAAGAAGGGAAGGAAGGAAGAGAGAGAAAGAGTGAGGGAGAAATAGAGCGAAATGGAGGAAGATTTTTTTTTGTCAAAACTTTTCTTTAGCCACCCCCCCACCCCCCGTTCAGTGTTCCCCAGGATTTTGAAAATATGAATAATGTGCCGCGGCTCAAAAAAGGTTGGGAAACACTGCTCTAGCACAATGACAATCTCCTTCATGAATATGTATCTTTGAGGTATTTTTCCCCTTTACTTTGTGCCTTAATGAAACTTTGTTATTGATATAGTATATGCTGCCTGGCACATAGGTGGGTAGAGAAGCAGACACACAGATTGGTAGGTATAGATGTATCTAGATGCATATATACAGGGCCGCCGATAGGCCAGTATTACTGTTACTGGCATCAGGGGCCCGGCCAAATTGAAAAATGGGGGGGGGGGGGTTTGGCCTGCCACCGTGTGCCGGCTCCATGGTGCCCGCAGCAGTCATTGTGCCCAGCACCGTTCCCTGCTGTAGGCTGTGCACGCCTGCGCCAGCGCACCCCAAAATGCCCCCGAACATCCTTTTCCAAGGGCGCGCACGGAGCCACGGCCGCCCCCGCCCCCTGCGCCTCTAGCCCCCTTGCGCCCCTGGCTACTCACCGCTGCCGCCCGTCCGCCTCTCTTTCTCCTCTGCTTCCCACCTTCCCCGAGAGCGCTTTCGTCCTGGGCTCTCAGCGAGGGGGCTGCAGGAGAGGCGGGGCAGGCGTTCTCACAGCGGGGGCCAGTGAAGGCGATTTTCAATGTCGGGCACGCTGGCCGGCGCGTGCTCTCCCCATCCCCCTGCCAGCCCGCCCGGAACATTCAAAGTAAGCCAGCGAAGGTTTTTCTTACTTTGAATGTTCCGGGCGGGCTGGCAGGGGGATGGGGAGAGTGCGCGCTGGCCCGTGCGCCCGACATTGAAAATCATTTTTGCCAGCCTCCGGAGAATGAGAGAGAGTGAGAGCGACAGAGCAAGATAGAGAGAAAGTGAGAAAGAGAGCAAGAGGGGGGAGAGAAAGAGATAGCAAGAGAGAGAGAACAACAGAGAGAATGAGAGAGAGAAAGAAAACAAGAGAGGGAAAGTGAGAAAAAGAGAGAGAGAGCAAGAGGGGGAGAGATAGAGCAAGAGAGAGAAAGAAAGAAAGAAAGAAAGAAAGAGAGAGAGAGAGATGAGAGAGGAAGGAAGAGAGTGAGATAGAGGTAGAAAGCAAGATAGAGAAAGAGAAAGAAAGAAAGATATGAGAGAGGAAGGAAGAGAGTGAGAGAGAACTGAGCTGTCCCCCCTTTTAAGTTTGTTTCCCATGTTCTTTCAGAACTACTGCTTTGCTTGGAATTTTATTTGCATTCTTTTTCTAATTTAAATAATTTAAAGATGATAAAAACAGATGGGATGGACTTTGGCCAATAATATGCTTCCAAATACTGCACATTGGCACCTGTAAAAAAAGTATAGGTAGTTATAGGGATTGTTTTTCCTACATCTATACTATGATTGTGAATGGTGGACAATAGAAAAAGCAGACAGTGAAAAGAAGCAGGTACATTCGAATTACAGGTTCAGAGACAAATACTATGTACACATTAAGCAGCAAAAATAACAGGCAAGTTGATTATAGACTATATCAAACTTGACATCTCACTAGAAACTAAGATTACCAAGCTAAGGCTGTCTTATTTTTGTCATGTCATGCAGTCATATTCTTTAGAAAAATAAATTATGCTAGGAATGTCTAGAAGTGCTTGAAAATGAGGCTGACAAAAATATGCTGGATAGATGCCATGGATTAAACACAGTGCTATTTTAAACTTTTAAACTTGGTAAATTAGAAAATGGTAAAATGTAACATTTGGATAAAGTTAATATATAGAATTTTTGAATGTTGGATCTGATAGAATAGATAAAGTGAGAGATATAGGCATTCACTGATGCCTACATAGTTTATTAGTTTAAGCTTTGTCAACAGACTATGTCATTTTTAAATTATATAATATGTAGAATGGCCTTCAGATTGACAAATAAAGTATGAGGATTGATATTGCATAAATTGTGGCTTTTTAAAATATCAAATGGCTTTTTAAAATAAATATGTTATAACATTGAAAAAGTCTATTTGTTCCATGGAATAAAGTAGTATTTTCTATGCTGCATGTTCAACAATCTGTTGGTTTACAAGAGATGTGACTATAGAACACCAGATTTACAAAATCTGCTTTAAATAGTGACACAGACACATTTAAAGCATCCCTATCCTATTATGTTTTCAGATTGGCATCATTAATAGCATTGGCTAAACTTAATCCCTGCCCAAGAAAGGCAAATGTGTTTGATAAATTGTTATTATAAAGATAATCTGTGGCTCAAAGAAAGTAACACTACATTTTAATGAAGAGGTTGCAAAGTGGATAACATAAATTAAATTGAAAAACAAAACAAAAAATAAGCAGCACACGTTTGAAAAAATTCTAGGCTACAATACATACAAGAAATTCCTCAAATGAATTATATATTGCAATGAAAAAATTTGCAGATATATGTTTTTGCATGTTGGAATGTTCAATTTTTTAAAAAATTGCCTGTCAAACTCAAGGTCAGGGGGTCGGATCTGGCCCACAGAGTGCTTCAATCTGGCCTGTGGGGCTGTCCTACAAACAGAGAAGGACTGGCCCATGGTGTCTCTCTGCCAGCGAAAACAGAGCTTTGTTGTGAGGGCCACAAACAGTCCTCCTGAGCTCTGTTTTCGCTGGCAGAGGATTGCAGGAGGCCGTTGCAGATAAAAACAGAGCCTATTTTCGCTGGCAGAGCACTCTGGCCCACACTGGCCATCCAGACATGAGTGATGTTGAGTTGGCCATGCCCCCTGGCCACACCCCTTCCCCACTCAAAGATCAAGCAAAACCCTGATGCAGCCATCAATGAAATCAAGTTTGACACTTCTGCTGATCTTCTTTTTTGCATGTGAGATACACATGTATTTAGATCAAATCTCTGGATCTAATTATTAGATTCATAATTATAAAAAGGCCCAACCAAACATAAAAAGAGCCTGCTGAAAATAATAATAAAGGGAAGCAATGGTGTTTAGAAAAACTTAGAACAGATGAGACCAAATAATACAAATTATTAAGAGATGCTGAGAGTTCCTTGTTTTATTTCCTCTCTTGGGCCCGGCCCGGGGGGGGGGGGCTCCTGCTCCTGTGCAAGAAATGCATTCTGATTGGCTGTCAGACGTCCGTGGGCCATGCAGGGGCAACTCTTTATGCTGTGTTTTTGAGTTCAAGTTTGGCTAAACCTTGCTGGGTTATGGTATAATGAAAAGGCTTTGGGCAATTCCTAATATGGCTTTCGCAACGAGGTAAATCTTTATTTTGTAGAATAGATAAGGCTATTGACAAAGAGTGGGGGAATGAGTGAGTTAGGCCATTCCTTAATGGCACATTGACAAAGATGAGGGCTACTAAGAGTGAATCTTTTTCCTTGACTAAAAGCACGTTTCGAGGAATATTTTATACAATATTCTTCCTTTTATATATTTCCTAGGATATTTCATTTTTTCTAGGAGAGGGGTAGGTGCTGACTTTCAACATATCCAAAGCCATTTCTATGTGGTAGGTGGAAAATAAATCATGTAAAATGTAAATGAATAAATAAATAATGCATATTTTATTGGTATATGTAAATCATTGAAGTTGGAAGTGTAGAAATGCCAAAGTAAATGGTGAAATAAATATCCCTGAAAATGATAATCCTACATTTTATGTCAATTCTAATCCTTTAAGTCTTAAAAGGGATATATAAATTCTCAACCTTTAATAAAACAACAAGAAATAGTTACTTAATTTTGGATAGTTTCCTTCAAAACTACTTTTCTTCTGTCAAAAAATTCAATTGGTTTTAAATTGAGAAAGTTCATTGTCTCAAATGGAATTTAATTTCATAATTGAATTAACATGTGGTACTTCTCAAATCTTACTGATGATTTTTTTAACACACTTGTCAGAAATAATATTGTTTTCAACCCTCCCAATCCCCCTTTTTTAAGAATTCATAAGAAAAATGTAAAAACATATTTAAAACTTTTAGAGATTTGTTTGATTTCTTATAAATTTAATTGTATTTTTTTATTTTACCAATTGTTCATATTTCCTGGATTTAATTTATAAAAATACATATAATAATCATCAATTGCAAAATAACATTTCAGTATTCTGCAACCACTTCAGAAAATCTTATCGAGAAACCTTAATCACTTAGCTGTTCTGCATTTTTTACATTCATTCTGCAATTGTGGCCAGTGGGAATTTTCACATTGTCTTAATGGAATTAAAAACATACCGAGCATGAATTTTAAAGACATAGAATTCATAAGTTCTTCTTGCTGTCTGACTTCCTTCTTTTGCAGAATCAGTGTCTCCAGTTTAAAGATCTACTTATGCCAACTGAAAAGTTATAAAATTTGCATTAATCTAGAAAGCAATAAAAACAGGTTTGGTGTAGTGTAATTAAGGTATTAGGATAGAAATTAAAAGACCAATATTTTACTGCCGCCTTGAGTAGGAAGCCAGCTGGGTGACCTTAGCTAAATCACTTTCTCTTAATCCTAGGAAGGAGACAATGGCAAATCACTTTCAAAAACCTTGCCAAGAAAACAACTGGAATTCTCTAGCACTTTCCGAGAATCAGACATGAGGAAAAAAACAAACTAAAACACAACCTTATACTCTGCAGTGTAAATGAATTTTATTTTATTTTTATTTATTTATTTATTTTGTCCAATACACAATGAGGGTTTTAGTGGGTATATATACACATAGAAGAATACATGATGAAGGCTGGAGAGGAGATACTCATAGTAAAATATATCCAAGAAAGGATAGAAAAGAAGATATACTGTAGTAAGAGAACATACCAATGAAACAATAGAAGAAGAGATATATGAATAGAAGAAAGGTATAGGAGATATAGGAGAGTAATAGGACAGGGGACGGAAGGCACTCTAGTGCAGCGTTTCCCAACCGGTGTGCCGCGGCACAGTAGTGTGCCGCGAGACATGGCCAGGTGTGCCGCGAGAAGCTCCGGCTGGGCGGGGCGCTGCCGGCGCCCCTGCCTGAGTGTCGTCCTGTGGATGGTCTTGGGCTTCACAGTCGCTTCCTGGTTCCTCTCCTCCCACCGCCTGTGTCTCCCGCCGTCGCCTCCCACCAAGCCGTCGCCCGTTGCCGTGGGTTCCTCAAGTGGGAGCTGCCGCTTCCCTCCGTCCAGCTCAGCCACATTGCCGTAGAAAGCACAGAGGTTATTGCCACCGCTTCTGCCTCCACTCAGGGAGCCACCGTGGTCACCGCGCCTTTTCCTCTCGCTCAGCTCAACCACGATGGCTCCCTGAGTGGAGGCAGAGGCGGCGGCAATAACCTCTTGGCGGAGGGGAAGCACTGACGGGCTCTCCTCCTTCCCCACCCCCACGCTTCTCTCCCGCCCTGGCTTTTGCTTCGCCCCATGATTTCCCCGCAATTTCATCCAGGCCACCTCTTGCCTCCTTTTGAACTGCGGGGAAATCTGCGGGCGAAGCAAAAGCCAGGGCGGGAGAGAAGCGCGGGGGTGGGGAAGGAGGAGAGCCCGTCAGCGCTTCCCCTCCGCTAAGCTGCCTGCTTGTCCTCGCGCCTCGTTGCTACCTCCTGCCTTTTTCCAGGGGCCTTTGGAAGGTATCCACAGAAGGGGGGGGATTGGGGGTGGCTGCAGCGGCTTCTCGTCCTCCTTATCGGGCTGCTAACACCCGCCCGGCCCCTCTTGCATGCAGTCCCTTCACCGAGCGCTTTTTTCTTCTCACAGCTGAGGCAGGATTTGGAATGTCGGGGTGTGTGTGCGTGCAGGCTCCGCATCCCCCTGCCACCCAGAACATTTAAAATAAGAAAAACCTTCGCCGGCCTCCGCAGAGAAGAAAGGAAGAGAGAGAAAGAGAGAGAGAGCAAGAGAGACATAGCAAGAGAGGCAGAGAGAGCGAGAGAGAGAGCAAGAGAGACATAGCAAGAGAGGCAGAGAGAGAGAGAGAGAGACAGAGAAAGAGAAAGAGAGAGAAAGAAAGAGAGCTAGCAAGAGAGAGAGAAAGAGAGACAGAGAAAGAGAAAGAGAGACAGAGAGAGAGAGAAAGAGATAGCAAGAGAGAGAGAAAGAGAGAGAAAAAGAGGGAGAATGAAAGAGAGATAGCAAGAGAGGCAGAGAGAGCAAGGGAGAGAGAAAGACATATAGGGAGGGAAGGAGGGAGAGAGAAAGAGCAAAAGAGAGAGGAAGAAAGAGTGATGGAGAAAGAGAAAGAAGGGAAGGAAGGAAGAGAGAGAAAGAGTGAGGGAGAAATAGAGCGAAATGGAGGAAGATTTTTTTTTGTCAAAACTTTTCTTTAGCCACCCCCCCCCCCGTTCAGTGTTCCCCAGGATTTTGAAAATGTGAATAATGTGCCGCGGCTCAAAAAAGGTTGGGAAACACTGCTCTAGTGCACTTGTACTCGCCCCCTACTGACCTCTTAGGAATGACCTCTTAGGAATCTGGATAGGTCAACCGTAGATAATCTAAGGGTAAAGTGTTGGGGGTTTGGGGATGACACTATGGAATCCGGTAATGAGTTCCACGCTTCAACAACTCGGTTACTGAAGTCATATTTTTTACAGTCAAGTTTGGAGCACTTACTATTAAGATTAAATCTGTTGTATGCTCTTGTGTTGTTGTGGTTGAAGCTGAAGTAGTCGCCGACCGGCAGGACGTTGCAGCATATGATCTTGTGGGCAATACTTAGATCTTGTTTAAGGCTTCTTAGTTCTAGGCTTTCTAGGCCCAGTATTGAAAGTCTAGTCTCATAGGGTATTCTATTTCGATTGGAGGAGTAAAGGGCTCTTCTGGTGAAGTATCTTTGAACATTTTTAAGGGTGTTAATGTCTGAGATGCGATAGATGAGCTGTATTCGAGGATAGATCTGGCAAAGGTTTTGTAAGCTCTGGTAAGTAGTGTGAGATTGCCAGAGCAGAAGCTACGTAGGATTAGGTTTACAACTCTTGAAGCCTTCTTGACTATGTTGTTGCAGTGGGCTTTGGCACTTAAATGTTTTGTCATTGGTATACCAAGATCTTTAACTGAGTGGGGATTATCTGTGATAATTTGATTATTCAGTTCATATTTGGAGTTCAAATTCTTCTTCCCAATGTGTAGGACAGAGCATTTGCTAGTTGAGATTTTGAGTTGCCATGTGTTAGACCACTCAGAAACAGAGTTCAGGTCTTTTTGGAGAGTAGTTGTGTTATTGGTGATGTTGAAGAGTTTTACATAGTCAGCGAAGAGGACACAGTTGCTTGTGATGTAATTGCAAAGGTAATTGATGCAGAGAATGAAGAGCGTTTGTCCCAGTACACTATCTTGGGGAACACCGCTTTTAACTGGGACGGGGGTGGATATGGTGCTTCCTATTTTGACCACTTGTTGTCTGTTTGATAGGAATGCTGTAATCCAGCTATGGAGGGATTCTGAGATGCCATAGGATTTGAGTTTTAAGAGTAGTTTGTCGTGGACCACTGAATCAAAGGCTTTGCAGAAGTCGATATAAATTGCATCTATGGATTTCCCTTGATCTAGATGAGTTGTCCATATATTTTACAGTAAAGGAGCTGCAGGTTGCAGGATAGGTTTTTTCTGAAACCAAATTGTTTGTTAGAGAGCAAATTATTTCTAGATGGAGTTTCTAGATGGTTTCTAGATGGAGAGTAATTGATTTGTTTATAATTGATTCCATAACTTTCCATGGGATGGAGCATAGTGAGATTGGTCTGTAGTTATCAACAAGAGAGGGGTCTCCTTTTTTGAAGATGGGGATGACCATTGCTTTCGACCATAGCTTAGGAATTGTGCTGGTTCTGAATGATTTTTCGAAAATTATGCTTAGTGGTTCAGCTATGGCAGAAGAGAGCTTTTTTAAGAAGTAAGCACATAGACCATCTGGTCCGACTGATAGAGAAGGTTTAAGGTCACATAATGCTTTTTCAACTCAGTCTTCAGTGAAGTCTACTTGGGTTAGGTCATTGAGGGAGTTTGAGGTGCGATTGATGAAATTGGGGGATGAGCCATTGCTGTTAACAAAGACAGAGCCAAAGAAAGAGTTGAAGAGGTTGGCTTTGGATGAATCATCGTGGTATTCTTTGTTGTTTGGGTCCTCTGATTTTTTGTAGAATATAGCTACTCCGCCTCCTCTGCCGGATTCACGGTCTGAGCGGAAAACATGGTAGTTTTTTGATGTGATAATGGAGTCTGGGTAGGAAGCATTTAGCTATGTTTCGCATATAAAAATTATATCAAAGTTGGAGGTGTCAAGTAGAAGGACAAATTCAAACATCTTGTTGACTAAACTTCTAGCATTTAATAGTTTACATTTGAGATTAGTCTTGTGTTGGGGATTTGTTTTGGGGTGGTTAGAGGAAGTAAGGGGCATGCTTTCCTATTCTTTGTTTGAAGTGGTAGGGATGCGTTTTATATTCCGGTGTGTTTTATAATCTGAGAAATACAGTAGTACCCTAAGACTCAAACATGTGCTTTTGAATTATGTATGTATGTAGTTTATTTTTTTGCATCTTAAAATATACATAAATAGAAACACCCATATCATCATAATCCATCATATCTGTAAATACACTAATACCTTGATATCTAATGGTATACAGTATATACGTAAACATATCTTGTATAGCAAATTAAAAATCTACTAACTAAATTGTTATTATCTATATATTTTTTAATGTGATGGAATGGATAACTCCTTAAATATGGAAAATACCTTTATTAATTCTAAGTAACAATGAATTTAATTTGGTTTTACCTCAGTCCAGTCAAAGAATTGGAGCATGGTCCATAGTATACTATTCAAAAACTGCATGTGTGATGTAGATCATTGTTTTCCTAGGAAATTTAAATCTTTCCCAAATGTTTTGGAGATTGCTTGGCTAATCAAGATTTGGCTAATCAAAATAATAAATCCCCAATGCTATTTCCATATCAGAAATATTTACCCTATTTTTAGAAGGATTAGTAAATGAAAAGACAGAGACCTAATCCTTTTAAATTATTGAGAATATATTGTAAGAATATTCATAAAAGCATAGAATATTATAGACTGCATATGGAAAGAGAGTATATTAAATGGATGAATTAAAATTAATTTAAACATATACCTTATCAAGCTTAGAGGAAAAAATTCTTTCTAATTGAACTTTAAACTTCTTTGGCCCTGACTTTGCTGATATTTAGGAAAGCTTTCAAACAGTTTTGTAAACAGATCCTAAACCAGAGTAATTTGTAAACACATACAAAAAGTTGGATTTTTTAATATTTGTATTCCTCAGCATAATGTTATTAGTATTGCTGAATCTCTTCTGTGTATATGATATGTTTTTAAACCTTTCATATGATTTTTAAAGTTATTTACAATTAGGCGGCCTTACACATAGATTAATCGGATAATACATTTATTCTTGTAACTTCAGCCCTAGTTTAGCTAAACTGAATTTCTTATGCCATGTTTCCTTGAAAATACGATCCGGTCTTATTTTCTTTTGGGCTTGAAAAATAAGCACTTGGGGACAATTTGAAACAGTTAAAAGATAATAATAATAATAATAATAATAATAATAATAATAATAATAATAATAATAATTATTATTATTATTATTATTATTATTATTATAATGTTCTAATGTCCTGTTCTTGTGCTGCCAGTAGTAGTCCTTCTGTCTAATAATAATAATAATAATAATAATAATAATAATAATACAGAAGGACTAATACTGGCGGCACAAGAACAGGCCATTAGAACAAATGCTGTCAAAGCCAGAATTGAAAAATCAACAGATGATCCAAAGTGCAGACTCTGTAAAGAAACAGATGAAACAATCGATCACATACTCAGCTGCTGCAAATAGATTGCACAGACTGACTACAAGCATAGACATGATGCTGTGGCACAGATGATTCACTGGAACTTGTGCCGGAACTACCCTTTACCAGGGGCAAAGAACTGGTGGGATCATAAGCCCGAAAAGGTGGTTGAAAATGAGCAAGCAAAACTACTGTGGGACTTCCGACTGACTGAATTCTGAAGTATAACACACCAGACATTGTGATCGTGGAAAAAAAGAAAGTATGGATCATCGACATTGCAATCCCGAGACAGCAGAATTGAGGAGAAGCAGCTAGAGAAATTAGTGAAATACAAAGATCTAAAAATCGAGCTGCAACGACTCTGGCATAAGCCCGTGAAAGTGGTCCCAGTGGTACTTGGCACGCTGGGCGCAGTACCAAAGGATCTCAGCGAACATTTGAAAACCATCGGAATTGACAAAATCTCCATCTATCAATTGCAAAAGGCCGCTTTACTGGGATCGGCAAACATAATTTGCCGCTACATCACGCAGTCGTAGGTGCTTAGAAAGTGCCCGACTGGTGATGAAATATGAAGTCCAGCATAGTGATCTTGTTTGCTGTGTTGTACTGACATAATAATAATAATAATAATAATAATAATAATAATAATAATAATAATAATAATAATAATAATAGTCGTTGTCGTCGTCGTCGTAGTTGTTGTTGTTGTTATTGTTATTATGTTCACATCAGACACCCGCCTTGCTTATTGATGAATATTAGAACAAGTAATTCTTGTAGCATTACAAAATGAAAAGAACAGATTGAGGAGATGCATTTCCTTCTAATGAAAACAATGAACAAACCTAAAAAAAAAATGCTAAACAAACCTGTGTAGAATTTCCCACACTTAAAAAAGAAATACCAAAGATTAGGAACAAATTTATCTGATGACCTCATTCTCTTCTGCCTCATGAGAAACCAGTATTGACATATGATATAGTTCCATCTGTGATAAACAAAGATTTTTTTGTGTGTGTTTATAGCAAAGATTTCTAATCAGTGTAGCTTGAACAATTAAATTCAAAAAGCATGGTTCCTTATTTATTTATTTTATAAAATTGCTCCTCATGTAATTATTGCCTCTAGGCAGCACACAGTAATACAATTGGGGAAAACAACAACAACAACACTAAACTAAACCAAACCAAAATCAGCAACCAAAATCAACATATAATAAATACATAATTAAGTCTAGTTGTAATAGCACAGATGGTTTATCTACCATCCTGATCTAGCATATAAGAGAAAAGGCACAGCTCTAGAGAAGGCCAATAAAATCAAGGCTATCTCAACAAGGCATGTCAGTGGTAGTGGGCCGGGCAGAGCTCATTCCAAAAGTAAGTCCCTTAAGGTGGCATTCCTTCATAAAAGGGGCTAGTATTGATATTTGTAGCTCAGGGTTCAAATGGTTGTTTTCTTTCAGATGTTTCATTACCATAGTAGAATAGAATAGAGTAGAATAGAATAGAATTCTTTATTGGCCAAGTGTGATTGGACACACAAGTAATTTGTCTTGGTGCATATGCTCTCAGTGTACATAAAAGAAAAAGATACATTTGTCAGGAATCATAGTAGCACTGATAATTATACAGAGTTTGGATAATAATAGTAATTATTATTATTTATTAGATTTGTATGCCGCCCCTCTCCGAGGACTCGGAGCAGCTCACAACAAGAAAAAAACAGTACAAATCCAATATTTTTTTAAAAAAACAGTTTAAAACCCTTAATATAAAAACAATCATACATCTCATGAGTCCGCGGAGAGGGGCGGCATACAAATCTAAATAATAATAATAATAATAATAATAATAATAATAATAATAATAATAATAAAAGTAGACCATACCTAAAGTGGAAACGGCCCAGGGGAATCAATTTTCCCATGCCTGATGGCAGAGGTGGGTTTTGAGGAGTTTGCGAAAGGCAAGGAGGGTGGGGGCAGACCTAATCTCTGGGGGGAGTTGATTACAGAGGGTGGGGCCACCACAGAGAAGGCTCTTCCCCTGGGTCCCGCCAGATGACATTGTTTCGTCGACGGGACCCAGAGAAGGCCAACTCTGTGGGACCTAACTGATTGCTGGGGTTCGTGCGGCAGAAGGCGGTCCTGGAGATATTCTGGTCCGATGCCATGAAGGGCTTTATAGGTCATAACCAACACTTTGAATTGTGACCAGAAACTGATTGGCAACCAATGCAGACTGCGGAGTGTTGGTGTAACAGGGGCATACCTAGGGAAGCCCATGATTGCTCTCACAGCTGCATTCTGCACGATCTGAAGTTTCTGAACACTCTTCAGAGGTATCCCCATGTAGAGAGCATTACAGTAGTCGAACCTCGAGGTGATGAGTGCATGAGTGACTGTGAGCAGTGACTCCCGGTCCAGATAGGGCCGCAACTGGTGCACCAGGTGAACCTGGGCAAATGTCCCCCTTGCCACAGCTGAAAGATGGTTCTCTAATGTAAGCTGTGGATCGAGGAGGACGCCCAAGTTGTGGACCCTCTCTGAGGGGGTCAATAATCCCCCCCAGGGTAATGGACGGACAGATGGAGTTGTCCCTGGGAGGCAAAACCCATAGCCACTCCATCTTATCAGGGTTGAGTCTGAGTCTGTTGACACCCATCCAGTCCCTAACAGCCTCCAGGCACGGGCACATCACTTCCACTGCTTCGTTGACTGGACATGGGATGGAAATGTACAGCTGGATATCATCAGCGTACTGATGATTCCTCACCTCATGCCCCTGGATGCCCCAGTGGTTTCATGTAGATATTGAATAGCAGGGGGGAGAGGACTGACTCCTGAGGCACCCCACAAGGGAGAGATCTAGAGGTTGACCTCTGACCCCCCACTAACACCGACTGCAACCGACCGGAGAGGTAGGAGGAGAACCACTGAAGGACAGTGCCTCCCACTCCCAACTCCTCCAGCAGGTGCAGAAGGATACCATGGTCGATGGTATCAAAAGCCGCTGAGAGGTCAAGAAGCACCAGGACAGAGGATAAACCCCTGTCCTGGGCTCGCCAGAGATCATCCATCAACGTGACCAAAGCAGTTTCCATGCTGTAGTCGGGCCTGAACCCTGACTATTGAGGACCTAGATAAGAAAACAGTCAATCTCAAGCACAGCAAGGACTTTCAAGGGACTTTCAAGTCCCCTCAAAGGACTTTCAGCATGCCCATCCTGTGACAAAAAAAGACAACTGCTTTTTTCTGTTAAAATTATTTCTACATATTGTAGTCCTTCCAAATATGTTAGTTTTTTAATCTCATTTTATCTCGAGTCATCTCTTGCTGGAGATGTGCTTCCGAGAAGGTAAGAAGAGGAGGATGTTAGTCAGAGAAGTTTATGTTAGAGCATGTGTTGCATATTTCAGCAAGTGGTGAGCAATTACTAATCTTGAAAAAAGCTAATTTTGTTTATAGTCATGAAACGAATAGATAAATGTTTGGAACCTTAGATACGATGAACAGTTACAAAATTTGTTTATATTTGAACTTTATATATTTTTCTTTCTTTATTCTTACTTCACTCTTTCTCTTTTTCCCTATCCTTGTATTTGAGTGCATAAGAGAACGTACTCATTCTCTTTTTTCTTTAAATTTACTTTGCATTAGGTTTTACTGTTATAAATAATTAGTGACACACTCTATGTGTGTGTAAGGAAAAAATTAAATAAGATGAGAATGAGTTAAGGAGTGAATAGGGGATTACTGAAAAATCACTGAATAGTAGACTAAACTAAAAAGTTGAGAAAACACCCCGAAAATAGGCAATAGCAAATAATACCATATTGCTGCCAAAACCCGCTATTATGAATGTGTATTCACCAGGAGTTGAGCTCAGCTGAATGGAATCTTTACTTTTATTGTACATTAGTATTTGGCTGGGAGGTAGAGAAGCTGTAGCCATAGATGCTGCAAGTACTGTAATTGCCAACATTGCGGTTTGTAAGGGATTCTAAGAGCTCTACAGCAGGATTAAAACTTCCTGCCCCAACTTTTTTTTTTTTTTAAAAAAAGTTTCTTCAAGACAATTTTGATTCCAGGCAAGTTTTCCCAAATTTTTTCTTCCTAGGGCAGAGAGATTTCCTGGCCTAAAGAAGTAATGGAACAGATATAACAACCATGAGCTAGAACAGTTAAATTGAGAACAAAATTAATATACTAAAAAGATATACTGAGACAGCAAACTCGTATAAAAATTAAAGGCATAGAAATAAAAACAGAAAATCAGTTAATGACTACCAATTTCACATAGGTAAATTTACAAAGTAATATTGTACAGATGCCTAGTTTTGAGGTTCTTAGAAATCTAGTATCTGGGCTAGGAATAGTCTGAGTCAAAGAAAAATGGCTCAGACCCAAGTGAACCATGAGCAATAAATGTTTTAATTTTCATTACAACATCGTAAATCAATAGAAGTTGTTGCCAATACTGTCATTTAAGATGTTCTTGGTCATTGACAAAAAGGGAAAAATTAATTAATTGAATCATTGCTCTTTTAAAAAAATATGGCACTCAATTGTAGAAAGATCAAAGAGAATTTATCTTTGATAATTGTGGGAAGTGCAATAGATTAATTAGTGGCAAGTTGACAATTATCAAAGTGACACGTTAAATTAATTGTAGCAAAAACTTTCCCACAATACTTATAAAATAGACCATTGTAGGTATAAATGTAAAAGCTGCAAGGATGTATTTACATTTCTAAGCATTGCTAACTTGTGAAGCTATGAAGCTGATTATTGAGTTATAATAGTAAAGTAAAATGTTATTTAAAAGAGGATAATAAATGTTACAGCAACCAAAACCAGCTAGCAGAAAGAGAAAAACAACCTGAAGGCAGTGACATAAATTCAACAATATGAAGACAATCCAGATGCATATCCAATATTCTGTGATTGCAAAAAATTTATAATCCCAACAGGGTAATAAACGTAATGAAAAAGGAATGGGTTAAAGTATTGAAAAGAGAAAATCCAACTTCATTCTAGCATTAAAAAATTTTGATTGAAGGAAGATCTGCTGTTTATCTGATGAAAATTTTCAAGTAATCTCAGCTATCATTCATGCTGTTATACAATCCCATAGAGTTGGCCTTCTCTAGTCCCATCAGCCAAGCAATGTTGCCTGGCGGTGCCTAGGAGAAGAGCCTTCTCTGTGGTGGCTCCAGTCCTTTGGAATCAACTCCCCCCGGAGATTCACATCGCCCCCATTCTCCTGGCTTTACAAAAAGGTTTTAAAAGCACCTTTGCCAGTAGGCCTGGGGCCATTGAGCATTGATATTCTGCTCCAGTTGATAGCATGACAGTGTTTGGAATTAATCTGGTTGAATGGTTTTAAATTGTTGTGGTTTTAGATTTAGGTTTTATACTTGGTTTTTTAAATTTTGTATTGTATTGATTTTATCCTGTAAGCCACCTTGAGTCCCTTGGAGAAGGGTGGCCTAGAAATCCAAGTTATTAAATAAAAATAAATAAATTTAATAGGAGTACTCAGTGAAGGGCTACAAAAACTTTTACTACCACACTGTGGGCGTGACATTTTTGTGGGTGTGGCTTGCTGGCCATGTGACCAGGTGGGAGTGGCTTGATGATCATGTGACTGGAGTGGCTTAAAGGTCATGTGGCTGGCTTAAAGGAGGCCAACTAAACATCCAAAATATTTTTATTTATTTATTTATTTATTTATTTATTTACTCACTCACTCACTCACTCACTCACTCACTCACTCACTCACTCACTCATTCATTCATTCATTTATTAGATTTGTATGCCGTCCCTCTCCGTAGACTATTTAATTCTATGTATATATGCCATATGTGTACTGTATATACATATTACACACAGGCACACATTTACTGTGATAGGAAAAACATACCCAGAGCCCAGAAGTTTGCTACCAATACTGTGTACTGTGACCGTACCCGTAGGAGCCCTGGGAGTACTAGTCAGCATAGACAAAGACTGTGTCTTTGGGGATTATGGAAATTGTATTTAACTGTATATGAAATAGACCAGCTTAGTAAAAGCTGAGCAGAGCAACCAGAAACGGTCAACATCTGGAGATACTAATCTGGGGAGACCTGATTTGCACAATAAATCGAGATGATTCTAATGGTATTTTCATCATCCTTTTCTATTGTTTAGTGTTTTTGTCAAGCCCCTTTTTAGATTGCTTGGTGTCCTGCAAATATTCTTGCTTATAGAGAAATACATTTAAGAATTACTAAGTATTTTCTTTAACAAATAATAAAATTGATAAACGAGAAATCAGCTTTAAGATTTTCAGTTTGTTTCTTGTTCAAGATTTATTAGGTGAAGCTTTTTTTTTTCTGAAATCCTGGATTTTCTTTAGATAGCCTTTCAGTGCTATGCTAAAACAACACAGATGTTCATTGTTCATATTCAGTATCATAAGGACTGATTTTTCTGCAATTCAACTTTGTGCTTCAGGAATGTACTTCTAATTGCACAGAGTATGTTCTGAATTTTTTTTTGTCTCCTGGAATGAATTATTAAAACAATGGCATGTAATTGTGTTAATTTCTCAGAGGACTTTTGTTGCTTTAAAAAAATATCTGCATGAATTGGGGTTCTTTTGCTTTTAAAAATATGGCAAAAATACAATTCAGTCGAATATATTATTCCGTTGATGGAATTGATGGTTACGGATTGTATCAGCAGCATTTTATTTTTTATTTCTGTTGGGTTTTTATTAAACAGGGGGAAGAAACATATAAACTGTGTATCATGGTAAATAAAATTTCCATGAAAAAAGAGACAGATTGAAAAGGGGGGAAAAACTATCTATTGTTTTTGAGCCTGCATACATATTTAATATTGTTGTCTGGGTAACAGTATAAAAGCCTTTGACTCAACAAAGAAAGATTGATTGTTATGTTGCTAAGTTTGTGCACTTTGCCTTTTCTCTTTTTTTATATTGTCCCAATCATTATGGTTAGTAATTTGCTGGTATTGATTAATAACTGCAGAAAGTAGAACAGAATTATAGAACACTACCCATATTAGAGCATACAGTATATTGATTTAATTTGCACGTAGCTTTGTGCTCAGCAAGATAGGATGAGCAATTCTTGCTGTTATTTTAGATTGGGTACAATAATGTATAATTGTCTTCTATATATAAACCCTATTATCTGCCACTCCCTGATCCTATCAATGTTTTTGCCCTACAACAGTAGAGTTGTTACAGGTGCTTTTCTCAGTTCACTGTGTTTGTCAGGATTAAATGATACAACCCAATTTAAATATGAAGCATTTGTAGTTAGATCCTGTTTCTAAATAGGCTTTTGTCTCTCAAAAAACAAAAAACCTTTTATGGTCAGAATCTTTTGAATAGGATATGTTTCCAGCCCAAAATCTTCCATTTCAAGTTTGAAATATTTCTTTAGTTTCAAATGAGCTTTTGCCACTTGACTAGAAGTGTTTCGAGCTGTTCAAGCAGACTGTTTCAATCCCAGAAAAAATTGGAATGTCTGGAACTATCCATTCTAAGCTAAAACAAAAACAGTATTTAGAGCTCAAATTGTTTCAAATTTGAAATGCTATTTATTTATTTATTATTTAGATTTGTATGCCGCCCCTCTCCGCAGACTCGGGGCGGCTCACAGCACGACACAACAATTCATAACAAATCCAAATATAATTTAAAATATTTAAAAAAGAACCTCATTTTACTAACAAACACACACACAAACATACCATGCATAAATTGTACATGCCCGGGGGAGGTGTTTCAGTTCCCCTATGCCTGATGACAAAGGTGGGTTTTAAGGAGTTTACGGAAGGCAGGGAGAGTAGGGGCAGTTCTAATCTCTGGGGGGAGTTGGTTCCAGAGAGTCGGGGCCGCCACAGAGAAGGCTCTTCCCCTGGGGCCCGCCAACCGACATTGTTTAGTTGACGGGACCCGGAGAAGGCCCACTCTGTGGGACCTAATCGGTCGCTGGGATTCGTGCGGCAGAAGGCGGTCTCGGAGATATTCTGGTCCAGTGCCATGAAGGGCTTTAAAGGTCATAACCAACACTCTTATGTTCTCTTATTAGACTGTATACCTTGCTTGATCAATCTTCAGAATAACCTAACAGATCAATTTCAACAATCGGGCTTTACTATGAATCCATTATAGTACTGATTGTTATTAATGCCATTATTCCATCACACTGGATGCTTCTCCTGTCATTAAGAAGCAAGGGACAGCTCCTAGGAAATATAGTAATGGTTGCTCATAATTAAAAATGGCAAACCTTATGGACTGAGAAGAATATAGTCTGAAAGAATGGCCATGGGAGAATATGTCTTACACACATTTTTGAACCACAAGTCCCCAAGATTAGTCCATCTGCTTCATGATTTGTAGTGCGCCAAGAACCATAAAAGTGATGTTTTGTTCTGTTTTATTTCTGCTCTGTCTATCTTTTATTTTTTTATTTTGTATTTGAACTAAAAAAGTTTTTTTTTATATTTTTCTTCCCTTTCTTCTCCACAGTCCAAATTTTGTTTTTTCCTGTTTTTTCTTTAATTTTTGTACTATTTCTTAATAAAGTTGTAATTAAACTTTATATATGTTTTGGGGAAAAGATTTCTATAGAATAAAAAATGAAAAAAGAGAGAGAAAAAAAGAAAAGAAAAATAGCATAAGAAGATGAAAAAAAGAAACCAAAGCTAAATGATTTAAATGATTTCTGACCTTTTTTAGTAGATAATTGCACTTGTATCATCAGTCCTCCCTTTTAGATATTATACGTCAATTTAGCACCTTATTTAATCCACATATTTCTTTATCTTCAAATCCATAATCATTTAGCAAAAAAAGTCCATGTAAAGTTTTCAATCTTTCAGAAAAGCTTTGTTTTTCTTTGACCAAACAAGCCAGTTTTGCCATTTGTGTGATTTTTTTCAATTCAAATCTATCTCTCTACTATAGATATTGCAGTATTCCCCTTTCATTGTTCTTACAATAATTTTGCTATAGTTGCCCTATACAAAATCAGCCTACCATGAGCAATGTTCCCTCTAATTTTTTGGGGGGGTGGGCGGAAAAGTATAGTGTCTGAGCGGCAGTCCCTTCGGGACTGGGCGGCACAGAAATAATAAACAAACAAACAAACAAACAAACAAACAAACAAATAAAAAACCCACCCTGTTTTGCCTCAGAGAATTTCAAAATAAAATACTGTACTGTGTGTCTATAACAGTGAGCTCATAATAGGGCAACTCTATCAATATCAAAATGCCACTTAAACAGTTGAGCTAGTTTCAAACTAGATTTTGATTTTCTTTCTCTCTTCCTTACTCCCATTATTTTTCTTTCTCTTTTCCTTCCTCTCTTTTTTCTATCTGTTTCTCTCTCTTCCTCTCTTCCTCTCTCTCTCCTTCCCTCTCACTCTTTCCCTCTCGGCTTCTGGGCAGGTTTGGAAAACTCTGAGTTGATGATGATTTTTAAGTGAGCGATTGCTCACTGCTCAGCTTAGAGGGAACTATGACCATGAGTCAAGAAGTCTAAACTACTTTTATTGAGATTGGCTCTAATAACAGAATCTTGTGCTGTACCTATCCTTTATTTATTGTTCTGTGATTAAGGAAATATCTTTCTGAGTAGCTCCTAAAGATTATCTAGATTTTCTAGAGTTTAACAATTTTTCAGGCTCTTTTTGTGTAGGGATCATCTTCTGCATCTAGAATAGAACAGAACAGAATTGGCCAAGTCTGATTACACACACAAGGCATTTGTCTTTGGTGTACATAAAATAAAAGATACATTTGTCAAGAATCACGAGGTACAACACTTAATGATTGTCATAGGGGTCAACTAAGCAATGAAGAAACAATTAATATTAATAATATTCAATCTTGTCAAATATCTGTCACCATCCCCCCCAAAAAAAGAATTAAAAACTTTCCCCCCCCCATTTTATATGTAATTTAATTTGAAGTTATATAGATACTCTCTAGAAATGCCATTTGGCAACTTGACCATTCGTTCTCAGCAGTTTCTGATATATGCTGTTTCCAAGCTTTATTCTGTCCTGTTGCAAGGATCCTAAGATCTGTAACATCTAACAAAACAGAAAACCATGATGTGACCAACATCTGAAGCTATAACATAGTCCAGTTATATAGCCTGATCAAAATTTTAATATAATAATTAGCACTTTCCCATCTTGATGGAGGAAAAATTATCCAGGGAAGTAAATTGTTTCATATGAAATAATTTTTAAATGCCTGATTTTTACACGGCTGATTGGAGACCTTTAGTAGCAAAGTATTTTTGGGCGTCCTCCTCAATCCACAGTTCACATTAGAGAACCATCTTTCAGCTGTGGTGAGGGGGGCATTTGCCCAGGTTCGCCTGGTGCACCAGTTGCGGCCCTATTTGGACCGGGACTCACTACTCACAGTCACTCATGCCCTCATCACCTCGAGGTTCGACTACTGTAATGCTCTCTACATGGGGCTACCTTTGAAAAGTGTTCAGAAACTTCAGATCGTGCAGAATGCTGCTGCGAGAGCAGTCATGGGCTTCCCTAGGTATGCCCATGTTACACCAACACTCCGCAGTCTGCATTGGTTGCCGATCAATTTCTGGTCACATTTCAAAGTGTTGGTTATGACCTTTAAAGCCCTTCATGGCACTGGACCAGAATACCTCCGAGACCGCCTTCTGCCGCATGAATCCCAGCGACTGATTAGGTCCCACAGAGTGGGCCTTCTCCGGGTCCCGTCAACTAAACAATATCGGTTGGCGGGCCCCAGGGGAAGAGCCTTCTCTGTGGTGGCCCTGACTCTCTGGAACCAGCTCCCCCCAGAGATTAGAACTGCCCCATCCCTCCTCGCCTTTCGCAAACTCCTTAAAATCCACCTTTGTCATGAGGCATGGGGGAACTGAGATATCTCCCCCGGGCCTATACAATTTATGTATGGTATGCTTGTGTGTATGTCTGTTTAATAATGGAGTTTTTAATATTTTATATTGTAAATTATTAGATTTGTTATAAACTATTTTTATTGTGTTGTGAGCTGCCCCGAGTCTACGGAGAGGGGCGGCATACAAATCTAATAAATAAATAAATAAATAAATAATAAATTTTTCCCCATCTGCCATGGGTTTGAGTTCACTGTTGCCCTCAACATCCTTTATGTTCTTCACCAAACCTTCTGCTTACCATCTCTGAGACTAAAAATATCACTCCCTGATAATTTAGTTTTCTTAAACATTTGGCCTGTTTATTGTAGAAATCCAGCCTCCAGTTTCAGCCTGTTTTGAAAGCAAAACTCCTTGACAATGTTGGCATGGCTCTGAAATTCTGCTTGTGTAAATGTTGAATTCCTGCATTCCTGACTAGTGTGAAAATTATTTCACTTGGAGCAGTTATTTGGGGAGATTGCACCTTCTTTAAAAATACGATTATCACTGGCCAAAAAAGATTGACTTTCTTGGAAGAACATTCAGAATGTTTCTGAATTGCTTTGTTGCCATCTGTGGGAGAAATACCAGATGGAAATAATAGGGAATGAAGAGCACATCTCTTACAGTGGGAACCGAAATCACAAACACTGCTTATGAGCACTGGCAAATCATCCAGATAGTGCATTCTTATGTAGATTCATTTAAAGGCTCATTTTTGAACAAAGCTACCCCAAACTTAGAGAATGTGTCCAAAGTCCAGGAACCATAGTTCATGTAGAATGGAAATTTGGCAAATTTTAGAAAACAAATTGTGACATAAAAATTATTGTAAAACAATTCATGACATAATATGAGTCTGGAAAACATTTCCCGTGTTGTGTTTTGTGTTATGCATGGACTATTTTAAAGGCAGATATATCTCTGAATGCGTCTAACAAATACAGTGAAGGCTGTATATTACAGGCAGATCCTCAATATTTAATGGACCAAAATTTAACCAGTCATTTAATGGTCATTTGAAGTTATGATGGCCTCAGAAAAAATGCTTTACAGCCTACGAACCATTCCCAAACATTGTAAAATGTTGTAAATCTCCTCTCCCTGTCATGTAACTGTCTTTTGTGCACTTAGTGACTGGCTCACATTTAAAACTGGTTGCAGTACTTTGTAGTCATGTGATCACAATTTATAATATTTTCTCTCATATTTCCCCCCCCCCCCAAATGCCCATTGGAGTAGATTTAACAACTGTGTGATTCGAATAATGATTGCTATAAAATGGTTGAAAAATTGTGGCTAATCCTATTAGTACTACCTCTATTTACAACACAACATCCAATGTTAATTGTGGTTGCAATTTGATGACTACCTATAGAGGTTACGTCATGGTTAAAGGCATTGACAAATTTGTTAAGGAAATGTCTTTGAAAAGATAAGTTAGGGGGTTATGAGTTGTCTAATAAACTCCAAACCTGTTTTGAACAGATTGCAAGAACAAATTTCAACTGATTTCATTTTCCTACAAAATTTAAAATATCATTTCCATTATCAGTATGGCTCTCTCTATATACTTGCCCTTTTAAGTACTGTATATAGAAAATATGTAACTGTTTTAATGTCTGAAATTAGAGGTAAGTTTCGACCAGTTCTCCCAAACTGCTAGCAAACTGTTGCTGACATCACTATGATGTCACAGAACTTGTTTGGTCGGTGCTGCTTTGTGGCCACCGCCATTTATTTTTATTTTTAATTTTTTAATTTTTTCCCCCAAAAGGGGCCCAAACGAAGTACTGAGTACATATGCATGCTTATACTTTTTAGAGGTCCAATATTGTTCTGTGTACAATTCTTTTTTTTTTTATTGATTGCAGGTAATGTTCTAATTTTCTGAGATGGGAGATTTGGGGTTTTCATGCTGTACCCCATAATCATCACAATTATGACAAAGGACAGCTTGAACTATCTTGCCTTGAGTGTTATGAGTATCTCCCATATATTAAGTTTCACCTTTTAAGTTACATTACTGAAATAAATGAAAAATTCTAATTTTTCGAGTTTTACCTGTATATTGGTTATCACTATCAGGAAGTTAGTTTTAGTTTTAGGTTACTTCTCTCTTCTATTTCCTCTTGTTTTGCCTTCTGCTTCTTTGGAAAATACATTGCCCCCCCCACTCTTTGTGCCAGTCCCTTAAAAACCTGTTGCCTATTATACTCTTGGACAAAGCGTGTGAGCCATTTCCTCCTTTCAGTGGTTCATAAAAGTACCTGTACATCTATAGTATGTAGATCATAAAGTTGAAAAAAGATAAACAACATTTTTACAGAATATGGCTGGATGTGACAAGGAATGGTTTGGAGGGGAACGGCCAGGTAAGGCACCCTTTGACATAAATGACATTAAGTTGGCCATGTCCACCCAATCACATGACCACCAAGCCTTGCCTGCCATGTGTCCATGAAGCTCTTCTCTGGCCATTCATTTCCTGCTTCTCTTTTTCTACATCATTAATCAACAGGAATATTATTCTGTGTAATAGTACATGCATATCAACAGTTACATATCTTAAAGCAGTGTTTTTCAACGAGTGTGCCGCGAGACATGGTCAGGTGTGCCGCGAAACTCAGAGAAAGAAAACAAGAGAGAGAGAAAGAAAGAAAGAGAAAGAGAACAAGAGAGAAAGAAAGAAAGAAAGAAAGAGAGAAAGCAAGAGAGAGAAAGAAAGAAAGAAAGAAAGCAAGAAAGAGAGAGAGAAAGAGAGGAAGGGAAGGTGGGAGAGAGAAAGAGAGCAAAAAAGAAGAAAGAAGGAAGAGAGAAAGAAAGAGGGATGGAGAGAGAGAGAAAAAGAGGAAGGGAGAGAAAGAGGGAGAGAGAAATAGAGCAAAAGGGAGGAAGAGAGATAATTTTTTTGTCCAATATTTTTTTAGCCGCCCCCCCCCCCCCCCCCACTCAATGTGCCCCATGGTTTTGTAAATGTAAAAAATGTGCCGCGGCTCAAAAAAGGTTGAAAATCACTGTCTTAAAGCACCACCAATTTTTGCTTGGTATGGGCTGTAGCAGAATTCAGTTCCAGAAAATCCCAAAGCTAAAATTAGTAACCTTGTTCTGAATTGTTTCGCGTTGTTCCTTCCAGGCTCAATTCATCTTTGTCTCTCATTGGCAGAAGTCATGAAAATTATTACTGATATCAAGATTTCTGAGCTTACACCAACTTGAAGCAAGAGCTTCTAATGTCTGTGCAATAATGACAACAAACTCTATGGGATCAATTTTGGGAAGCTCATTCGATACTCATTGTGTTACTTTATCTTTTCTCTCTCTTGATGTAATGATTTTGTAGCCATTAAATTAATAGTAACCAATTATTTTCCATCTTCAGCTTGTAATGGCTTGCTAAGCAATTGGCAGTGCCTGCCTGGATTTTTCTGAGCTCAAGATGAAGCTGTTTGGAACTTTGAATTTGAAGAGTCCTTGGCTTTCAAATGTCTCAGAGATCTTCCTAGGATTGACCTCCCCCCCTTTTTACATGTATCTGACATAAGAAACAAAAAATGGACACAATATGTTGCACCCAGCTTTTGTCATTTAATCAATTTGACTCAGGATTTTGACAACCTTGCTTTGGGATTTCTTCAGTCAGACTTCTTGCTTTTGGTTCTTTCTAATTAAACACATGCCTATAAAGGTAATTGATGAGCAGATACTCAAGATCTTGTGGTCTTGTTCTAGAGGTTTGTGGTTGGATAATTAAGATGAGCCGTGGTGGCACAGTCGTTAGAATACAGTACTGTACTGCAGGCTACTTCTACTGATCGCTGGCTGCCAGCAGGTTGGCAGATCGATTCTCACCAGGTTCAAGTTTGACTCATCCTTCCATCCTTCCGAAGCAGGTGAAATTATCCAGATGGTTGGGGGCAGTATGCTGACTCTAAAATAAACTGCTTAGAGAAGGCTGTAAAACACTGTGAAGTTGTATATAACTCTAAGTGCTATTGCTATCAGTTCAATTCCCCTCTCCATGTTGTAATTTAACAATTCATCTTAATAATGGAATGGGATGGGAAGGTGTTGTGATTCAGCCTGAGGCTCTTCAGGGACCGGCTGGAGCTCTGCCGGATCCATGCCCAGAGGAAGAGGACAGTGACCAGGAGGGGGAGGACCAGGCAGACGGGGGAGAGGAACGTCAGGAGGAGGAGGGAGAGCAGCCTGAGACCCCCGGGGGGGGGGCCTCTCCCCAGCTAGTAGCCTGGATTCATTGGATGAAGACGCACAGGCTATAATAGACATGCGGCAGAGACATGCAGCTCAAAGAAGGGGCCAATTAGAAAGATATTTCCATCCCTGAATTGGCAACAGCTGGGTTTGGGTGTGGTTCTCCTCAGCAGGGTTGAAAAGGCAGGCCCGCCTTTACAGTCTCGTGGAGAGTTATCAACTGGGAGTCCTGTGACCTTGCTTCGATTCTTGGTGTCTCTGATTTTGGCTTGTGGCCTAGAAGCCTGGAAGACTTGGGGGAGGCTTGGGTTTTATTATCTCCAGAGTTGTTTTTGCCAGCAAGAATCCTGTTTTATTGCCTGGCCTTCGTGAAACCTCTGTGAAACTGCATCGTGTTCCTGTCTGTAAGAACAGTTTTTGTTACCTGTGTTTGCTTTCTAGTATATAAACTGCCATTGCTTTTTACCAGTGTGTCTGCTACTCTTTTTGGTTGGTGTTGGCGTCTGGGGGGATCCAGACAGAACAGGAAGGGATGGGATGGAATGGAATGGAATAGAACATAATTTTTTATTGGTCAACTGTGATTGGACACAGATTGGAATTTGTCTTTAGTGCATATGCTCTTAATGTATATATAAACAGCAAGTAATAGTCATAGATAATAAACCATAGTTACCATCATTAATTATGTTACAAACAACAATTGATAAATCACAAGAAACCAATAAGAGATGATAGTAGGAAAGATGAGAAGATGAGAAAAGATGAGAAGTGAGACAGTGCTGTGGGAATTCATTGTTCAGCAGAATGATGGCACAGGGGAAAAAAAAAACTACCTTTGTGTCTAGTTGTTTTGGCCTGCAGTGCTCTATAGCAGCAACCTAAGGAGAGAAATTGAAATAAATGATGTCCATGAAGTGAGAAATCTGTAAATATTTTCTCAGCCCGCTTTTTGGTTCATACATTATACAGATCGTCAATAGAAAGCAGACTGGTGATTTTTTTTTCTGCAATCCTAACTATTCATTGAAATCTGTACTTGTTTTTTTTTAATTGTTGTACCAAACCAGACAGTTATTTAGGTACAAATGACAAGTTCAACCATCCTCTGTAGAACTGCATACGCAGCTCCTTGGAAAGTCTGAACATTCTCAGTTAATCCAGGAAGAACATTCTACTCTGGCTTATTGAATTAATAATAATAATAATAATAATAATAATAATAATAATAATAATAATTATTATTATTATTATTATTATAAGATTTGTATGCCGCCCCTCTCCAAGGACTCGGAGTGGTTCACAACAAGTAAAACATCATATACAAATCCAATGTTAAAACAGTTTTAAAAAATCCCTATTAAAAACAATCATACAACCCAAACACACCATACATAAAGTCAAGACAGCTAGCTGAGATATAGTCGGTTTTCTTTTGGTAAAAAAAATTGATGTCAGTTCAGAGGGTGTTCTGGAGGCATTTTTGATCTTACTATACTATCAATCTCTATATGTATACTCTAAAAATTAAACAATTGATAAAAACCAAAAATGATTGAAAGAAGAAAAAGTTCTGTTGAGCAGTGTGTGGTTATAGATAAATAAATATGTAATTTTAAAGAAATAATAACCATTTTAAACATTCATATTATGAATATAACATATGTATTGGCAAACATAATATATAAGAAATGATTTATATTGCTTCAGTTCAGTTCAGAACTTGGAATGCAAAGGCTAACTGATGAAGATTCAAAATAAAATTATAAGTAATATAGTTATACATTAAACTATGTCTTTAAGCAAGAACTCAGACATAATAGTGCTCTGGATATTATTAACATTTATGACTTCCCTTGTAAAAAGTCAAGTGCACATGTGTTTGCTATAAAATACTCTTTGGAACCTAATTGTATACTGTTTTGTGTGCCATCATTTTTATCCAGAGAGTGGGTTTATGTTTCAAACCACAGGTGTGTTTTATTCTTAAACATGTTTTCTGCCTAGTTCCTCATCTCCTCAGCAGCTGTGCTGTAGGATTGTTTCAACCTCTGCCTTTCAGTTTTTGAAAATCACAAAGAAAGTTTTGCTTGTGAAGAACTGTTCTAGTGAGAATTATTCTTGTATTTTAGCTTTAAAAACCCTATCTGGTTCTTCTGAGGAGGAAACAATCATGTTTTGCCTCTTTCCTGATAAGAGATGATGTATCAATACTTTATTTTTAAATATTGTAGTCTGGCAATCAATGAATATTTAATTTAATTCAGCAACTACAAAGAAATTTAGCTACCTGTGACTAGTCCCTGATTGTAGTATTGATTCTGTCAGGTCAGTTCTTTGATTGAGTTAGATAGCTCAGAAGTGATTTGCCATTGTCTCTTTCCTAGGATTGAAAGGGTGTAGGTCAACCCAAGTCACCTATTCAGCTTTGTGCCCAAGGTTGGATACAATTCTCAGCCTCTTGGTTTCTATTTCAATGGCTTAATCTCTAGACCAAAGGAGATAACTTAAGCTAAGAAGATCATTAATGTGCTACAGTGGTTTGAGCAATCGGTTAAATCACCAATTCCTTGACAAACAGAACGGATAACAGTTTCCAGAAAGCAGTTGTAACAAAAATAAGAAAGTACAGATAAACCTCACTTAATATCCTTTATTCAGCAAACATTTGAAGTTACAACGGTGCTGAACAAAGAGATTTAGGGCCATCTTGAAATTCTGATTGTTGCGGTGTCCCTGTGTGCTGCTGTTTAGTCCATTTGAACTAGAGGCAGGTTCCTCCCAGTTTGGTCTGGTTTGCCCGAACAGGTAGCGATCTGCTAGTGATGTCACAATGACATCATAGAACTGGTTTGGTCAGTGCTGGTCCATGGGTGCCACCATCTTTTTTTTAAAAAATTCAGATTATTTTTCTCCAGATATTTTTTTTGCATTTCCCTCCCACTTTTTCCCCGTTCAGTACACGCACAAAAGGTGAGTTCACAACACTGTGCATATGGTCCCCATCTTGTTTTCACCTTTTTTTGGGGGGGGGGTTGCCATTGTGTAAGCATGCATATACGAAGCGCGCATATGGTCATGTAGCACAAGAGGAAGTGAACCGGCAGTGAGGTAAGTTAGAACCGACCCCACAATGAGCCGGGATGGCGCAGCAGATAGATTGCTGTACTGCAGGCTACTGAAGCTGACTGTAGATCTGTAGGTTAGCAGTTCAAATATCATCACCAGCTCACGGTTGACTCAGCCTTCCATCCTTCTGAGGTGGGTAAGATGAGAACCCGGATTGTGGGGGCAATATGCTGGCTCTGTTAAAAAGCGCTATTGCTAACATGTTGTAAGCCGTCCTGAGTCTAAGGAGAAGGGAGACATAAAAATCAATCAATCAATCAATCAATCAATCAAACAAACAAACAAACAAACAAACAAACAGTAAATAAATAAATAAATAAATAGTCCATCTTAAATTTTCTGACCAGAATTTTGAAGGCTCCTTGTTTGTAAATATCATATCAACATTTAGAAGCATTGATACCTTTTCAACTCTTCAAAGTCCAAATTTAGTATTTAATGTATTTAATAAATAGAAACAGAGAAGATTGACGGCAGAAAAAGACCTCTTGGTCCATCTAGTCTGCCCTTATACTATTTCCTGTATTTTATCGTAGGATGGATATATGTTTATCCCAGGCAAACAAGCAAACAAACAAACAAATAAACAAAAAATAAACAAACAAACAAACAAACAAATACCTGCATTTATAACTGCCTTTTGGCTTATCTTCTTCTCACTGTTGTCAGCTGATCCTGCCTGTTGCCAATGCCGCCGCCGCTGCCACCCCTCCTCCTGCTTGGTGGCTGCTGCTGTTGAACATGATTGATCTGCCACACACTAGACAGAGGAAGAGGCTGCCCCGCTGCAGAAGCGGGTGGGATTGCCTTCTTATTAAATTGCGGAACCCTGGCTGGCCCTTGTGGAACCCTTGTGTTCCGGGGAACCCTGGTTGAAAAGCACTGCTCCAGACCTCAATTTGAAGGACAAGGTGCCAAACAAACCCTCTCTGCATCGGCATGAAGGAAGGGGCAGAAAAAAAAGTGTTTACCAGTACAGTAATGTTTCATGGTGTGGTGGACAATTGGGCAGCAGGGGAAGCTGGTGGCAGGAGTAGGCTGTCAACAAAGGGGCAATGACGAGACATAGGTGGGTAAGGAGAATTGAAGAGAAGGCAATTCCTTATTTTGCTAAACCTTGTGCATAGACAGGATCAAGCAAGGAATAGCTTGGGTCCTCACCTAACAAATGATGGAATTCATGTAACAACAGTAATAGGCATCATTGGGATTGTCATTGTTAAATAGTGCAGTCGTGTGACTTGCACTTTATAATCAAATTGCTTAGCAGTGGAAATTCTGATCCCAAGTACTGATGCAACTCAAGAACTACCTGAATGTTGTTAGCCCTCAAAGGTGTTTTCATACTAGCAATAGTAGAAACCAAAATGGACAATATTTTATTGACCCAATGGCATTAATATTGCGCCGGACAGAGAATGAAACTCGAACACAAGAGCTGGATGAAAATGGGTCACTTTATTGATTACAGTAATAGACCTGTAGAGGGTGCTAAATGGGGTGAAAAATCCTGAACAAAAACATACTTGGGCAACCAATGGGCAAACTCCTTGCTTGGTAAGGGTGAAGCGAGCCCCACCTTCACCCAAATTGAAAGCCACGCCCAGCGTGTGGGGGGGCTCACCTCCATGACCCGGAACCGGAAGTGACGTAGATGATCCCCAAGTGCTCCTCCCTCCCACCGCTCCGTCCGTGGAGGAGGCATGAGTTGTGAGACGAAGGAGCCCATCACCTTTTAACAGATGCCCAACGGAGAACACACGGTTGCAACTGACACCCTTTCCACCCCGTTTTTGCCAATAGTGACCAAATAAAGAAAATTCAATCAACCTATTTACAACCGATACACCCCCTAACCCATTAAAAACCTCCCGCCCCTCCCAGCTGAAATGGACGTCTGGCCGAGGCGATTCTTCCCCCGGCCGGACAGGCATGCTTTTTGCTGCAAAAGCAGCGCGTGGGCGACCCTGCGCTCTGTGCAGGCGCGCCCAGCTGGGAGGCGGTGTTCTCGCCCCTCCCCGCTGTCGCAACTATCGGCCGGGCAAAAATCGCCCGGCCTCTTAATTTTAAAGGACAATAAGATTTGCAGTGGGATGACAGTTATAAAAAAAAGTCAGAGTAGAGTTATGAATACAGTAGAACCAAGGTTTCCAGTTATTCCCCCCTCCCCATGCATTTCATGAATTCTATTTAAAAATAAATTCTGTAAAAGAAAATAAAAAATAATAAAAAATAAATTTTGTATAAGAAAACCTGCTAGCTATTTTCTTTATTCCCCGAAGATAGGAATAGAGATTAAAAAAACTATAGCTGATGTGCTTCTTTTAGCAGTCACAGAAAGCAGAGTTTAAACCATGATTTAATTGTTCGGAACTGTCTGACTAAGTCTAGGTAGTTTCTTGGCAGTATTTTCCAAAGTGGTTTTCCATTGCTTTTTTCATAGGCCGCGAGAGACTGATTGGCTCAAGTCTTCCATATGATTTAATACTTAACGTTTTCTGGTTCCTACACTGGGGTCTTTAACCATAAAGCCAAACTACCTTATTATGCTCATGTTTATTCTACTGTAACATTTATACAGATTACCACATCATTTATGTTGCTGCTTATCTGTTGCATTGTTCAATTCAATCAGGATGATTTTATGTTTCCTCCTTACTGTCAGATTAAAAAGGACTTTGTTACATATGATATTGCAAAATTACACACACAAACACGCACGCACGCATGCACACACACACAATCACATATAATATTTATGTGATAGAAAGGAATCATTGGCCGTTAGATTGCTAACTGTCACAATTGAATGTGTATTTTGAATGTCTTGAGTGCTTTAGACTGTTTTTGCGGTGTATCTGCATATGTACTCAGCTTCATCATGCTGTTTAACACACACCCACACCCACACCCACACCCACATATATATATATATGTCACATGTTTTTTTTCTGAATTTAAAAATTAAGGGAGACTAGGATAGATCTATTTCGGCCTTATTTTGGCCTCATCAGCTAGCCATACCCACTGGGACTTGAACTTGCAACCTTTGCCTTCTAAGGCAGAGAATTATCCTCTAGGCTACAGTATCCAATCCCTTCAGCTCTGCACCAGGGAAGGGTTACATATTTTTGTGTCGAATCACCGTGGTGTATTGAAGGAACATCACAGCTCCTTATTTGCCTCTCGGCCCAACCTAGGGCCATTTCCAAGGCAGTTAATTTTATTGATAGCCGACAATTCTATCTATATGTGTCACATGTTTTTTTGCTGAATTTGAAAATTAAGGTAGACTAGGATAGATCTATTTCAGCCTTATTTTGGCCTCATCAGCTAGCCATACCCACTGGGACTTGAACCTGCAACCTTTGTCTTGTAAGGCATATATATATATATGTATATGTCACATGTTTTTTTGCTGAATTTGAAAATTAAGAGAGACTAGGATAGATCTGTATGAATATATATATTTGAAAACCCGTGAAGTGAATCTGCAAAAGATGAACCGTGAAGTAGCGAGAGATTACTATATATGGAATATATACAGTACATGGTCTTTCGAGATCGAAGGATGCCCATGCATCCTATCCTATCCTATCCTATTCTATTCTCTTAAAATTTTATCAAGCTGGCCATCTTCGGAGAGGGGCGGCATACAAATCTAATAAATTATTATTATTATTATTATTTAATAAATTGCGGATGCCTCTAGGGTTAGAATTCTTCAAAACAAATATTGTGCTGTTGTTTGTCCAGCCACTCATAAAAATGAGTGAAAGATTACGCATTGCACTAAAAGGTTCTAGAAATCTGATTTTTTAAAAGCATGCTTTTAACCTTAAGTGATGTTAGATGAAATGTCAGGATGATTCTTGCCAGTGTGAAGTGAACTTCACATTCTGTGCTTTGTATTCACAAATGAGGTGTTGATTGTACCGTATTTCCATGCAATTTTCTCCGTGTGGAACCTAGAAATAATTTTAAAAATAAAGAGAGTCTGAGGGCAAGTGCTTTCCTCTAAAAAAAACGCCTGCTTTTTGTGCAATATCTTCACAAATAAGATATCCCTGATAATAAGCCCAATCGGGCTTTTGAGTGCATAAGCAATAAGGACAAGCGTTTATTTCAAGGTTTAAAAAAATATAAGACAGAGTCTTATTTTGGGGGAAACACAGTAGATATTCTATGAATTTGCTTATATGTACATGGCACATACTCTTAAGTCAGAAGATAGGGTGCCCTGAAAACTTGATAATACTATATTTAGCAAGTTTATTTTTTATTCAAAAAAATTCAAATTGAGATGTTTCTGCTCAAAATACTCCATTTGCATTTCAAACACTTTGAGTTCTGATTATTTGGGAAGTACATCAATCTCACAACAGATACATTGAGGTTCAAAAGGTTTGAAAAGCATGCCTCGTAATGTTCATGAGCATTATACTGGGGATTTTGAGAAATTCCTTATGCTTATGCCCTGGACTCCTATCCCCTTTTAAGATTGTGTGAAGGCCACGCCCATGCTCAGTTTAGCAAAGGGGGAAAAAGTCATGATATGTCATGTGATGCCGCCATGATGCCACCAGTTTGACACCTCGATTTATAACATACCAGAATCCCTCATGTGATCAGAATGATGACTTCCACAGAGGTAATCATCTTAGTACCAATGAGAGAATATTTGAAATAAAGATGATGTTGTGCAGAAATGTTTCATAATGTGTTAATGCTTAAAAGATGATTGGGGTTCTCTCTCTCTCTCTCACACCCACCCACCGAGTTATCCTTAAGTGTAGGTGTTGTATACATTGTAATGAGAAAAGTACAGAGGCTTAGTGGATTTACCTGCCAAGTGTTTTTAGCCCATTTATGAACACACATTTAAAAATACAGTGATACCTTGTCTTACAAACTTAATTGGTTCTGGGACGAGGTTCTTAAGGTGAAAAGTTTGTAAGACGAAACAATGTTTCCCATAGGAATCAATGGAAAAGCAATTAATGCATGCAAGCCCAAAATTCACCCCTTTTGCCAGCCGAAGCATCCGGTTTTGCGCTGCTAGGATTCCCCTGAGGCTCCCCTCCATGGGAAACCCCACCTCCGGACTTCCATTGCCAGCGAAGTGCCCGTTTTTGCGCTGCTGGATTCCCCTGCTGGGATTCCCCTGCAGCATCACAAAAACACGGAAGTCCGGAGGTGGGGTTTCCCATGGAGGGGAGCCTCAGGGAAATCCTAGCAGCGCAAAAACCGGTGCTTCGCTGGCAACAAAAGTCCAGAGGCAGGGCATCCCAGCAGCAGCGGTGGGTTTGTAAGGTGAAAATAGTTTGTAAGAAGAGGCAAAAAAATCTTAAACCCCGGGTTTGTATCTCAAAAAGTTTGTATGACGAGGCGTTTGTAAGACGAGGTATCACTGTACTGTAGTTTCTATCAGGTTTATACACAAATGATATTTTTTACTAGGTGGTTAGCACAGACATATAGTGGAAAGTAATTATGTGTGTATAATTTTCTCGTGAGATGAGGGGCATATAGATTTGATAAATAAATTAATATTTTTCCCTATCGTTTCAGTGATCTACTGTCTTCAAAATATCTTGAGAGGCATATTGACCACAATGGGAGGACGGTGGAAGTTAAAGTAAGACTCTGCACGTTGATACTTATTTTTGCTATACTGTTATGCAATTCAATTGCCCAATTGTACTGCAAGTGCTGTTGTTAGACTCTGATTCTAAGCAGCCGATGTGGTTTTAAGTGCTCTAAACCTTGTAATATTCCAGAGAGGTATATTTCTGTGTTTTGTAATTCTATTGAAGGATTACCATTCATGTTAAAAGTTGATATCTTACTGTTTATAATTCCCACCACAAATGAATTTTTGATAATAGTTGTAATATAAACTAGCTCATGTTAATGCTTTCAGTAGATGCTTACTTCATAGCATTGGCATGGAGAAATCTGAACGGAATGGGAATTCTGAGTGCAGCTGGCTCTACATAATTATTTATGTTAAGAATCTTGCTGCAATTTATCATACTGAGAAATAAAAATGTTTAAACATAATTATTTAGTATTTTTTTTGCAGAATTGTATTTGTATAGACAAAGTAATCTCTTTGGAAAATATATTGAATAAATGTAGGATTTTCAAAGTTCTTGGTTTTGTTAATTTTTATGCCAAAGCAATTTTCCACATCTTTACACTTAACTGATTCAATAAAACAGTACATTAATATTTCCTAGTGTTTTGTAGTTACAGATTTGACAATTAAAATTCAGGAAAGGAATTCATTTATGATGTCACACATCAGTTTTATTTGCCTTAATATATAGTAAACAAACCATACAATGTAGTTGTAAAACATTATTGGGTAACTTTTTCAGTTATTTAAAACAACAGAAGGATTAAATGTAGATTGCTATCGAAGAGAATGAGACGTTTCCTTTCCAGACAAATTAATTTAGACAAGTTGTAATAGATGTACAGTGATCCCCCGGTTATTGCGTCCCCGACCATTGCGAACAGGGTAATTTGCGATTTTTGAACCCGGAAGTCAAAACACCATTTGCGCATGCGTGCCCTTTTTTCTATGGGCACGCATGCGTAGATGGCGCCCGGCAGATCAGCTGCTGGGCGGCTTCCCTGGGTCTTCCCCCTCTTGCTGGCAGGAGGGCGAAGCCCCCCCCAGCACCCGCTCGCCCTCCCTTCGCCCTTCGCCCGGGAAGTTCGCCAGGAGTCAGCGGAAAACGGCGCGCCTGTTTTAAAACGATCGGAGCCGGCCGGCTCCGATCGTTTTAAAGCAGGCGCGCCGTTCTCCGCTGACTCCTAAAGCGGGGAAGTTCGCCAGGAGTCAGCGGAGAACGGCGCAACTGTTTTAAAACGATCGGAGCTTTCCAATGAGTCCCGAAGACAAACGTCAAACTTCCGCGTTTGTCTTCAGGACTCATTGGAAAGCTGCGCGGGTGTTTTAAAACGTCCCCGCTGACATGGGGGGCTTGCTAGCACCCCCCCAAACCCGGGTTGGGGGTTCGGGGGGGTGCTAGCGAGCCCCCCAAGTCGGCGGCGATGTTTTAAAACAGCCGCGCCGCCCCCAATCTTCGGCTCCTCGCTAGCGCTGCGGAAGTTAAAAACACCATCTGCACATGCGCAGATGGTGTTTTTACTTCCGCAGCGCTACTTCGTGAAAACCCGCTCGTTGCAGGGGGTCCTGGAACGGAACCCTCGCAACGAGCGGGGGATCACTGTATATGAATTACCTGTATCTTCATGATCAATTTTTTAAATTGCTAAGATAAATTTAAAATATCTACTGTATGCTACAACAAAATCACCATCTTCAAATCCATTTATTTTCCTCCTAAACATATTGTAATAGTACTCATTAAAGTAAATATAGATTAAAAGAACCTGTTCATTCCAAAGTGTAAAAACTAAAGATGTTTGTATTAAAGAAGATTGGGGATTAAAATTTCTATCCCTTGGATATCTAGCAAGTGCTTTTAAAACCTAGTTAAATTCTCACATTATTCTAATAATAATAGTGTTTTTCTATAAAGTAAAGCCACTAAGACTATTTTTGACAAGCTGAAAGGTAGGCATGGAATAGAAATACTTAGTCAAAAATGTTCTTCCTGTAACCTGGGAAACACTAAAGTGTTTTGTTGTTATTTCAGCAAATCTTGAGACTCTTCAAAATAATTGGCCTTTTAAATGTAAATGTCAAAAAATTACAATATTAATATTTTAGCAGAGAAAACATGTTACTGACACAGAATGGATTGCATGCCAAAAGTGTGTGTGTGTGCTAGCACACACACATACCGACACCCCTTCCCTCCACCCCCCACATGCATACTATCCCCCGCGCTTCCCCCACACACATGCACAATTCCCCCCATCCCCATGCATGCTCACAAGTCGCAGTGAAGCCTGGGATAGTGAAAAACTGCCAAATGGGCAAATTGGAAGTCCATTGTGCTGTTTTTTGCACTGAAGACCCGGAGTACGAAAAGCAGCACAATGGGAAAATCAGAAGTCCGTTTTCCGAACTTCACGTTTGCCTGTTGGGCTGTTTCTCACACTCTGGGGCTTCAGGAAGCTTCCCTGAAATCTCTGGAGGGTGAAACAGCTTTACTCAAGGCCGAAAATCAGCTGGCTAACATGTGCATGCGTGCTGGAGATGACATAGGACAACACCTCGCGTGCCCTCCAATATGGCTCCCCGCGCGCCATAGGTTCGCCATCACGGCTATAGACTGTACATTACAATTCCTTAATTATGTGGCCTTCTTCAAAAATCATTTGCTATAATATAGCATTTTAAAATATCTAATGTTTAAATTTTCATTTGTGGCTGAAAACTGGCAAGAATCCGAGTCTTCAGAGAGGGGTGGCATACAAATCTAATAAATTATTACTATAATTATTAAATTATTAAATTAATTATTAAATTAATTATTAAATTAATTATTAAATTATTAAATTATTAAATTATTAAATTATTAAATTATTAAATTATTAAATTATTAAATTATTAAATTATTAAATTATTAAATTATTAAATTATTAAATTATTAAATTATTAAATTATTAAATTATTAAATTATTAAATTATTAAATTATTAAATTATTAAATTATTAAATTATTAAATTATTAAATTATTAAATTATTAAATTATTAAATTATTAAATTATTAAATTATTAAATTATTAAATTATTAAATTATTAAATTATTAAATTATTAAATTATTAAATTATTAAATTATTAAATTATTAAATTATTAAATTATTAAATTATTAAATTATTAAATTATTAAATTATTAAGAATATAATTTTTAAAATGTGAAGAAGTATCTCCTTAAGTATTAGGGAAACTGGGACAATATTCAGTACTGATACTTGGATTTTTTTTTTTAAACTGAGAATAATAATGGGTCTACTTAATTTTTGGTTATTCCTCATATGATAAAATTTGTACCATGAGATCTATCTTTTTTAAAAATGATTCTTGAGTTCTTTTATCCATTATAATACATCCACTAAAAGCCAGATTGGTCTTGTGGTTAAAGCACCAGGCCAGGAACTGGGAGATGGTATGTTTTAGTGCCAACTTATCCAGGAAAGCTAGGGGCCAATCTTTCTCACCTCATCTCACCTCACTAAATTGTTGTTGTGAGAAAAAATGGAGTAGGAAGGAACATTAGATATATTTTCCACCTTGACTTTCAAAGGAAAAGTGGGATAGGAGAGAGAGAGACAGAGACAGGAGTTAAACATTTGGCTTAGTGGATCCCCCCATCACACATTTGTACTTTAACTCATGCCTAAATTTTTGTAATATGTTGTAGCTTTTCTATATGTGCCAATTCCCAAGCTATGCACTCTGGAATATGTTTGTGTGACTTGACTTTGATTTATTTAATAATCAACTCTATATACATTTTGAGATATAGTTTAGCCAAAACCTGAATGTTTTATTTAGTGATCATTAGCTCCAGATTATCTCTATTTTTCCAAAACTGTTTTAAATATTCATTCATTTTTAACTGATACTTGATCACAGAAAGGGTAAGTGCATATAAAATTCCTCCTTAGGAGGAATACATGCTAAAATCATATTTTTTCTTTCAATAAGCGTATTAGCAGTTCAACAGATGTAATAGGATTTGTTCTAAATCCTCCACTGATACTCGTTTAATTTCTAGTGAACTCTTATATTGCAAACAATCACTGGTTTCTTCCTTAAAAATCCCAGCAGAATAAAGTTTAAGGAAGAAAAAAATTAAATCTATCTAAAGCTTAGATGATTTTAAACACAAAGAATAGCAGAGCAGAACAGAACAAGTATCTTGTATCTATTATCCCTGTCTAGAAAATAAACAGGTTAATTCGAAGACCAAATCACCAGCTTGCATTTTTAAAATTATTTCTCTCAAGGCTTGATATTCATGTAAGTAAGTTGGTAGGTAGGTAGGTAGGTAGGTAAGTAAGTAAGTAAGTAAGTAGGGAAGGAAGCAAGGAAGCAAGCAAGAAAGGTTGGAAGGAAGGAAGGAAGGAAAGAAGGAAGGAAGGAAGGAAGGAAGGAAGGAAGGAAGGAAGATGCTTTCAAATCTCATTAGAATGGATAAAAATAATGTTTAAACTAGCTCATTGAATGCATAACTGAAGAAAAGAACTTGATTACCTTTTACTTAGAGGAAACCCTGAGGGAACTCATTCCATAGCTTGAAATCAGCATATTTTTATTTCTGATTTTCCAAATACTGTATACCACAATTTTGCTCTGTGTATTATCTGCGGTGAACTAATGTTTCATGGCTGGTGTATTGTTTCTTAAAACAACATGACAGCTCTTTCACTGTTTATTGTAGAGAAATCTTATTCTCTGGCTCTCATCCCAAGTTTTGTCTGATGTGCCATGATTTTATTCCCATCAAGAATTGACAATGCCAGCTGTAGGGACAGTTGGTAGTGACCCAAAGATAAGCTTTGCATCTGTTTATGGTGGATAGTATTTGTAACATAAAGCAGAGTGGTCATGTCTGTGGAATCATTAGAAGAGGATATTAGACAAAACAAGATTACATCCGCATTGTAGAGATAGATACAATGCTATTATTGTTGTTATTTGTGTAAGTTAAATTATCTTCCCTAAATTATCTACTGTAAGTAACTTAGATAGGAAAGCACTTTAATAGGAAAGATTTCTTAGAATAAATGGAATATTGATCTCTGTTCCAAGCAAAAGGTCCAGGATGTATCTATTATCTAAAGCATTAGTGATGCTATTTATCTGTTCTCAAACATGCATCCTAAGCTTCTGAAGAAAAAATGAGAGAAATTATCTTGTCTAATTTTTGGTGATAATTTTCTCACTAATTTTCCTTCCTTGTCTAGTAGCTGATTCAGAAATCAGGTCTTGCCTTAATAAGCTAAGGCAATTCCAGACAATTCCAGACTACACATTTCTCATTCTCCTGTTTCTTGCCCATCATCATTGCCTCCTAACTTCTGACCTTCACCCCATGTCAAAACTTGGCTCAATTTTCCGTTCATATGCTAAAATGGCAACTCATTATTCAGTCATATTGCCAGTATATATTTCATTTCATTTCATTTTATTGGATTTGTATGCCGCCCCACTCCGTAGACTCGGGGCAGCTAACAACAGTAATAAAAACAACGTGCGACAATCCAATACTAAAGAAGGTAAAAACCTTTATTTTAAAAACCAATCATACATACAAATGTACCGTACATAAATTGTGGAAGCCGAGGGGGAAAGAATATCTTAATTCCCCCATGCCTGACGACAAAGGTGGGTTTTAAGAAGCTTGCGAAAGGCAAGAAGGGTGGGGGCTATTCTAATCTCTGGGGGGAGTTGGTTCCAGAGGGCCGGGGCCGCCACAGAGAAGGCTCTTCCCCTGGGTCCCGCCAAATGACATTGTTTAGTTGACAGGGACCCGGAGAAGGCCAACTCTGTGGGACCTAATTGGTCGCTGGGATTCGTGTGGCAGAATTGGTCACTGGGATTCGTGTGGCAAACAATAAGCTAATTTTTGCATATTGGACCAGTTTTCTAAATCTCTGCATACTATAAAGTTATTTAAACTAGCTTTGTTGCAGTATTATTGCAGCATTTTTGTAAGGATATCCATGTGTTATGTGCCTTTAAAAAGCTCACTGTATGGGTAATTGCATTATCAAAATGAGCTAATAAAGAAGTTGAAATGTTATCCCCTTTTGTCTCCATCTGACAGAGAAGTTGGAACTATTTCTCATTCCAGTTAGTACTGAGCAAATTCAATAGATTTCTATAAGCTTTCTTTTTTATTTTGCAAGTTGCTAACTTAAGCCAAGTTGACAATTGAAAATGTGAATATTGCTGCCCTTCCTAAGAAGCAGAAAAGAAATTGATTCAAGAAATCAGTTTCTCCCCTTCTCTCTCCCACCCATTTCCTCCTCCCAGGAGGTAAACTATTCAGGTTTTTGACTTGCATAATTCACTTTCTCCTAGGGTAGCCCAATTAGAATTTTAAAGTTAAAGTACAGTGCACAATGTGTTTCTGTTCCATGGAGATTTTTCGGCTGCCAGTTGTGCTTTGTTTGGTGAACTCCATTTTTTTCCTCCTTCCTTCATTGCAAAGCTCCCTGCCCACTCCAGGGACTTTTTGTGACATTGAAGAAATTTGGGGCTAATGTTAAATGCTCATGTGGTGTAATGAGTACTGTGCGTAATTCTGTGCATAAAAGGCATTTCATTAGATAGTCAAATATAGGCCTCCTTTGTTTTTGTTCATTTATTAGTTCTACATGGCAACTTCACAACTCTTTGTATTTGAAATTGGCTTTAGTCAGAACCACTTAAAAGTAAATATTATACGAAGGAATTATGAAGACCCAGCAAGAATAAACTATTATATGATAATAATATTCCTGTTAAGAAATATTTTAATTATCTGATCAAAGTGAACTGATGGGATGAGTATTGAAGCATCACATGCATTTCGCTCTATGTTGGTTTTGCCCCCCTTGAGGAGATGTATTTATAGGATGAATGTCAAAGCAAGACACACATTCAACTCTGTGTTGGATTTCTGACACTCTTGAGGAGAGAGCTTAATTCTTGGTAAAGAATATGTCTGGCATATTCATTTAAAAATACTGTAGAAGAATAGAAAATAAATGATACTGCAATCACAGTAGACTGAACTTTCTGATTTGAAATCTTCTAAATGGCACTCAAATCCAATACTTCTGAAGCATTACCAAGACAAAGAAAGTTGCAGTTGGTTTAGGGTAAAGTAATGCAGCACTTTGGCTTCCTGAATTTATAATGTATATACAATGGTACTTCTACTTACAAACTTAATTTGTTTCGTGACCAGGTTCTTAAGTAGAAAACTTTGTAAGAAGAATAAAATGACCAGATTTTAAGATTGGGAAAGAGGGACACCATTGAGCGGAGGGGAGGGGGGCAGGGGCTAAAAAAGTTTAACCAAAAAAATTAGAAATATTTCTCTCTCTCTCTTCCTCCCTCTTTCTCTCTCTTCCTCCCTCCCTCTTTCTTTCTATCTCTCTGTCTCTCTGTCTTTCTCTCTCTCTCCTTCCCTCCCCCTCTGTCTTTCTCTCTCTTCCTTTCTGTTTCTTTCTTCCTTCTCTTTTCTCTCCCTCCCTCCCTTTCTTTTTATTTCTCCCTTTCTTTCTCTCCCTCCCTCCTTCCCTCTTTCTTTCTTTCTTTCTCTCTTTCTCTTTCTTTCTCTCCTTCTTTCTTTTTTTCTCTCTCTCTCCTTCCCCCTCTCTCTTTCTCTCTCTCCCTTCCTTCCTCTTCTCCTCTCCCTCCCCCCCACAAACCCAGCCCTTTCCCCGGGGCTCAGTAGGTGCTCTGGCCCAGAAGCAGCTTCACCTGGAAAGAAAGGGCGGGGCTTCCAATCCTCCTTTGGGCTCAGAGGGCGGAACGTCTGCAGCACAGGAGCCGCCCAGCTTCCCTGCCCCAATGGTGCCCGGGTGGAGGCAAAGGCGGGAGAGGAGGCGGGGTGGGGAGAAACGGGCAAGCAAAGACCCTGCACAGCTGGCCGGAAGTAAACACAGAGACCTCTGGCCAAGCTGGGTTGGGTGGGGAGGACAAGGCAGCAGCGGAGAGCTTGGAATCCCCTCCCTCCAGCCTCTTCCAAGGGGGCTGGTTGGGAGGGAAAAAAAGCGGGATATTTTTCAAAGGGTGCGGGACGTGGGACAAATGATGAAAAAGCGTGACTGTCCCACTGAAAGCGGGACATCTGGTCACACTAAAGAAGAAGCAATTTTTCCCATAGGAATCAATGTAAAAGCAAATAATGCGTGGGATTGGGGAAACCACAGGGAGGGTGGAGGTTCCGTTTCCTCCCAGGAGATTCCTAGAGAGGCTCCATGGAGGATTCTACCTGCCTAGAGAGGCCCCACGGAGGCTTCTCCCTGCCTTTTCCGGTTACATTTTCAGAGGCTCAGGTTTGTAAGTGGAAAATGATTCTTGAGAAGGGACCAAAAAATCTTGAACACCCAGTTCTTATCTAGAAAAGTTCATAAGTAGAGGCGTTCATAGGTAGCAGTACCACTGTATTAACAGGGCGGCACGAAGAATTATATTTTGTTTTATGTAAATTTGGATCCATATAAAATAGTAAAGGAGTTTTTGCCAAGGAGAGTGTGTGGAATAAAGATTTCAGAACAAACAAGTATTGTTTTTATTTTCTTGGGGTTTTTTTTGGAACTGTCTGGATTTTGTTCTTAAATGGGTCCAGACTTCCTGCCTCACAGTAGCGTTCCAGTGTGATTATTCTCTTGCCATTTTATTTTATTTTGAAAGATCCTTTTCCAAAAATAAGTCAACCACACAATTTAGATAGTATTACAGAACAATGAGTTTGGTGGCAGTCTAAGGAAATATCTTCCAGTTCTTCAAGATCGGCTTGAAGAGCACCAAGAAACCAAGAGCAAAAGTAGTGGTAGCGGTGGTGACAGTGGTGTGTGTTTATGTGTGTGTGTGTGTGTGTGCAGGAAAAGAGGAGTCAGTGAAGCACTGGCTGTCACCTGGGAGGGGACCATGGAGGGACACATCATATGCCCCTTGCCCTTGCTTCTGCTACTTTTGCTCTCAGCTTCTTGGCATGGAGTCTGCCTCCCTTCATATTCCTTGCACAGTGCTGCCATTGCTGCGGTATTATTTGTGCATGCACATCCTATTGGACTTGCAAGGCAATGGGATGCACATGCATGAAGAACATGGCAGGGATGAACATGGCAAACATGGGGAGCAAGCGAGTGGTGAGGGAGTGAACCAGTTTGGGGTCATGGTTAGCTGGCCATCACTACTGGTTCAGCGATTTGGGCCAAATTTCCACTAATGGCATGGACAAACTGGTGTGAATACTATCTCTTATCTAAAGGGAAAAGGCAATATTGGAATAATTTACATCATGGTGAATTAAGATAAATGTGCTTAATCCTTTTGTGATCCCCTTAGCCCAGTGGTTCTCAACCTTTGTAATGACGCGGCCCCTTAATACAGTTCCTCGTGTTGTGGCGCCCCCCAACCATAAGTCTAGTGCCAATTCTCCCAACAGAGATTGAAGCTGATTGGCAGGAAGGTCAAAGGGACGCCCCCACTGTAAATGCCTGATTTATCAGATTGTAAAAATAGGTTCCAAGGCGCCAGAATAGAAGCTTTAGTTCTTAGCACCATGGAAAATTTGTCTTTTCCCATGGTCTTAGGCGACCCTTGTGAAACAGTCATTTGACCCCCAAGGGGGTCCCGACCCCCAGGTTGAGAACCACTGCCTTAGCCCTTCTTTTCTCCTATAATTCTTCCCTATATTTTTTCATTCAATTTCGTTCTAAACCAAAAGGTGAAGATTAATTTCTGAATTTACAAGAGTTGGAGAATTGAAGTGGCTTAGAAAAAAGATGAAGCGACTGTAAATTATTTTGTTTTCAATTAGGCCAGACCCAGGACTGAAAAAAGAAAGTCAATGTATTGGGTTAGAAGGCTTTCCAACCTGGCATTTTCTTAAGAGTTGTAACATATCCAGAGAACATTGAATGCATCTTTCGGAAACCTCACAACCATGTTGGTTTGTACATGTTTGTATATAATACATTTTGATCTACACTGGCTCACATCTGTACATCAAAGAATTATCAAAGAATTGAGAGTTTATATTAAGTCAAGAATTCTGTCTTAGAGTTTGCATTTCCTGCTAGTAATTATTATGATTTGTTTAGAATGAAGAAGCAAGAAAAAACAATCCCTAATTTCCTTCCCTTTTTGTAGGTGCGATTCAAAGCCAGTTCCTTTGTTCTTAAGCAAAGAAACAAGGCACAGCTTTCAGAATAGATGCTGTCATATCTTTCTTACCAGGTGTCAGAAAGCCATCTTTCCATGCATTGCAACATTCATTGTATCGATAGCATAGGACTCCCTTGTCATTAAGGACATTTTTCTAAGGTTGATGCACTATTTGTATTGTTTCTGTGATTTCAAATCTGATATTTGGAATAATGATTTATATATTATGCTTTTGATAAAAACTAGATGACTTTCCAAACAAAAACCAATGCAGACATCTCACTTAATCATTGCAATTGTCTACATATCTTCTTCTCATTCAAAGTATTTATTGGGACCTAAAAGGGATGGAGTACGTGTCTATGATATCCTACACGGGAAGAAACCCGAATATGCCAAGACCGTCATATATATATATATTTGACATATATATATATATATATATATATATATATATATATATATATATATGTGTGTGTGTGTGTGTGTGTGTGTGTATTTGTGTCGAATGAGGCCAAAATAAGGCCGAAATAGATCTATCCTAGTCTCCCTTAATTTTCAAATTCAGCAAAAAAACATGTGACATATATATATATATATATATATATATATATATATATATATGTTTTCGTAGATTTTCACGGGTACAGGTATGACGGTCTTGGTATATTCGGGTTTCTTCCCGTGTAGGATTTGGAAATTTCTGGCGACGTTTCGATGAGGTCTCACTCATCATCTTCAGGCTGGTGTTTCTGTCCTTTTTCTCAGTCTCGCAGTCTTCGCCTGAGAAAAAGGACAGAAACACCAGCCTGAAGATGATGAGTGAGACCTCATCGAAACGTCGCCAGAAATTTCCAAATCCTACACGGGAAGAAACCCGAATATACCAAGACCGTCATATATATATATATATATATATATATATATTTATATTTATATATATATATATATATAAAATGTTTTTTTAGCTGGAATTTTAAAATTAAGGGAGACTAGGATGGTCCCATTTCGGCCTTGTTCTGGCCTCATCCGACATAAAAAAACATATTCGGGTTTCTTCCCGTGTAGGATTTGGAAATTTCTGGTGACGTTTCAACGAGGTCCCACTCGTCATCTTCAGGCTGGTGTTTCTGTCCTTGTTCTAGGGTGAACACAGCGAGACCAGGGAGTTTATCAAATACCATGTAAAATCTGCCCAGCCACATATATTGGACAAACTAACAGGAGAGTAAATGCATGTGTTGCAGAACATAAGAATGCATTAAGGAAAAAAGAAAAAACCTCCTCCCTTTTCCAACACTTCAAAACTACAGGACATGAAATTGATTTTGACAGTACTAAATTAATTTCCAAAACAGAACACTACAGCAAAAGAATAATCATGGAAGCCATCGAGATAGAAAAACATCCCCAAAATATGAACAAGCGGGATGATACCTCCCGCCTACCAGACATCTGGAAACCAGCCCTCAAATGTATCCAAGCCATAGAAACTGAAACCAGACTCAGAACACACATTGCAAAGCAATCAAGTAGCCTGCAAGCTCCAACTACTCAGGATATCACGCCTAATCCACAACCATTAACTAATCAGCATACCTCAGTTACATCAACGACCCCAGGTGTTACCCCACTGACTCACCAGGAAGTTTCTACACAGCAGGCAATTGCTGAGCCATCAAACCACACCCAGCCACCAGTATTTATAGAAGGAAGGCAGCTCAGGTCTCGCTGTGTTCGCCCTAGAACAAGGACAGAAACACCAGCCTGAAGATGACAAGTGGGACCTCGTCGAAACGTTGCGAGAAATTTCCAAATCCTACACGGGAAGAAACCTGAATATACCAAGACCATCATACCTGTACCGGTGAAAATCTACAAATATATATATATACCATCCTAGTACCATCCTAGTCTCCCTTAACTTTAAAATTTCAGCTAAAAACATTTGATATATATACATATGCATATCAGACAGGACCCTCACCACTGCAGAAACCAATGTTCTTTCAAAAGGATTCAATTTTGCAATAGCCCCCAAATGCATTCCAACTGAAAACATCATATGTGGAGTTGAAGCTACCCTAAATAAAATCAACCCAGATGAAGCCAACAAAATCAGACTTGAAGTCACCAATATTCTCTGCTCCAGCAAACCACCTAGAAGCAACATACAAAAGGAGGAACGAGATGTACTTATCAATTTGAAGAAAGACAACGATATAATCATTCTTCCAGCAGACAAAGGAAACTCCACAGTAGTGATGAACACATCAGACTACAAAGAAAAACTTTCCATCCTACTACAAAACCCTGCCTACAAACTTCTAAACACAGATCCTACCACCTACCTAGAAAAAACCACCAAATCCAAAATAAAAACCTCTCCCATCAGTGAAGAAATCCAACAAAGAATCATCCCCAGAGAAAAATCTTCCATATGTCCAAAACTCTATGGCCTTCCAAAAATACACAAAGAAGGAATGCCTCTCAGGCCAATAGTCAGCTCCATAGGCTCCCCTCTACAAAATCTTGCCAAATTTTTAGTCAAATATCTTCAGCCCTATACAGAAACTATCACCTCATATGTACAAAATTCATTCCACTTTATACAAATAGTTAAAAAACAAAACCTACAACCTGGTGACCTACTTGTGAGTTTTGATGTCATATCCCTTTTCACCCAAATACCTATTAAAGAAGCCTTAACAGCTATCCAAAACAAACACAAGCCCCCAAAATATATCTTAGATCTAACCAACCACTGTCTGACAAATACATACTTCATCTATAATGAACAAAGATATAAACAGATAGAGGGAGCCCCCGTGGGATCGCCCCTCTCACCTGTCATCGCCAACCTCTATATGGAATATTTTGAAAATAATGCATTGGAGCAATCTAAACACAAACCTAAACTTTGGCTGAGATATGTAGATGACACTTTTGTAATTTGGCCACATGGAAAAGAAAAACTAGACAATTTCCTCACAAATCTCAATAGCCAAAATACAATTTACTTTGGAAACAGAAGCCAATGATCAACTTCCCTTTCTGGATGTCCTAATCTATAAAAAACCCAATGGCACCCTAGGACACACCATCTACCAAAAGAAAACCCATACCAACCGTTATTTAAATGCACACTCCCACCACTACCCCGCACAGATCACCTCAGTAGCCAAAACTCTCATCACCAGAACCAAACGCCTAGCTGACCATGAGCACTTAAAAACTGAATTGAACAAACTCAAAGATGTATTAATTTCTAATGGATTCGAAAGGAAAACAATTACAAACCTAATCAAAAAAGAGACACCCCCCCAAAAATCAAGACCAAGAACAGGATAATGGTACCACCCTCCTCCCTTACATCAAGGGCACCACAGACAAAATTAGTAAAATTCTACACAAACATAATATCAAAACTTCATTTGTCACTAACCAAAAAATATCAAACATCCTAAGAAACCCAAAAGATAAAATCCAACTCGAAAACCAAGTAATCTATGAAATCCCTTGCAAAACATGTGCAGCCACATACATTGGACAAACCAATCGAAGAGTGAGCGCACGCATTGCAGAACATAAGAATGCAGTTAAAAAAGAAGAAAAGACTTCCTCCCTTGTCCAGCACATTAAAAAAACAGGGCACGAAATTGACTTTGAAAAAACTAAATTACTTTCCAAAACAAAAAATTTATACAGAAGAATTACTATGGAAGCCATAGAGATAGAAGCACCCCTTCAGCATGAACAAACGGGATGACACGTCCCGCCTACCAGAGATTTGGAAACCATCCTTAAACAAAAAAACATATCATAATAATCACCATGTCAATCCTTCAAGTAATTGTGATTCCACCAACCAATCAAATCACTAAAACATAGTCACCCAATCTATTTGCTACATTCAAACCAAATCTCCACCCCCCCAACACTATATATATATATGTATGTAGATTGTTCTGAGTTCAGGTTTTGCCCTGTGTAATATTTTGCATGTTTATGCGACGTTTCGGTGAAATCACATTCACCATCATCAGGCTGAAGTTTCCAAGCTTCGTGCTGTTGTAAAATGGAATGTTTGCAACTGTCATTTCTTCCTAGTATATAGTGTGGGGGTGGAGATTTGGTTTGAATGTAGCAAATAGATTGGGTGATTATGTTTCAGTGATCTGATTGGTTGGTGTAATCATAATTATTAGAAGGATTGACATGGTGATTTTTATGAAGTGTTTTTTGTTTAAGGCTGGTTTCCAAATTTCAAAATTCCAAATTCATAATTATTAGAAGGATTGACATGGTGATTTTTATGAAGTGTTTTTTGTTTAAGGCTGGTTTCCAAATTTCAAAATTCCAAACTCATAATTATTAGAAGGATTGACATGGTGATTTTTATGAGGTGTTTTTTTTGTTTAAGGCTGGTTTCCAAATTTCTGGTAGGCGGGACGTGTCATCTCTTTTATTTATGCAAAGGGGGCTCCTCTCAATTTCTATGGCTTCTAGAGCAATTCTTCTATATAAATTCTCTGTTTTGTGAAGTAATTTAGTTTTTTCAAAGTCAATTTCGTGCCCTGTTTTTTTAATATGCTGGACAAGGGAGGAAGTCTTTTCTTCTTTTTTAACTGCATTCACATGTTCTGCAAGGCGTGCACTTACTCTTCGGTTGGTTTGTCCAATGTATGTGGCTGCACATGTTTTGCAAGGGATTTCATAGATTCCTTGGTATTCCAATTGGATTTTATCTTTGGGGCTCCTTAGGATATTAGATATTTTTTGGTTGGTGCAAAATGAAGTTTTGATGTTATGTTTGTGCAGAATTTTACTAATTTTGTCTGTGGTGCCCTTGATGTAAGGGAGGATGGTGGTACCATTGTCCTGTTCTTGATCTTGTTTTTTGGGGGGTGTCTCTTTTTTGATTAGGTTTGTGATTGTTTTCTCTTCGAATCCATTAGAAATTAATACATCTTTGAGTTTGTTCAATTCAGTTTTTAAGTGCTCATGGTCAGCTAAGCGTTTGGTTCTGGTGATGAGAGTTTTGGCCACTGAGGTGATTTGTGCGGGGTGGTGGTGTGAGTGTGCATTTAGATAACGGTTGGTATGGGTTTTCTTTTGGTAGATAGTGTGTCCTAGGCTGCCATTGGGGTTTATATATATATATATATATCTCATAGGTCTAGTTATCACATTTAATGTTACTTAGAAATGTATTCAATTATTATACGATTTTGCAATTACATAATTACCAAGTTAGAATCACAGAACTGTATTATAAAACAAGGCACCCAACTATAGCATACATTCAGTCAAAAGACCAGGTAAATTAGTAGGTTGTCATCTAGCATAAACAATTAATACATTCTTGCACCAACTATATTTGGAAGGGAATAGAATTCTGCCACGACACCCAAACATTTTGAACATTCCCCTTTTGATTGCCATAAAATAACAAGTGTGTAATTACCAAATGGCATCCCTCTTTGACCTTCTTCATTGGACAAATACATAACTTCCCATTCATCAGTCTCAGTCTTAAATATGAATAAATCAATAGAAAAAGAGAATGAAGGAGAGCAATAGAAAAAAAGGACTAGTTGATAAATATGACTAACTGACTTTTGAACAGAATACGGCTCTATGCTGTTCAACAATTCTGCCACATCTCTCTGATTTTTTAAAGGTTGTTTCTATAAGCCATCTCTTTCTACATGTCTGCATTCCTTCCAGATGTGTCTTGATATTTGATTGGAGTGGAATGATGTTTTCCTAATGCATGGAGTTTCTAGGCCATACGGAATGAAGTTCATTTTATAAATGCCACAATATTATTTGTGGGCACGTGGAATGACTTTTATTTTTACCTCTTTCCTGAATGTACTAAGTAACCTTTGTCTCAGTGCAACTTGAAAAAGTTACATGATCTTTCTGCCAATGGATATTTGTGATATTTTAATAATTGGTAATAAAATTTACCTCCATGCTGAGAACAATGATTTCTCAGCCCAGCTCCTTTGCAATGGATGCATGCTAGGGGGAAAAAAGGTTAATCATCTGTTGGTATTTCAGAAATATCAGACAACTCATTAGCTTGGCTAGGTCATGGCATCATTGTGACTAACAAATGATATCACTGATTGCCTCTGCTTTCCTTGGGAAAACAAATTGTTAAAGGACATCTACATAAGAATGATGGAAAACATCATTTTACTTCCATCTGGAAGTGATGATTTTAGGACAGGAAGACCTAACTTGGAAGGAAAGCTTTTTATGTTATATTGATTGATTGATTGCAATGTAATGTGTTCTAGGGAAATAGAGATTTATTCCACATATGTCAACTTGCAAAGTTTTCAAGTTGCCATAAAACGGAGGAGGTAGAACTGACGGAGTGGCTGATTTTACTAACTGAAACTTCATTCCACAAATGTTTATTTTACTGATTATGTCAGAAGGAGGGGTATGGGATTTCACAGCTGGCCAGTGATTCATTGGAGAATATGAGTTATGACATGTCCAGTGATATGGGGGGGGGACAGAGTCATCAGGGCACGTACCTACATGAATTCAGTTCCAACTGCATTGGAGTATTGGTGAAATGTCACTCTTAATAAATTTTTAGATTTTTTTAGAAGTTTGGTTCATGGCTTATGAATTATTTAGGGCATCTTTTGGAAACCTCACACATATAGTGAAAATTCATAAGGCTAGTTTTAATTTTAGTTAATTTAAATGTATTTAGTTAATTTTATTAATACTTTGTTAACAATCTTGAATCATTTAAGTTTTGGTTATATTTCACTATACAGTATTCCCAAACAGTGAAGATTAGTCTATATTAGATGAGTTGAAGCATGGATAAATTACTTAACTAATGACAAAGTTAACATATTTCAAACTTAACATACAGTATTTCTATTATAACAATGAGTTACAGTGAGGGTAACTTTTGCTATTGAAAAATTTTTGTTGTTCAAAATTTGCATGTGTCTGCAAAGCTGATTTGATAAATGACCATTACAGGAGAGAGATGAATTTTTGAATTATAAGCAGAGCATTATAAGAGCATTATAAAAGATTGTGTTAGAATATTGCTTTGGAAAGCTGTTACTTGCAAGCAAACAAAAATATTTAAATCATTGTTTTTAAAACCTGGCAGATTGAAGACGTGTGACTTTAAGTTTAGTTTGCTGGGAGGTTGAAGCCTAATGATTCTAAAATTGGCAAGTTTGAAAAATGCTTGTTTTAAGTTATATATGGCAAATGATTTTATGAGCTTTCAAAATAAATACATATTCAGTAGACCTAAGTTGTGAAATCCATTGACCATATTCAACCTAGGACCTGTTTGTCTTGAAAATGAGCAAACCATTTTCTGTCTCAACTTAATTGCAATCATTTATTGTGAAGCTTTATAATCTTTTTTGGGGGGCGGGGGGCGGAGTGGAGATAGTCCTCAACTTACAACAGTTCACTCAGTGATCATTCAAAGTTACAACGGCACTGAAAAATGTGACTTATGACCAGTGAACAGCTACCAAAATATTTACTACCATACTGTTGGTGTGGCTTATGCAGGCCGCCCTGCATTTCCTTTCAACATCTTTCAGTGCAAACCCCCTGCTTATGACCATTTTTCACATTTACGACCTTTGAAGCATCCCCATTGCCACGCAATCAAAATTGAGATGCTTGGCAACTGATTCATACTTATGACCATTACTGTGTCCCAGGTCATATGATGACCTTTTGCAATCTTCTCACAAGCAAAGTCAAGGGGGAAGCCAGATTCACTTAAGAACCATGTTAATAACTTAAGAACTGCAGTGATTCACTTACCAACTGTGGCAAGAAAGGTTGTAAGATGGGGCAAAACTCTCCTAACAAATTTCTCATTTAGCAACAGAAATTTTGGACTCAATCGTGGCCATATGTCAAGGACTATCTATACATGGAAATAAAATCTATTTGGAAGAATTATTTAATTCTTTCATTAGATCTTTGGACAATATTCTATTAAAAATGGTGTACATTTAAAATGTGTACTTTGATATAAAGCTGTAGATGCTTGGCTGCATAGCTAGAGGTATAACAAGCAGGAAGAAGGAGATTATGATCCCGCTATATAGAGCGCTGCTGAGACCACATTTGGAATACTGTGTTCAGTTCTGGAGACCTCACCTACAAAAAGATATTGACAAAATTGAACGGGTCCAAAGACGGGCTACAAGAATGGTGGAAGGTCTTAAGGATAAAACGTATCAGGAAAGACTTAATGAACTCAATCTGTATAGTCTGGAGGACAGAAGGAAAAGGGGGGACATGATCGAAACATTTAAATATGTTAAAGGGTTAAATAAGGTCCAGGAGGGAAGTGTTTTTAATAGGAAAGTGAACACAAGAACAAGGAGACACAATCTGAAGTTATTTGGGGGAAGATCAAAAGCAACATGAGAAAATATTATTTTACTGAAAGAGTTGTAGATCTGTGGAACAAACTTCCAGCAGACGTGATAGATAAATCCACAGTAACTGAATTTAAACATGCCTGGGATAAACATATATCCATCCTAAGATAAAATACAGAAAATAGTATAAGGGCAGACTAGATGGACTATGAGGTCTTTTTCTGCCGTCAGACTTCTATGTTTCTATGTTTCTAGATTCAGGGGTGGGCTGCTGCCCGGACCGGGGGGGAGGGATGCAGTATGGTAGCAAAAATGGAGCTCCACCCCAGAGCACCCAATTTGCACTGAAAGAAGTTGAAAGAAAATGCAGGGCATCCTGCATAAGCCACACCCACTGTGTGGTAGTAAAGTTTTTGGTAGCCGTTCACTGGTCACTGTATATATTGGTACATTTATGACTTACAAACCACCAGAGTTACTTAGGGAGTTGGATGGTGACTAATTTGATTAATAAAAGAAAAAAGGAAAAAAAGAAGCAAGTGTCAGGATTTTCTGTCCTTTCTGTCTTCTTCAATTAGAAGTCAGCATTCTAAGCAAGAGTAAACCTCCTGCCCCAAAACCAATTACAGTAGTACCTCTAGATACGAGCTGCTCCACATACGAGTATTCCAAGATACGAGCCACGAGGGGAGAGAAATTTCTGTTCCAGACACGAGCTCAAATTCGGGATACGAGCCGAGCGTCCACTATGTGGCGCAAGAATCCTTGCTTCTGGTTATCTCGGAGGGGAAAAACAAAGTCTAAAGCCATTTGTTCAAGATACGAGTAGTTTGACATACAAGCTCCCTTCTGGAACGAATTAAACTCGTATCTAGAGGTACTACTGTATTTGGTTTGGGCCAACCCTTTGATCAGGTACACAGAAGGCCCATCTAGAGATTGGTATATCATTCAGTCATTTATTTCAGTTTATCTGACTTTACAACTTATTTTGGGTTTGGACTAAGAACCATCTTTGGGACATTTTGGAAATAAAATGAATTCATAGACTTTGTTCTAATTGCAGGGAGGAGAACACTGTTATTATCAAGGTCGCATCAGAGGGAATCCAGATTCATTTGTTGCTCTGTCAACCTGCCATGGACTTCAGTAAGTTTCTATTAAGATAAACTGAAATGATTAAAATGGAACAAGATGCTTTTGAAATTTCATTTTCTACTAAAAAGTAAGTCTACTCTACTTCTTTGGAATAGAGATTAGACAGTGTTAGGAAAATTGGTTGATTAGAATCAATTCATAGTTGGATTTGATTGCAAATGTTGTTAGACAGTATTAAATCGATTGGCTCCAAAGTCAAAAGGCTTTGCTTGGGACTGAAAAATCGCTCTCCACTCTGGGTCTGAAAATCCTCCGTGGCTTTCAGCCACAGGGGATTTTCAGGTATGAAGTGAAAAAATTTAGACTTCTTTATACTCTGGTTTAAAAATGCTTTGGGCTGAAAATCCTGCTCTAATTTAGGCATGGGGACTAGAGAGAATTTTCGTGCTAGGAAGAAATGAATTTTTAGCCTTCCCTGCATCAATTTTCTGGAGAACTGGCAAGGAAGATCGTAAGTGGCAATCATGTTATTTTATGACACTTAGCACCAATTGTAAATGTGAACGGGTTTTCAAGCACCTAGACTGCAATCATTACCCCAGAGGTAGTTCAATGTGCAAAATTTCAATCAGGGACCATAAGTACCTTCATTCAACTCGACTGCAGGAAATACGACTTTAATAACCAAGTAGTTGATGCATGGAACTCACTACCAGGCTCTGTAGTATCATCACCTAACCCCCAAAACTTTACCCTTAGATTATCTACTGCTGACCTCTACTGATTTCTAACTTATGCCAGACCCATCCTCAAATACAGCTCATCTGTCTGGAACCCACACCACATTTCAGACATCAACATTATCGAAAACGTCCAAAGATATTTCACCAGAAGAGCCATTCACTCCTCCACTCGAAACAGAATACCTTACGAAAACAGACTAACTATCCTAGGTCTTGAAAGCTTAGAATTGCGGCGTATAAAACACGATTTAAGTATTGGCCACAAGATCATATGCTGCAATGTCCTTCCAGTCAACGACTACTTCACCTTCAACCGCAACAACACAAGAGCATGCAACAGATTCAAACTTAATATTAACCGCTCCAAATTTGACTGTAAAAAATATGACTTTAACAATCGAGTCGTCGACGTGTGGAACTCATTACCAGACTTTATAGTGTCTACTCCCAACCCCCAACATTTCTCCCTTAGACTCTCCACGATTGACCTCTCCAGGTTCCTAAGAGGCCAGTAAGGGGCATACATAAGTGCACTGATGTGCCTAACGTCCCCTGTCCAATTACCTTTCCTTTTCTCATATATCCTATATATTCTCTCCCTCTCATCCACTCCTCTTCTTTTTTACTTACTATCCCTATATATACTACTTAATGTCTATTTCATTCCATATGTATTGTATATTGGACAAAGAATAAATAAATAAATAAATAAAATAAAAAAGAGGTCAGAAAGGGGCGCACATGAGTGCACCAGTCTGCCTTCCGTCCCCTGTCCTAATGTTTCTTTTTTACTAGTATCACGTATATGAATATTATTATATCTTTGCATACCACCAATATGTACTTGACAAAACAAATAAATAAAAATAAAATAAATTTAGCATCATAGTAATTTTAAACGATTGCTTAACAAATGGTCATAGATCAAGGACTACCTTTATGCCATGGTGTGAAATCTGTGCTTCAGATCTTAGTCCAACTACAGGCTTATGCAAATTAATACAAGGAATCTAGGGAAGCCCTTATTCTCATAGACTTTTTCTATTCTTATTTAATCTGTAACACTGGGAATGCTACTTTATTCTGTAATGCCATAATTTCCAAATTAATGTCTATAAAACATTTACTACATTCTAAATGCTAAGGATTATTTACTTGTTTGTTTGTATCTCATACAATATGCATTCACATGCTTATATTTCATATGCATATTTCATACTTACGCTTCAAACCGGAATGCTCATCTTGGTAAGATATTACTTCTAAGGTCAAGTGAGGGATCTGCTGTTATAAATAGAAGCACTTATCTCCGGATTCTCTGTCATCTCCCAATTTCCCTGAAAGGCTGGCACTTATCTTAGGGGAACTTCATTGATTGATACCTTAATTCTTTCAGTATCACTTTTCAAAATACATTTAAACAATGATTATGTACATATTTTTCAGGACTGAGGATTGTATTTAGTTGCATATGTGGGGAGGGGTTAAATTGTCCATTTTACCTCTTCTCAGATTGGTTTGTGTGTTTGTGTGTGCGTGCCCGCACACGCACCCAAGCACATGTGTTTGCAGGTACGTGCATTAGGGGTGGGTTCTAACTTACCTTGCTGCCCTTTCACTTATTTATTTATGTATTTTATTTATTTATTAGATTTGTATGCCGCCCCTCTCCGGAGACTCGGAGCGGCTCACAACAACAAAATACAGTAAAAATCTAATGACTAAAAACAATTTTAAACCCATTAATATAAAAACAATCATACATCCCAAACAAACATAAAATAGAACGGCCCAAGGGAATCAATTTCCCCATGCCTGACGGCAGAGGTGGGTTTTAATGAGTTTGCGAAAGGCAAGGAGGGTGGGGGCAGTCCTGATCTCCGGGGGAAGTTGATTCCAGAGGTTCAGGGCCGCCACAGAGAAGGCTGTTCCCCTGGGGCCCGCCAGACGACATGGTTTCGTTGACGGGACCCGGAGAATGCCAACTCTGTGGAACCTAATCGGTCGCTGGGATTCGTGCGGCAGAAGGTGGTCCCAGAGATATTCTGGTCCGATGCCATGAAGGGCTTTATAGGTCATAACCAACACTGTGGATTGTGACCGGAAACTGATTGGCAACCAATGCAGACTGCAGAGTGTTGGTGTGACATGGGCATATTTGGGAAAGCCCATGATTATTCTCGCAGCTGCATTTTGCATGATCTGGTCCGAACCAGGAGGAAGCCACCTCTGGCGTGCACATAACATTTGTGTGTAAAACAAAATAATTCATATATAATTATATTCTTCCATTCATTCTTGGAGACTGCCTGGACTTACTCTTGTAGTTTTCTTGGCAAGGATTTTCAGGAATGATTTGCTATTGCCTCTTTCCCGGAGCTGAGACAACGTAAAACTGGCCCAAGGTCATCCAGCAGACTTAATGCCCAAAGCAGAATTTAGAATTTACAGGTTTCTAGCTTGATACCTTAGCTGTATATAAAGCTGGTATGCATGATTTCTTTCTTTCCTTCTTTTTTAAAATCATGTTTTAGTTGCAGTTTTCTTTTCACATCCTATATATTTTGTGGACAGTGCATTGACTGAGTCAAATCTTTTTTAAACAACTCTAACAACAACAATAATAGAAATGTATGTGTAATCCTAATCTTTCAACTTCAACAATACTACTCTCTCTTTATAATTCTTTACAATTTTCCCCATTAATTCATTTAAACATAGGTAATATTTCTTTACACCTTATATTAGTAATTGTTAGATTACTAATATTTAACATTCTCCAGTGTAGTTGCAGGATAGTCCAGAAATGGATTGTTACAATTGGATCTGTCAAGAGACTGAGTCAAAACCTTTTAGCCACACCTCCTTGCCTCTCTCTCAGGCTCCCAGTTTTTGACTCAGTCAATGCAAGAAAGACACGGTTTTGGAGATGGCTGTTTCTAACCTTCATTCCTGGACCATTCCATCTGATCAGGTTTTTTCCATGTCTCGGGGTTGATCTCTACTTCAGAAAATGGCTTTCACTGTAGTCACTTGCTATGGCTATGGCCCTCACCGATCATGCTGGCTAGTCTTGAGCCTTGGTGGTACAGTAGTTAAAGTGCAGTAAGCAAACTGCTTCTGCTGACTGCTGGCTGTAGTTCACTAGTTCAAATATCACCAAGGTCAAGGTTGACTCATACGAACATAAGAACATAAGAAGAGCCATGCTGAATCAGGCCAAAGCCCATCGAGTCCAGCATTCTGTGTCACACAGTGGCCCACCAATTGTCCATGGAGATCTTGAGCAGAAAGAGAAGGCAAGAGCCTCCCTTTCCCTTGACCACCAACAAGTAGTACTCAAGGGAATCCTGCCTGCCTCAACCAACATAGAGGCAGCACTTTGACATCCGTTTCAATAACCATCTATATGCTTGGTATCCGTGAATCTGTCTAATCCTGCATTGAAGCTATCAAGGCTGACAGCTGTCACGACCTCTTCTGGAAGTGAATTCCATAAACCAACGACCCTCTGGGTGAAGAAATATTTCCCTTTATTTGTCCTCACTTTCTTATTTATGAGCTTTAGGGAGTGCCCCCTTGTCCTAGTAGTGTATGATAGAGAGAAGAATTTTCTCTATCCACCTTTTCTATCCCATGCATGATTTTATACACTTCGATCAAGTCACCCCTTAAACGCCATCTTTCAAGGCTGAAGAGACCAAGGCGTTGCAACCTGGTTTCATAAGGGAGGTGCTCCATTTCATCTTTCATTCTTGTTGCCCTTTCTTGCACCTTTTCCAGTTCTATTATATCCTTCTTGAGGTGCGGTGTCCAGAACTGTACACAGTACTCCAAGTGTGGTCTCACCAGGGCCACCATCAGGAATTTTGGGGCCCCATACAGCCTAAGTGTCTGCCCCCCCCGCCATTTAAAAACTATTTTAAGTTACCAAGCCACTCCATCCCTCGGGGATCATTTCCCGCTTCATGCCAAGCGAGGCGGTCCCATAGGCCAGTGTTTCCCAACCTTGGCAACTTGAAGATATCTGGACTTTAACTCCCAGAATTCCCCAGCCAGCGAATGCTGACTGGGGAATTCTGGGAGTTGAAGTCCAGATATCTTCAAATTGTCAAGGTTGGGAAGCACTGCCATAGGCTATTTCAGGAACTGGGTTAAGCCGATTGTGTGGACTCGTCCAGGAGAAAGAAAGAAGCGGGAGTGACAAGGGAAAGAAAGATCCTGGCATCGGTCAGGCGGAGCGAGGCTTATTTACGGCTCCTTGGCACTTCTCCCTTCTTGTTGACAAAACCATGTGCTTTCTAGCGAGGGGAGAGGGGAGGGGGATCCCACACCCAGCAGCCACCGACGAGGAGCTGGAAAGGACGAGGGGAGAGAAAAAGCAGGGTACCAGCAGTCAGGCGGGTGTCTTGAGGGGGCACTCCCATCTGGAAGGAAGGGAAGAAAGGCGAGGGCGAGCTATGAAGGAAGGAAGGAAGGAAGGAATGGTAAAAGGGGCGATCAAGAGAGGAATGGGTGAATGAATGGACGGAGGGTGGGAAGGAAGGAAGGAAAAAGGGAAGGGACAGGAACAGAGGAAGGGTGCAAAGGAAGCAAGGAAAGGTGTGAAAGGGGAGAGTAAGAAAGGAAGGAGTGAAAGAAGGGAGTGAGGGAGGAAAGAAGGGAGGAAGGAAAGCAAGAAATGGAGGGAAGGAAAGAAAGAAAGAAAGAAAGAAAGAAAGAAAGAAAGGGGGAAGGGACAGGAACAGAGGAAGGAAGGAAGCTTATGAAAGGGGAGAGTAAGAGAGGAAGGACTGAAGGAAGGGAGGGAGGGAAGAAGGTAGGAAGGAGAAAGAAAAGAAGAAATAGAGGAAGGGAAGGTAAAAGAGAGAAAGAAAAAGAGCAAGAAAGAGAAAGAAAGAAAGAGAATGAAAGAGAAATAAAAAGAGAGAGGGGCAATGAAAGAAATGGAAGGAGGGAAGGAAGGAAGGAGAGAAAGAAAGAGGAAGAAAGAAAGAAAGAGAAAGAAAAAAGAATGAAAGAGCAAGAGAGAAAGACAGAAAGAAAGAAAAAGAAACAAAAGAAAGAAAGAGGAAAGAAAGAGAATGAAAGAGAAATAAAAAGAGAGGGGGAATGAAAGAAATGGAAAGAGGGAAGGAAGGAGAGAAAGCAAGATAAAGAAAGAAAGCAAGATAAAGAAAAAAGAATGAAAGAGCAAGAGAGAAATAGAGAAAGAAAGAAAAAGAAATGAAAGAAATTGTGATTTTTACTATGCCGGGCTCCTCCCCTCCCCCGCTCCCCACAAACCACCTACCCCTCTACCGCAAGAGGGAAGCGCCCGAGGCGCCGGGTTCTTCCCTTTCTCCCTCGCCCGCATCCTTGCCGCGGTGATTCACCAGGAGAAGGCTGGAGACCCACGCGGCTCCTCGGGGGGGCCTTGCAGAAGGCGGCGGCGGAAGCCCCCATGGCCGGCGCTGGGTGCGAGGAAGGATGCTTTCTGCGTGGGCGGAGGCCGAGAGCTGAGAAGGGCACGCCTTGCCCACCCTTACCAGAAGAGCTGCCCATCTAGCAGTCCCGCTGCCCCATTGCCCGGCAGGGGATGATGGGCAAGGGACGCCTCGGGGAAGGAGGGCAGGGCGGGAAGGGAAGGAGGGGGCTGGCGGGGGTTTAGGAAAGGGGAGCCCGCCGGGCACGAGGGAACGCTGGCCGCGCAGGGCTCCGAGGCCAGCCTTGCAGCTCCTCGGCGGGAGGAGCTGAAAGCCACCGGGAGAGGACTGGGCTCAGCAGGAGAAGCGCGCCCCCCCCCATTATTCAATTTCCCCGGGCCCGTGACGCCACTCCCACTAGTACCGGTCTATCGGCGGCCCTGGGTCTCACCATTGATTTGTATAGAGGCAATACAACGCTTGCTGACCTATTTTCAATTCCCTTCCACACTGGGTTGATATCTTCATTGAACTGTCCACCAAAACCCCAAGATCCCTTTCTTGGGTTGTCTCAGAAAATTTTGTCCCCATTAGTTGGTAGGTATAATTGGGGTTCTTTGTCCTGATGTGCATAACTTTGCACTTGTTTAGGTTAAAATGCATTTGCCACTTTGTTGCCCGTTCACTCAATTTCTAGAAATCCTTCTGGCAGCCCCTTAGATATTGGAACATTGCTATCATGTCACACTTTTCATTAAACTAGAACAAACCCAATTCCTGAAACTTTTATTTAAGTCTCCAGTCCCTAGTCATCTTTGTTCTTCTCTGCACACTTTCTAGAGTCTCAACATCTTTTTTATATTGTGGCAGCCAAAACTGTATGCAATATTTAAAGTGTGGTCTTATCAGGGCATTATAAAGTGGTATTAACACTTCATGTGATCTTGATTCCATCATTAATGCCTAGGATTGCATTGACTTTTTTGGCAGCTGTAGCATTCTGTTGGCTCATATTTAAGTGATTGGGACTGGGAGTCACTGGGACTCCAAGATCCTTCTTACAATTATTACTTTTGAGTCAGGTACCACCTATGATACCTATGCATTTATTTTTTTCTTGTTTAAATGTAGAACCTTATTTTTCTCACCATTGAATACCATTTTGTTAGATAGGATTCAAATGTTTAAGTCTGTCAAGATCCTTCTATATCTTGAGTCTGTCTTTTGGAGTATTGGCTACTTCTGCCAGCTTGGTATCATCTGCAGCTTTGATAAGTTCCCCTTCGATCCATTTATCTAAATCATTGATAAAGATATTAAAGAGTACTGGGTCTAAGATAGAGCCTTGGGTTACCCCACTGCACACTTCTCTCCATGCAGTTGCAATTGCATTAAGGTTTACACTTGACTGCAGTTGATCACCAGTTACAAATCCATTTGGTGGTGATGCTCTCTTACCCACATTTTCTATCTTATCAACTATTAAGTCTTCTTTATCAAATGCCTTGCTTAAATCCAGGCAAATTAGATTCATAGTCCATTGCTAGTCCTCCTATTTTGTCACATTATCAAAGAATGCAGTAAGGTTTGTCTGGCATGATCTGTTTTTGGTAAACCCATGTTGATTTCTGGTTATGGCTTTATTTGTCTCTAAGTGTTTGCCTATTTGTTCCTTGATTACTTTTCCAGAATCTTCCAGGTATTGATGGAAGACTGCACATTAGGTTCATATTATACAACTGTCATTCTATCTGTCTCTTTTCTGCTCCCTCTTCCTTTTCAGTAATTTAAAGAAACAGTAAAGTAGGAGGCTAGCTTTATTTGTTTCTATGCTTAATGTGGCATTCATGCTAATGATAAAAACTCAAGACTACTCAATTGGGGAATATTTTAGGGAGTATACTACAGATGCAAACAAGGTGTAGTTTTATCCTGAGATATTCCATGCTATAATCTCTAATGTGGAGATGACTTTACTAGTTAATCTTTTGTTCAGAATAAGAGTTAATGACTTGAGAAGTAGAAGATTGAGAATATCAAAGAAAAACCAAAAAGTCCAGTTGCCTCTTGAAAAAGTACTTTTGGAATACTGTGGTGTACAATAGATTTAATTTGATTTTCTTTTAATTTCTGTTTATCTTCGGACTTTTATTCTTTTGCTTATTATTTTCCCTATCTATGTTTTGTATTTATTTATTTGACCTCTATGGCACCCAATCCCTTGGGACACAGAGTGACTAAAACTTGTGTAAAGTTTGTTAATAAAGACACACACACACACACACACACACTGTACATATACAGTACATATAGATAAACATTTTTATAATAATTTATATACAATCTTAAAAAACAGAAATATAAATCTGTAACAACAACGAAAGCAAAATTTCAAAAGATAATGAAAACTGGAAAATTTCTGCCTGTCTATTTAATACACTCATAAAAATGTAATTAATTAAATGCTGAGATTAAATAGAAAAATTGTACTAAATAACTGTTCCTATGAAAAATCAAGGAGAGGAATTAAAGCTCAGCTTTTAACTGTGATCAGAAATCAGTAATTAATTTAACCAGGTAGTACAAATAATACAGTATATTCATATTAAATAGTTAGTACATGCAAATGAAGTGGAATCTGCCTAAAAGGATGTTTGATGAAAATATGCATTGATTTCAAAAGAAAAAAAATATTGCAACTGTACAAACAGATATTGATTGTTTTAAATAAAAATTTTAGTCTCTGGGGAATAGATGAGCAGCTAGATATTCCTAAATCCATTCCACTGAAAATGCAGTATATAAACCTGCCATAGTCTAATGCATAACATACATTATTTAATCAGCTTGCCAGTTATAAGTGCAAGGTCAGAAACCAAGTATTAAAAATACTTGGCCAAGAGAGATTCAGTCCTCCGAATGATCTACAGTAAATGCAAAAGAGGACATGGGTGAGGAGGGCAATTATGTGCACTGCTGTATTCTGTAACATAATTTATCTGTTTAGGAAAATAGATGCTATATAAATAAACTTTGTTAATTGTCATCTTGATTTTGATCTTCAGCTCTTTCTTCAAAAAGTTTTTGATCTGTAGAATACAATAGTGTAGTGATTTTTCCCCTTATTATTTAAAGTTTTTAAATCTAAAATTTGTGTAATTTCCACTTCTTTGTTTGTATAAAACTTTTCAAGAAATACCTGCAGTGAAGTGACACTAATATATGGAATATAAGCAACTTGTATGTGAGATTAAAGTGATAGTACTTATTCAATAAATAGTTTATAAGATAGTTTATAACTGCCTCATGAATACTTTTCTAATTCTGTCATTGCACTGTGTACACACAAATCTGAACACCTTACTGAGGTCAGATGTTGTCCTCAAGGTTGACCTTACAATTCTACAGGTATTTCTCAATTTATGATTAATCATTCAGTGATTGTTCAAACATGTGATATTACGTAGCAAGTAGCACAACTGGTTCTCAAAGTTGTGTCTGTTGCAGTGTCTCTATGGTTATGAAGTCACTATTTATGATTTTTGCTGATTTCCAACAAGCTAAAAGAATTGGAAGTTGGCAAGAAGTTGCAAATAGTAACCATATGATGTCCTCACTTAATGACCCATGATGATTCATTTAGCAATGGAAACCAGGAGTGTTCAAATTGCCATCATTAAGCAGTGCAGTCACATGATATCTTCCTTTATTATTACAATGTTTAGTGATTGCAATTGTAGTTCCAATTGCCATTGTAAACCAAGCACTATCTTTAGTTTCTTCTTTTACTTATAGCCTGACCTACTTTGAATAACCAAGCAAGGAGCTGAACCTCCTTGTTATGCAGAAAACATTTGGTTTTCCAGCATTCAGAGGTATTGATGTTTAGACATCACAAAAACTGAAAAAGGATAGAGCTATGCTCTTTTTTACTCCTACCACCAACATAGATCTTTGATGGCACAACAAATATAATTCACAGGGACCTGGCAAATTACATGTCACAGTTCTGAAGGAGCTGGCAGATGTTATCTCAGAACCATTGTGCCATATCTTTCAAAACTCCTGGAGTACTGGGGAACTATATGAGGATTGGGAAAGAGCAGCTGTGATTTTCATCTTTTAAAAAAAGGGGGGAGACATACTCTGGAAATTACAAACCAATCAGCATAATTTATTTATTTATTTTATTTATTTATTGGATTTGTATGCCGCCCTTCTCCGAAGACTCCGTATCAGTATTTAGGAAGATACTGGAAAAGATAATTTAAAAAAAAGATTTGTGAACATCTAGAAACAACTAAAGTTATAACCAGAAGCTGGAATGGGTTTGTTAAAAACAGATCATGCCCAATCTATTTCATTCTTTGACAGCGACTAAATTAATAGACCAGTGAAATGCTGTGGACATAGCATACTTAGATTTCAGTAAGGCATTCAACAAAGTAGACCACACTCTACTTTTTATTAAGCTAGAAAAATGTAGGATAGGTAGCATCACCATCAGATGAATTTGTAACTGTCTGACAAACTCTACTCATACAGTAGTTATTAATGGTATTAGATCTCCATGGAGGGAAGTAGCCAGTGGTGTACTACAAGGTTCTGGTCTTAGGCCCAGTACTCTTCAATATTTTCATAAATGACTTATATTTATATGAGAGAAAAGAAGGGAACTCATCAGATTTACAGATGACACTAAGCTAGCAGGAATAGTGAATACCCCAGAAGACAAACTCAGGATCCAAAAAGATCTTGGCAGATTTGAACCATGGGCTCTGCTCCAACAAAATAAAATTTAACGTGGAGACAAGCAAGGTTTTACACTTAGGGGAAAAAACAAAAGAGATTAGATTAGAAAACAGATTAGGTGAAACCTGGCTCATAAACAATAACTGGGAGAGGGAACCTGGAGTCCTAGTGGAGGATCATTTACATATGAGGCAACAATGTATGGCAACAGTAAAAAAAACCCTACCGTAATACAATCCTTGGTTGTACAGAGACATAGAATTAAAATCACACAAAGTATTAGTATCACTTCATGAAACTTAGTAAGATCACACCTGGAACACCACATCCAGTATTGGACACCACATTAAAAAAAAGATGTTGAGACTAGAAAGAGTGCAGAGAAGAGCAATTAGGATGATTGGATACTAAAATATATGAAGAACAATTGGAGGAGCAGAGTATGGCTAATCTAGAGAAAAGGACTAAGGGTGATATGATAGCAGCATTCCAGTATTCCAGTTGACACAGAAGAGGGTGTCAACTTATTTTTCAAAGCATTGAAAGATGGGGGCGGGGGCAATGGATGGAAACTAATCAAGGGGAGAAGCAACCTGGAATTAAGGAAAAAATTCCTAATAGAACAATTAATCAATGGGACATTTTGCCTTTATCAATGGAAAAGTTTGCCTTTATTAATTTTTAAGAAAAGAGTTGTCTCAAATTGTATAGGGCCTCCTGCTTGAGCAGAGAATTGGAGAAGACCTCCAAGGTCCCTTCCAACTCTATTTTGATTACATTACAAATATAGGGATTCTGGGGACAGAATATCTCTTGCAAATTGCAAGCCGGTCTTTGCTTGAATACAATTTGGGAGAGCTTAAACTTCCTCTACAATAATTGGCTCCATTGTCAAATTGTTTTCATCCTCAATGGGAAAATACTTTCTAAAATTTAACTACAGTGGATTTACCAACCATTGTTACCACATGGGGAATAACTGCATGGATTGGTTTGATAGAATTGTATACATATTTGAACTGAAAGATATGCTATTATTATTTTAAAAATGGCACTCTGTATTCAAGGTAAATCCTTTGGGAACAAAGGTTTAGTGCGAGAATTCTCAAATACAACCTTTAGAATGTGACAATATACTTTCTGCATACTGTCCTTTTCTACAAGTATAATATAGAGAAAGTATATTGTTGTCTTATTTGCATACACTGTTAAAGATTAGTTCCCAAATCATTGGCATTGTATTTTATAGACTTGCAATAAGTATGGACTTCCAACAGGTTCACAGACTTGTAAACTACAGATAGTTACAAATAAAAGTTTCTTGAAATTGTTGCAGTTAATAAGCATGTATTTAAAGCAAGATCCCAATTATCCCAAAATAAATACTATAAGACACTTTTATCAGCTTGCAGTTTTTATTGCAAACCATAAGTGCTATGGTCAATAGTAGTTTGGTTTGATTTTTTCCTGTGCTGTGAAGAATTTTGCAACAGGTGTATTATATACTAGCATGGAGGGTAGTAAATAGTTCTGCTGTTCATAAGAGGAGAAGAGAGGAAATTCCTTAGGATTTATCTCAGGAAACAGCTAAATTTAACTTCCCAAGCTAGATGAAGGATTAAAAATTATGTGGCACTAATAGCCCATTTCTACATGAGATTCTCTTTTACATGTAGTATTATTTTATGTACTTAGTTAAATTATAACACGCACATCAGAGAGCTGCCTTTTTTTTAACAGTGGAATGTTCTATGATGGGAATCACACATATCTTATTGAGCCAGAAGAAAATTGTACATCTCAAGTAAGTACTGTAGAATTAAACTACAATTATCCTCAGCTTGTTCTTTAAATGGTTAATATGTGACTTGCACTTCTTACATAGATTCTAGTTATAAGAATTCAGAAATAAAAATGAGTTTAGAAAAATATTCTTCAATGTATATATTTGCATATATGTATGTAAGTGTGCAAGTATGTGAGTGTGAATTGGTGCTTATATGTGTCTATGTGAACATATTCAGAATACTATGATCTGCAATTTTCTGGGTATAAAAATGTATAGTTCCAGCTAAAGTATCAGCCTTAGAATGATTTACTAAATTTAGATGTTTTTTATTTTAGGAGGAATTCCATTTACACTCTGTATACAAATCCAGATTATTTGAATTTCCTTTGGATTATCTTCCATCTGGTATATTTTTAATACTCTTATTGTTGCATTTATTTTGTAGTTAAACCATTGCTGCTTATTTTTATTCTGTTGCTAATAATATAAAAGCCTCTCTGAACACAGGATTAGAAAACAAGAAAAAACACATTTTCCAAAAAAGATTTGTAGACGTTTGTATTGCAACAGTAATTCAATGATTAGCTTTCTAAAGAAGAGTCTTTATAGGTCAAAAGAGCCTAACCTGTTATACATAAAAGGTTAACCTGTTCAAAACCAGTTCCTGTCCAAGTGCTGAACATTTCAAGATAATATTTTTGGTTCTATAAGATTTTAATCAGTTCTAACAGAACTTTCAATTTATGAAAAAGAGTCTTCTATCTCCTCCATAAAATTAATTTACAATTGTTCTGTCTGGGTTCCCCCAGACGCCAACACCAACCAAAAAGAGTAGGCAGACACACTGGTAAAAAGCAAAGGCAGTTTATATAATTCAAAGCAAACACAGGTAACAAAAACTGTTCTTACAGACAGGAACACTATGAAGCTTCACAGAGGTTTCATGAAGGCCAGGCAATAAAACAGGATTCTTGCTGGCAAAAACAACTCTGGAGATAATAAAACCCACGCCTCCCCCAAGTCTTCCAGGCTTCTAGGCCACAAACCAAGATCAGAGACGCCAAGAATCGAAGCAAGGTCACAGGACTCCCAGTTGATAACTCTCCACAAGACTGTAAGGGCGGGCCTGCCTTTTCAACCCTGCTGAGGAGAACCACACCCAAACCCAGCTGTTGCCAATTCAGGGATGGAAATACTTTCTAATTGGCCCCTTCTTTGAGCTGCCTGTCTCTGCCTCATGTCTATTATAGCCTGTGTGTCGTCATCCAATGAATCCAGGCTACTAGCTGGGGAGAGGCCCCCCCCGGGGGTCTCAGGCTGCTCTCCCTCCTCCTCCTCCTGATGTTCCTCTCCCCCGTCTGCCTGGTCCTCCTCCTCCTGTTCACTGTCCTCCTCCTCTGGGCATGGATCCGGCAGAGCTCCAGCCGGTCCCTGAGGAGCCTCAGGCTGAATCACAACAACAATAAGCAAGTCTTGTGTTTCTTCACCATTCTCTACTCCAGTTTTCTTAAAAAAACAGAACATGGGAAAACTGGAACCGTTCTTCTCTTTGAGAGACTCTCCATGAAAATTAGAACCCCTGGAAATCAGGATCCTAAACTGCATTGAGAGCCTTCAAAGAAAGAGATACTTCTCCATTATAGTTGCATCCTACACATAGAGATATGTGGCATATGTTCATGCATGTAGTGGAAGCAAAATTGGTATTCTAGCCAAAAACGTATTTCCTGTTATTGACTTCTAAATGCCTGAAAAAGGTTAATGCCAAGAACTGATCAACGTTGTAACTTCATATAGTTTGTCATGTTTTATAATTTCATTTGATATCACCACTATATAGATCATGTGCTTATTAAAAGCACTTTCATTGGCTTGCGAAATGCCAAATGATTACATTTTAGCTTAGATTTTCATAACTTCTTTGTTTAATATCCTGTGTGGCTTCTACTCATCCTAAGATTATTTAATGGACGTTCAGGTCAAGAAGTTTATATGTAAAAACACTCATTTGTTAATGCAAAAATACCATGCCTTTCCAAGGCTAATATCTGAGTCCAAGAATACATTATGCGGGAAACTGTTCTGAGGGTTTATGTTTCCTTTATGTTTCTTTCCCTTCCTTAATTCTTCCTTTAATTTAATTTGAAGTGTTTCAATGTCCCTTAAAAACTATTTTGCTTTAACTTTCATCATTCTATAACCCACTCATCAAATTCATGAACTTTTTTAAGGGTGAGCATCTGCAAATTAGTTTTTTGTATGAAAATGCCCACCTTTGCCCCGACGAATTTCCAATACAGTGGTACCTCATCTTACGAACGCCTCTTCATACGAACTTTTTGAGGTACGAACTGGGCATTCAGGATTTTTCCCCCTCTTCTCACGAACCATTTTCATCTTATGAACCCTCATTTCTCTCCTGGCCGCTGCTGCGAGTAGCGGCCAAAACAAGCAATTTTAGGTTTGCAGGCTCTGATGATCTTAAGGGAACTGGAACCAGGCTTTGCCATGAAGGGTCTCTCCCCCTCCCATCTCTTCTGCTAGAAAATGGCAGGTCCGAGGAGCTCTCCGCAGGCACCTGAGGGTGGCAGCTGGATAAAGAAAGGCTAGCAAAGTCTTTGGAAGGCAGCTAAAGAGGGGGTGTGGGAGAAACCAGGCTTACAGAGTTCTTTGAAGGCAATGGGGAGGGATGGGAATCCCTCACAGTCGGTGTGGTGTGGAGCATCCCATTGCAGCATCTCCTGTGCCAGAGCCCTCCCAGAACAGGCCTCTTTCCCAGGCTGCCTGCTCGCATAGCTGCCAGTAGTTTCCATTCAGGGAGAGAGCACGCGATTCGCCTCATCCCCCACATGGTTGCTTACAGGGCAGCAGCATCGTGTTGGCGGCGGGGATTCCCTGCTGACCATATGAGCGTCTGCAGCCTCCCTGAGCTTCCTACCTACTTTCTCATAGTCAGGGACGCTGCAACGGGCTGCATCTTCGGCGTGGGTGGTGGGGATTCCCTGCCTGTCACATGAGCATCAGGAGGCTTCCCAGGGCTTCCCTGACTGCTGCTGGACCTTTTTGGATCGCTTATCAGTCGCTCTGAGGATTTGGCCCTTGAACAGGCGCCTGCCATTTGGGGGGCAGTTCAGAGAGGAAGGGAGGCACACACCCTCCCAGAACGGGCCTCGATCCTGGGCTGCCCACTCGCACAGCTGCCAGTAGTTTCCCTTCAGGGAGAGAACGTGCGATTCACCTCGCCCCCCCCAGTGGTCGCTTCTGCTGCAACGGCCAAAAGAGAGCAGTGCCCATGGAGTCCTTAGGCGGCTGTGTCTCCAGAGCTGAGAGAATTGCATCTGGGGGACAGTGCCATGGTCCTGGCTGCCGGCGTTCATTCTGTCTCCTCCTCCTCCTTCTCCCCACCCGCTCTAGTGTGCCCTCACCCCCAGCAGCTGCGCTCGCCAATCAAGAAACCTTTTCACTTTTTTTGGTCTCTTCCGTGGGGAGCGGAATCAATAAGAGAAGGAGGAAGAGGGCACTCTCCTCTTCATTTCTGCTTCTACTTCCATTGCTCCTTCCAATAAAAACAGTTCTTGAGCCTGGGGGGGGGGAATTGGGGAGTTAAAGCCAACTGCTCTGGGCACCTTGAAGAGACTCCCCCAGTTGAAGCAGTTGCCAGGCATGGAGTGCGAGCCAGGGAGCCTTGTCTGAGGCCAAAGCACCAGTCCTCTGCCTGCCGCCACCATCGAAAACACTTTCAAGGAGGGTGGAAGCCCCACCGGCTGACAAAGCCGCCAGGCAGCTTCCCGCACGTGTCAATCCATTCTGGGCAGCTTGTGCTGTTTCCCCCCTCCCCCCACCCCAGAACAAGAATCCGAATGCCGGGGGTAATAAGGCAAAAGGGGTGAGTTTTGGGATTGCATGCATTATTCACTTTTACATTGATTCCTATGGGAAACATTGTTTTATCTTACCAACTTTTCTTCTTACGAACCTGGTCACGGAACCAATTAAGTTCATAAGGCAAGGTATCACTGTATCTTGTTTTTTTGCTAATAAATAACATGACTATCCCTGCCTATTTTCTTGAGTTCTGAATAATTCTTAAAATAGGTATTTATTCAACCTTATTGATTGATTGATTGATTGATTGATTGATTGATTGATTGATTGGATTTGTATGCCGCCCCTCTCCGCAGACTTGGGGCGGCTAACAACAGTAACAAAACAGCATGTAAATCCAATATTAAAACAGCTAAAAAAAACCCTTATTACTAAAACCAAACATACATACATACAAACAAACATACCATGCATAAATTGTAAAGGCCAAGGGGGAAAGAATATCTCAGTTCCCCCATGCCTGACGGCAGAGGTGGGTTTTTAGGAGCTTACGAAAGGCGAGAAGGGTGGGGGCAATTCTAATCTCCAGGGGGAGTTGGTTCCAGAGGATCAGGGCCGTCACAGAGAAGGCCCTTCCCCTGGGCCCTGCCAAACAACATTGTTTTGTTGATGGGACCCGGAGAAGGCCCACTCTGTGGGACCTAACCGGTCGCTGGGATTCGTGCGGCAGAAGGCGGTCTTGTAGATTTATGCTTTGTTCATTTTGCTGCTAAAAGTGCCTTGTCTTGCTTATCTGTCATTAAATTGATTGTGATGTGTGTCCCATTCAGAATTCTGGCACATGAATACTACATCACAGAAATTTGGTGTGAAATCAAGATATAAAAGAAGAAAAAGGCAGGTATGCCCTCTTGTCCTGTTATTTTTTTTTTTTGCAATCTTTTAAAAACATATTTTTTAAGCTTCCTTTTTCAGTAAATTCAAGACACATTATTTTGCCTTCTTTCTCAAATCTCCATTATAAGCCTCCCTTTTCATGCTGAGAACATTCAATTGCGTTCTTTGATAATAGATATAAATCCAAAGAGAATAGTTTCATCAGAGGCTGGGAGGGAAGCAAATGTCCCCTTCCATTTTGCCTGTTGTAAAACCAACAAAAAAGGATTTTCTGCAGCAGGATTTTTCAATGCAATCAAATTGAATCTTTGCTCTTTAGAATTTGGTCTTAAGTGGGTGTAATGATCACATCTCTTCAACATCAGGCATTTTATCTTCATTTTGATGAGTGACTTGCATCTGACTAAGCTGTGAGTCTACAATTTGTTCAGGGAATGGACACCATACAATTTCACTAAATATTTATTGCAGGAGCTAAAATATAAAGAAATAATAAATAATAATCTGACAGTCTCAAAATGGGTGAACAGTGCAGTCAGGCGGTAGGGAAAGCAAGTAGGATGCTTGGCTGCATAGCTAGAGGTATAACAAGCAGGAAGAGGGACATTATGATCCCGCTATATAGAATGCTGGTGAGACCACATTTGGAATACTGTGTTCAGTTCTGGAGACCTCACCTACAAAAAGATATTGACAAAATTGAACGGGTCCAAAGACGGGCTACAAGAATGGTGGAAGGTCTTAAGGATAAAACGTATCAGGAAAGACTTAATGAACTCAATCTGTATAGTCTGGAGGACAGAAGGAAAAAGGGGGACATGATCGAAACATTTAAATATATTAAAGGGTTAAATAAGGTCCAGGAGGGAAGTGTTTTAATAGGAAAGTGAACACAAGGACAAGGGGACACAATCTGAAGTTAGTTGGGGGAAAGATCAAAAGCAACATGAGAAAATATTATTTTACTGAAAGAGTAGTAGATCCTTGGAACAAACTTCCAGCAGACGTGGTAGATAAATCCACAGTAACTGAATTGAAACATGCCTGGGATAAACATATATCCATCCTAAGATAAAATACAAAAAATAGTATAAGGGCAGACTAGATGGACCATGAGGTCTTTTTCTGCCGTCAGACTTCTATGATTCTATATTAAGAAGATAAAAAAACAAGATTCTTATTAAGAAAAATAAATGCCCAGAATGTCAAGAACAGAGCAAACTCAAGATTGACTGTTTTATGACATTCTGAACATTTGCATTTTTAAAAAAGAAGTGGAAAAGCATCAATTGATACTACTTGCCTAAACATTGAACTAAGCATAGAAATTCTTAGCCTGTGCTCTGTATTTTGGGGTAGGGTCCTGGCCACTATTGATTAAGTATATATAACCTATGGGAAAATAACATCACACAGAATAGGCATGTTCTGATGTATATTTTTTTAAATGAGAAAAACACAAATATAAATATCAGCCATTAATAAAATAGACGGCTTTGACGATATAGAGGAATTTAATACATAGAGAAATTCACTAATGAAGCTAAAGGCTATAGGAGTTTCTTTAAAAGGATAGAATCTTATCAAACCGTATTTTGAAAATCACTTATTAAATTTATTTATTAAATCTGTATGCTGCCCATTTAAGTCTAGTACTGGTCAATATACAATATAAAATTATTTGTTATATTCTTCTAAGCTTACATTAGAATTAGATTGCTTAATTTTCTGTCATTCAAATGTTAGAAATTCTGATGTATTATTTTTCTAATTTGGTATCAGGAATTAATTTTAAGTGCAATGAAGGAAAGAAATCAGCTCAGAATAATTAGTCTGGAATCGGGTGTTTGTTGCTAATCTTTTAAAATATATACAGCATCTTCCTCTTTTTTTCTAGGTCCAACTGAATCTACCTCGAGTTGAAGATGAAACGAAATATGTTGAGCTAATGATTGTAAACGATCATCTAATGGTGAGGTTTTACATACAAGGCTTTTTAAAAGTTATAAATAATGCATGCATGCATAGCTTTGTGTCTATAATAGATTCAACAATAATGTACCTATTGCAAAATGATTCTAATCATTGCACTGAAGTCGGGCTGTCTGGAACTGTGCTGGAAGTCACTCAAACAGGACATCTAAGAGCAAAGAATAGATTGGTAATTATAAGAGGCCTTTGGCTTCTTTTTCCACAGAATACAATTTTTTTTCCTGAATAATTTCCTTTTAGCTCTGTAATTCATTCACAGATTTTTAAGAGCTGTTTATATTAACTATTGAGTGATTGGGCTACTTTTTTCCCCTGAAGTTAGAAGGTGGAGAACTGTACTAAAGACCCTCTGTATATTTGTTGCATCACACTGGAGATTGGAAATATTTTCCCCCCTTTAGTTATGATTATGTTCTCCCTAATGGTAAAATAGTTAGACCAAATATAGACAATTTTTTTGGTTTTTTGGAATTTTACAAATGTAGAGGTCCTTTTAGAAACACTTCTAATAGAAGACATTTTCTTGTTCACAAACTGTCGTCTATAATAAATGGACCTAGACTCAAACATCTGTTTATCAAAATGTATTATCCTATGATGCTATCTCTGGCTTTTTTTTCTGATCATGGGATCATATTTATACAAAACGCTAGGCAGCAATTATTAAAATCTAAAAATGTCGGGAAGGTTGATGTGAGGTCAGAAACATTCATGGAAAAGCAGATTATGTTAGAAGGTGGTACTTTGCTTTATGGCATATCACCTTCTTAAAAATTAGTCTGGAGCATCAGGGAGTTTAGCTATTGAAAAAGAAATCTGAAATATATGGAATAGAATAGAATAGAATTTTATTGGCCAAGTGTGATTGGACACACAAGGAATTTGTCTTGGTGCATATATACATTACACTGTGACTTTGCAAAATTGATTTAGATATGGGCAAAATTGGCCATGGATTTTTCTTAAAACTGCTGGTGCTAGAGAATTTTTTAGCGAATCAAATCGAATCCAATGCCAATATATTTATTTGAGGAGCTAGAATAGGTTTGAGCAATATTGAGTCAGTAAACCTCTCTGTAGGCATTCTGTTAGATGACATTACAAGTGCTTGAACAAAGGTACAGTATTTATTATTTATTTATTTATTAATTGGACTTTTATGCCACCCCTCTCCAAGGACTCGGGGTGGCTTACAACATATAATGGAACAATATATAACATTCTAAATCCAATTAATCTAAATGTATAATCTAAAAAAAACCCAGAAAACCATAAAAATACAGTCATTCCCATTCGGTGAACTTACTCTCAACACATTCATTGTCACGGGGACTAGAGTTTAGTGGCCCCAAGCCTGGCGACATAGATGAGTTTTAAGAGCGGGAGGTGAAGAGGGTGGGGCAATACGAATCTTTGTGGGCAGATGATTCCAGAGGGTCGGGCCCCCCATAGAGAAGGCTCTTCCCCTGGGCTCCGTTAAATGACATTGCCAAGTTGACGGGACCTGGAGAAGGGTGACTCTGTGGGATTGAATCAGTCACTGGGACTGTATGTCATGTGATAGGCTGAAGTGGAATGGATCATGCCCTCTGTCATGCAATTAATGTATATCTTGACTTGTTTAATCAAACTTTGTATTTCTTTGTAAGGATTCTCTGTATGTTTGGCCTACATATACATTATTATTTTTTCTTATACTACTGTATATGAAAGCAAATCCAGAGATAAAACTTTTTACAAGTCAGAAGATATTTCTCCCTCCTCCCCTTCATTTCCTGATTTTTAAAAATGGAATTTCCATTACAGTAGAATCATAATTCCTCATTTAGGTTCTGAGTAAAAGAGGGAGAGGATCTCATTTAAACCATTATATCAGGTGCCTCTTAGTAGAAGAAGAGGTTATTGATCGTTTTCTTGCTTCATCAAGAAGTAGGAAAGAAAGTAGCTGTATTTTACTGGGTGTCACATGAGACTCTTTGATTGTACTTATGTTTATATAGCTATCCATACTTGTGATTGCCAACCAGAGAATGATGTATGTATGTGTGAAAATGATTTTAGTCATTATTGCCAAAATCTGAGTTTAATTCTAATTCTAGTTCTGAATCTTCAGTGCAGCTATTTATAAAGTAATGTAATATACTGAAATAGGAATAAGCAGAGAGGTTTTTAACACCCATTAAAAACACCCATTATATGCAAAGTAGCGATCTTTGCACTATATCCTCAAAGCATATGGAAAATGAAGTAACTAATAGTAGTATTTATTTATTTATTTATTTATTTATTTATTTATTGGATTTGTATGCCTCCCCTCTCCGTAGACTTGGGGCGGCTAACAACAGTACCAAAAAAACAGCATGTAAATCCAATACTAAAACAACTAAAAAACCCTTATTGTAAAACCAAACATACATACATACAAACATACCATGCATGAATTGCAAAGGCCTAGGGGGAAAGAATATCTCAGTTCCCCCATGCCTGACGGCAGAGGTGGGTTTTAAGGAGCTTAAAAAAGGCAAGGAGGGTGGGGGCAATTCTAATCTCCGGGGGGAGTTGGTTCCAGAGGGCCAGGGCCGCCACAGAGAAGGCTTTTCCCCTGAGCCCCGCCAAACAACATTGTTTTGTTGACGGGACCCGGAGAAGGCCCACTCTGTGGGACCTAACCGGTCGCTGGGATTCGTGCGGCAGAAGGCAGTCTCGTAGATACCCTGGTCCGGTGCCATGAAGGGCTTTATAGGTGATGACCAACACTTTGAATTGTGACCGGAAACTGATCAGCAACCAATGCAGACTGCGGAGTGTTGGTGTTACATGGGCATTTTTGGGAAACCCCATGATTGCTCTCGCAGCTGCATTCTGCACGATCTGAACTTTCCGAACACTTTTCAAAGGTAGCTCCATGTAGAGAGCATTACAGTAGTTGAGCCCCGAGGTGATGAGGGCATGAGTGACTGTGAGCAGTGACTCCCTGTCCAAATAGGGCCACAACTGGTGCACCAGGCGAACCTGGGCAAATGCCCCCCTTGCCACAGCTGAAAGATGTTTCTCTAGTATATTATATATGTGTGTTTGATAATAAATTGGATCCTTATACTACTTGGAAAATATAATAGATTGAGAGTTTAAGCTGCTAAATATAAAACCAGTGTTCTGAAAAGAAGGTTCTTAGCAGATAATAACACACTGTGTGAATATGAAGAGATATAGAGTGTGAGCCATCTGCTGATATGTTGGCTGCTGTCAGAAACAGGTACTAATAATGACTAATAATTGGACAATGATAAAGCCAAAAACCCTGACTTTATTCTGGTAGTTTATAATTTGATGTAGACAGGGAAGAAGGGTGATGATGACGATGACAAACTGAATTGTGACTAATGGTGCTGACTTCTACTTTATTCTTCCTCCTCAGTTTTCCATTTTTTGTCACCATTCTACTGAGTAACCATGATTTTTTGGAAGATTCAGATTCCTTTAGCAAACACTTTCTTTTAAACTATTGTTGTATTTAATTTAAGTTTGCAAAATTTCCTTCTTTGAGTAGTAATCAGGGTCCCTTTAAAGGGTAGGCAAGGGACAATAGCCCAGAACCCATAGATGGAAGAGTCCCTTCCTAAAGGATAATTTAGAGCCAATTTGATCTAGTGATTAAGATCTAGTGGTGCATGTTGTGTATATGTGTGTGTTGTGTGTGTGTGATATTGATGAACCATGGCGTAGAACGCTGTAACATAAATCTGTGGCTTATTTAAGTGGCTTAATGTCTTAGATTTTGGATCACAAGTACAAAAGAGTAGAGGATGCAATGTGTTTGTATCTAATGTAAATAACACTAGTTAATAGCTATCTAAGGTCTAAACCTCAAGGAAAATAAAATGTTATAAACACAGCATTAGCAATGCAAAATATTACAAAAAGCCAAGTGTTTTATTATCCAATTGTATATTTCCTTTTTTCTACTATATTTTATAGTTTGTGGTTGCATTACAATACTATTCTCATGTTCCTTTCACCTTTTCTTTCAGTAATTAATATTAAGATATGGAATACAAAGATTATAATTATGATGGTATCATAGATGGCTAATATAGTTTAATTTTTTTGTAAATGTTTACAGAAATGCAGATAAAGAATCTTCTGAAATTGGCATTTTACAAGTACCTCTACTTAAGAACTTAATTCGTTCCGTGACCAGGTTCTTAAGTAGAAAAGTTTGTAAGTAGAAGGAATCAATGTAAAAGCAAATAATGCATGCAAACCCATTAGGAAAAAAATAAACGCTCGGAATTTGGGTGGGAGGAGTAGGAGGAAGAAGAGGAGGACAGTCACTGCCGAAGGAAGAAGATGAGGTGAGGGGAATCAAAAAAATCCAAAACTTTAAGACTTTTTTAAAAAAGAGGGACTCTGAGGCAGCAACGAGGAGCATGCGCCTCCCATACACCCGGTGCAAGGCTGCCTCCCATACACTGCACCAAAGAGAGAAACCGAGACGGGCGAGAAGGGGGAACCTCCCGCTCCTTTGAGCGAAAGGTGGCTGCTGCTGCTACCTGCTTCCTCTTCCTTTCCATGCTGAAGGATTCCCCTCTCCTCTTGCTCACTCAGTTTGTAGCTGGCGCCTTTCCTTCACTGTGGTGACTCCTCAGTTTGGCTGAAGCTGAGTTGATCCAGCTGGGGCAAAGCGCCCCTTTTTGCCTTTCCATGCCCACACGTTCCGGGAGGCAACCTCGCGCCAAGTGTATGGGAGGCAGCACAAGGGAGTCACCACAGTGAGGTGGTTTATTCCCTCTTCAAGTGCCCAGAGACAGGAAAATGTTTCATTCACTCTGGATTACAAACCATCTTAAGCGCCACCGAAAGCATCCTCTGGCAGCCCAGAAAAGCCCAAGATGGCCGGGATTAAAGGGGGAATGACAGAAAACTGGCTGGCCCTTTGTACCACTCTCAAATTTCCTGGAAAATTTCTGGGCTCGGGTCCTTAAGTAGAAAATGGTTCATAAGAAGAGGCAAAAAAATATTGACCACTCGGGCTTTATCTAGAAAAGTTCTTAAGCAGAGGCATTCTTAAGTAGAGGTACCATTGTACACATTAAGAGAGAATTTGAACAACTCTGTATTGCTTTTGTTGTAGCAAAATCTAATACAGAAGAATAGTCATACTGTTGAAAATGGTATATAGAGTGATACCTTGTCTTACAAACTTAATTGGACGAGGTTCTTAAGGTGAAAAGTTTGTAAGACGAAACAATGTTTCCCATAGGAATCAATGGAAAAGCGATTAATGCGTGCAAGCCCAAAATTCACCCCTTTTGCCAGCCGAAGTGCCCGTTTTTGCGCTGCTGGGATTCCCCTGAGGTTCCCCTCCCACCTCCGGACCTCTGTGTTTTTGCGATGCTGCAATTTCACTGAGGCTCCCCTCTCTGGGAAACCCTACCTCCGGACTTCCGTTGCCAGCGAAGCGCCCGTTTTTTGCACTGCAGAGATTCCCCTGCAGCATCACAAAAACACGGAAGTTCGGAGGTGGGGTTTCCCATGGAGAGGAGCCTCAGGGGATGCTTTGCTGGCAACGGAAGTCCGGAGGTGGGGTATCCCAGCGGCGGCAGTGGGTTTGTAAGGTGAAAATAGTTTGTAAGAAGAGGCAAAAAAATCTTAAACCCCGGGTTTGTATCTTGAAAAGTTTGTATGATGAGACATTTGTGAGATGAGGTATCACTGTATCACATATGTAAAAGTATGACCATATGTAAAAGTATGACATACAGTTCCCATCTGATCAGGTTGTTGGAATCCGCAATATTGAGGTCATGTTCTAAACTTCTTTGTTTTGATAATGTACCAGATATAAGAGGTGCCCAGACCCTCCTTTTGATGTTGCAACTTGATCTTTAAGAAATAATTGATACAGTATGTATTATATTTAAGAGCATTGATGAAGAGTTTCGATCAAATTAATTTTGATAAACCACTAGCACACTCCATACAAATAATTAACGATACACCAAAAAGTGTGACTCAGACTTGCCTCAGTTGTTACATTGCTTTTATTGTGAAAACATAAATTTAGCTGCCATATGGATGATAATTTCATAGCTGAGAAAAGGAGGTTCACACAATGACTTGTCCTTTCTGTTGATGAGTAAAGTAGGTAGATAAAATACTCCAGATATCACTGTACCTCTACTTATGAACTTAATTCATTCCGTAACCAGGTTCTTAAGTAGAAATATTTGTAAGAAGAAGCAATTTTTCCCATAGGACTCAATATAAAAGCAAATACCGTATTTTTCGCTCCATAAGACGCAGTTTTTTTCCTCCCAAAGTAGGAAGAAAAATCAGCCCCGTCTTATGGAGCGAAGATGCAGGCAGGGAGGGGGGGGAGGCTGAGAACTCGGAAGCGCCATCCCGCCGGCTGGCTGGCTAGCTGCTGCCTGGCCCCCTCCGCACCACCAGCGGCGCTACCCGCGCCAGCCAGCCAGCCAAGCCCCGCGCCCGCCAGAACCGGCTCCTCGCTCTTCCCTCGCCGCCCGCCGCGTTTGCAGGAGGTGGGGAGGGTCGGGCGGCCCGCCAAGGCCAGGAGGAACCCCGCTGCCCCCCCCTTCCCTCTCTCCGCCCGCCGCTGAGCCTCCTTGACGCCGAGAGGAAATGCCGGCAAAGGCTTTTCTCAGCGGAGGTCTTCAATGTCGGGGGCGCACGGGCGGTTGTGCGCGCTCCCTATCTCCCTGCTAGCCCACTCGGAATATTCAAAATAAGAAAAGCCTTTGCCGGCAAAGGTTTTTCTTATTTTGAATATTCCGAGTGGGCTAGCAGGGAGATAGGAAGCGCGCGCAACCGCCCGAGCGCCCCCGACATTGAATATCACCTTCGCCGGCCCCGTCACTGCTGAGAAGAACGGAGAGAGAACGAGAGTGAGTGAGAGCAACAGACAGCAAGATAGAGAGAAAGTGAGAAAGAGAGAGTGAGAGAAAGGGGGGGAGAGAAAGAGATAGCAAGAGAGAGAGAACAAGAGAAAGAAAGAGCGTGAGAAAGAAAAAAAGAGAGAAAGAGTGAGAGAGAGAGAAAGCAAAAGAGACAGAAAGAAAACAAGAGAGGGAAAATGAGAAGAAGAGAGAGAAAGAGGGGGAGAGGGAGAAAGAGAGGGAGAGAGAGAAAGAGAGAGGGAAAGGGGGAGAGAGGGGAGAGAGAGGGGGGAGAGAAAGAGAGAGGGAGGGAGAGAGAGGAGATAAAGGAAGAGGAGAGAGAGAAAGGAAGAGAAAGAAAGAAAGAGGGATAGAAAGAGAGAGAGTGAGAGATGCTCAGTGAGCCTTTCTTTGAAGTTGCCTTTCTTTCTTTCTTTCTTTCTTTCTCTCTTTCTTTCTTTTTCTCTCTTGCTCTCTTGCTCTCTTGCTCTTTCATTCTTTTTTCTTTCTCTTGCTTTCTTTCTTTCTCTTGCTTTCTCTCCTTCCTTCCCTCCTTCCATTTCTTTCATTCCCCCTCTCTATTTTTATTTCTCTTTCATTTTCTTTCTTTCTCTCTTTCTTGCTTTCTTTCTTGCTCTTTTTCTTTCTCTCTTTTACCTTCCCTTCCTCTATTTCTTCTTTTCTTTCTCCTTCCTACCTTCTTCCCTCCCTCCCTCCCTTCAGTCCTTCCTCTCTTACTCTCCCCTTTCATAAGTTTCCTTGCTTCCTTCCTCTGTTCCTGACCCTTCCCCCTTTCTTTCTTTCTTTCCTTCCTTCCTTCCTTTCCTCCCTCCATTTCTTGCTTTCCTTTTCCTTCCTCCCTTCTTTCCTCCCTCACTCCCTTCTTTCACTCCTTCCTCTCTTCCTCTCCCCTTTTTGGCTTAAAATATTTTTTTCCTATTTTCCTCCTCTAAAATCTAGGTGCGTCTTATCAGCAGGTGCGTCTTATAGAGCGAAAAATATGGTAATGTGTGTGATTGGGAAAACCACAGGAAGGGTGGAGGCCCTGTTTCCTCCCAGGAGATTCCTAGAGAGGCCCCACAGAGGCTTCTCCTCACCGTTTCCGGCACTGTTTCCTTCCAGTGACGGAGGCCCCATGGAGGCTTCTCCCTGCCTTTTCAAGTTACAGTTTCAGAGGCTCAGGTTTGTAAATGGAAAATGGTTCTTGAGAAGAGGCAAAAAAAAATCTTGAACACCCAGTTCTTATCTAGAAAAGTTCGTAAGTAGAGGCATTTGTAGGTAGAGGTACCACTGTATTGTTGCACATGATAAACTATTATTATTATTATTGTTGTTGTTGTTGTTATTATTATTATTATTATTTAGATTTGTATGCCACCCCTCTCCATAGACTTGGGGTGGCTCACAACAGTAATAGTACAATATATAACAAATCTAATAATTAAAAGTAACTAAAAAACCCTTATTAAAAAGAAACATACACACAAACATACCATGCATAAACTGTATAGGCCCGGGGGAGATGTCTCAGTTCCCCCATGCCTGGCGGCAGAGGTAGGTTTTAAGAAGTTTATGAAAGGCAAGGAGGGTAGGGGCAGTTTTAATCTCCTGGGGGAGCTGGTTCCAGAGGGTCGGGGCTGCTACAGAGAAGGCTCTTCCTCTGGGTCCCGCCAGATGACATTGTTTAGTCGACGGGACCCGGAGAAGTCCAACTCTGTGGCACCTAACCGGTCACTGGGATTCCTGCGGCAGAAGGCGGTCTCGGAGATATTCTGGCCCGATGCCATGAAGGGCTTATATATTATATTTCTGTGTCCTTGGGTCTGAATTAACACAGATGGTCAGTAAAATGGGGTATTACCTACACTGCAGAGGTTCAGAAGGAAGGATGATTTACCAATTCTTCACAAATGATTTTCTCAACATTGAAAATGAAGAATGACTAAATACTTTTTCAGACCTCTTGCAACTTTTACAGCCAAATTCAATCTGATGATCCATCTTTCT